>NC_065914.1:2400000-3000000 GCF_905147045.1 Nymphalis io
GGTACCTTTCCAGACGGGTTTGCACAAAGTATAAGCCCTAGGACCAGTATAAACCCGCTAACTTCAGAATCACGCGTTCTAAGCAGTGCCAATGAGCCATTAACACAAAATTAAATCCTTATTCAGTTCTCATGACAGCAACGAATTGAGACAATGTGGACCTGCCGGAAATTACACGACGTGATATAAAACATTATTATTCACAAGACTCATATTATTTATAACGCCCCGAAAGTAATCCAGAAGTACAAAAATAACAAAGTGCATTGCACTAATTTGCGTATTTAGAATAAGGACATACCACATATGTTTCCACCAGAAACCGCTTTCTCGTTTAAGAGTTTTTCTTTAAGAATCGGGACAATTATTTTTGTATTGACATTAAATGTTAATGAATGGATATAAACAATTTTATTTGTTTTTAATTTAAATTCTTAACTTTTTTTATTAAACGTGTGTTTATATTATTTTACATTGCCTATTATATCAAGAAAATAATGGTGAATATTGGGGCCGCTACAGGAAATACTGCACTGAACAAACGACGTAAAAAAACATCACTATTTACGAATTATATTGTGTCGTTTGTTTGTTTAGTTGAAACACTGAATGGTGCAACTTTTACAAAACAATATACACGTCGCATTGGTTTCATTAGAGACAGGAGGGCTGGAATCTGGGCCAATCGTCGGGTCGTCACGGTAGTATAATCCCGTGTTTATACCCAAGGAAACGGAGTGGTTACCGCTGGTGTTTTAATGGAGTATCCCCACATACTAGGCGCCTGCGAGTCTCACAGACACACTTCTAGACAGGGAAACGCGTAACTGCGTTTTTCCAGCGAGAAATAAAAGGAGTGCTGGAAGCGAAATTACATTTCAATGGGATTCTATGGCGATATGTATATAAATAGATACCGTAGCTATTTTTGAGTCATCAATGCTGTTTTCCTTATTTGTTTGTCTGATTTTAAAAGTTTTCAAAGGATACGCATACTTTTTATAATTAGTTCTATTTTACTATTATTTTTGTATCTGTTTTATTTCTGTCACGTATAATAAACAACGAGATTGCGGTCTATAATAATGTGTTCATTTCATATTGCAAATCCCAATAACTGATAGATATTTTTTGTATTGTGTTCTTCGATCATCATAAACTATGCAATTTGTTCATTCAATATTGCGTGTTGTCGAACTTAACATTTTACTATCCCGACTCCATCATTTATTTATTCGAAATCCATCGGTATATACTAAGAAATACATTTTCTTAATGCGTATATAAAAATAGTTCTACAAAGTATAATACCGATTACAGACATTTTATAAGTTGTTGACAGACGAAAAACGAAAAAAAAAAACAAATCTTTAACTTAAATAACAGTGTATGTTAACGAAATACATAATTTTGACATTAATTACAACGGAATATAAAGTAGTAAATAGCATTATGATCTAATTAAGAATCCATAGATTAAAATATTGTTCATAATATAAAAGTTCCATGTTTGAAAAATAATATGTATTCTTAATAATCTTCGACCGAAAGTATCACTTCCTTGTGCTTAACCGGAATTGTAAAATATATTTAAAAAAAAGGAAAGTCGATCATCGCCCGTCATAGAAGAAGAATATCACGATGGCGCGAAGTTTGGGTGCTTCGAATTAAAGTAATAAATGTTTGTTTTGTTTCTTATTTGTGTATTTTTTATTATAAAGTCAAATACTTTTTTATGTATTCTTTTTAAAAAAAAACATTTTCACTTCTGGTTCGTAAGAGTATATATATTACAAATTATTGTTTTAATGGCTAACATACAATGGTCGATGAAGAACGACAAATAATATTAATGTACGTCTGAAATCTGTTTTGCGTGCACTTTACTCCGTTGATAATAATTTGATAAATTATTGCTATTTTCAAAGTGCATTTGGTACGATCTTATAATACGCTAATCAATGTATATTTTAATAGCTGTTTCGCGGGGTAGCCATTACTGTTTCTGTTCCGTTCTTGGGGCTCAAGATTAGACTATTAAATACAAAAAAGTTTTTGTGTTTATAATTTATCTCGTGCTTTTTTTATAGAATAGGAAGGAGGACGAGCATATGGGCCACCTGATGGTAAGTGGTCACCAACGCCAGACGCTTAGATATTGGCACTGTAAGATATGTTGACCATCGCTCACATTTCCAATGCGCCACCCACCTTGGGGCCTAAGATTTTATGTCCCTTATGCCTGTAATTACACTGACTTACTCACCATTCAAACCGGAACACAACAATACCAAGTACTGCTGTTTTGTGGCAGAATATCTGATGAGTGGGTGGTACCTACCCAGACGAGCTTGCACAAAGCTCTACCACCAGTGCTCCGTGAAGGAAAACATCGTGAGGAAACCTGCATGGTGCGGATGATAATCTGCATCGTAACACTTAAATCGAAACCAATTCAGTTATTTAAAGGTTATGGTGGAATAAAGAAAATCGCATATATACGTGAAATCTGAAAACATTACACTCGTTTTTTGGGCAGTCACGTAAAAATGAGTCATATTTGTATTGATATCCCTCTATGGCAGATTAGATATATGTTACAATGAATTTCAATCTTAAATTTGTATAATATGATATAATATATATATGCGTTAATAACTTTGTGTAATCTGTTTTAGGTTATGAAAACATATTATAATATTATCGAGGGATTAATAATAGGAACAATATAATATTAAAAATGAAAAATTTACTTATTTTACCTCCAAACAGTATATATACCGCATATTATTGTCGTGTTCCGGTTGTGTAGGTGGCGCATTGGCAATGTAAGGAATAGTAATATTTCTAACAGCGCCAATATCTATGGGCGGTGGTGACCACTGACCATTTGCCTGTTCGCATACCAATTTAAAAAAAATAATTGTTATAGCCTGTTGACACAGTTAAAAAGTCAATCAGTTAAAAAGTCTTGTCTTGCACAAGATAGTTGTAAAAAACAAATTTACGATCACACTAACTTTGCTACATCTGTTGCTTTTGTGGCTAACGGAATAAAGGTGAAAATTACTTAATATTACGCTGTCGCATTTGTCCATTAGTCTATTATTAAACAAAGATATGATCTGGGGTGTTTTTGCCAAATGGTCACTCGTGTAACGATTAATTATGAACAGTTTTTCATCTTTTGATCTCAGTCTGTATTATTTCAATTTCGTTTTTTAAAGTCCTGTAGATCGAAATAATGAATTCCCTTTTTTATTGCTATGTTTTTCAACCTCAAGTCTATCTGGTAAATATGTGTGGAGACTACCTCGATGGGATCAAAACCTGTAAAATTCTCAATAGCAGCCCTGAGTTTAGAGGTTGGAAGTGAGATCCACGCCTCGAAAACCACGTAAAGCGGTTAGTCCCGCGCCTGAACTCTGGATTTGCCGTCCCATCGGATTATTAGAGTAATAGCATAGAGAGTGCATATTTGTTTGCACACACACTTGTGCACTGTTATATGTCTTGCGCAGTTGGCTAGTGTCTCTGCAGATTGACCGCCATGGCCGCAATCGGTCAGGTACACATCATCATTGTGTAAGGAGATTAGATCCATACAAGTTCAGTTGGAGTCCATAAAATATATTGTAATTTCCTTCGAATAAATCTGGAGTTAGGAAGTTAGAAGAGAAACACTCATCAAAAAGCCGATACAGTTGGTTCTTCGCCTGATTACTTACCGAGAGTTTTCTTAAGTGAGTTCTCGTAAGTGCCTTGTAACTCATAGGCCGCTAATGGGGTTTTCTTAGTAGAAAACCAAACTAAATAACTCCTAAATCGGAGTCGAATTCGGTGTCTTATGATCCGCTGGCTGACTTGCATCATATATGCCTACTTACATGATGCAAGTCAAGACCAATGAAATAGTCTATATACAGAATAATTTTCTCTGAGGAATTATTCTCTCTCTCTAAGGAATTATTCTCTCTAATTCCTGCTTCCCCCTTCCTTCTTAAGTCCACGGGAGCTGGTTCTCGATGTCACCGCCTAACTGTGACATCAATTCCATCGCGAACAAAGAAATTTGGCAACTCCTTTCTTTGTCGCACTTCCAAAAAATGGAATTCCTTACCAGCTCACGTGTTCCCCTCCTCTTACAACCCGGGTTCCTTTAAACGAGGCGTGAAGAGCCATCTTGCATGCCGGCAAGGCGAAGGCGGCTGGTGCACAACGTTTTTCCCGTCTGTACTGGCCGTCGTCGCGTTTGGACTCTACTACCACTTACCATCACGTGGAGTAGAGTCATTTGCCCTCCCGGCAAATATAAAAAAAAAACAAATGACGAGAGATTAACTATTTTTATTAAATAATTTTTTCTATGATCCTATTTATTACGAGTATCTTAAACGAAATTGGAAAAATTATGTAATTGTAATTACTCTTTCATAGTTTTCGACAATTTGTAAGATTTCACTATTGTTCTAAATTATATCTTACATGTTGGTTCATTTTTAGAAATCAACAGTACAGTAACAGCCTGTGAATATTCCACTGCTGGGCTAAGGCCTCCACTCCCTTTTGAGGAGAAGGTTTGGAGCTTATTCCACCACGCTGCTCCAATGCGGTTTGGTAGAATACACATGTGGCATAATTTCATGTGAAATTAGACACATGCAAGTTTCCTCAAGATGTTTCCCTTCACCGTCAAGCAAGAGATGAATAAAAATCACAAATTAAGCACATGAAAAATCAGTGGTGCTTGCCTGGGTTTGAATCCACGATCGTTGGTTAAGATTCACGCGTTCTAACCACTAGGCCATCTCGGCTTAGAAATCAACATTACCCACAGAAATCTAAACCTTTTTTAAATCTAAACGTGTTATTGGATTCAAATATTGTTCTGATCTAATCTTAAAATAATCATTAACATATCTTTGGGATAACCTGGAATAAGATTTAGGAGTATTGTTAGGAATCATGCTGTGATTCAGACCGAATAAATGTTCGGTAAATACAATAGTATCTTTAATATATGTATAGCCATTTGATTAAACGACTTTGAACATCGTTAATGCCAAGCCAGACAAACGTCTCAGGGTAGTGCAAAGACAACTGCACGATAGAGGGCATTGACTCTTTAGATCACACAGATTCTCTTATATATAAATTACTCATAAAGGTAATATCATATATGAAATATTGTGAATTCTGTATATGTATATCGTCTTTACCATGAAATATTATGAAAACAAAACAAAATTGGTTTTACAACAAACCCCAGTGGAACTCCCTAATTGAATCTGCTTGTGCTTATTTTACTTTATTTAAAGTCGAAAATTTTCATTATTCTATTCATAATAATCGATCTAAGAAAACCAAATGTGTATGTATATACATACAATATAATAGGTAAATTACATATATATGTAATTTACCTATTTCAATCATTATTATATATGATAAACATTATCGAATGCTTTGCAAAATTTAACAAAACACGTACCAATCTTATACGTAATACGTATACGTATTATACGTACTGTATTCACCGAATAATTTGGCAACATTTAATGAAATCAAGTTTTATTTCATTTTGCATAGTTTTATTTACGGCTGAAGTGAATTATTTCGTTAAAAATTATTTCTATGTATATTATAAAATAGAATTTTGTTTGTACTTCCTTCTGTGTTTCTCCTTTAGTTATATAAATTCCTTTATTATTATTATTAGTATAAAACCAGGTTATAGTTGTTTTTATTTTTGTTGTTATGGATCACTAGATGAATTTATTATGACATGAAATTAAATCTTGTAAGCATTGGTGGCAGTTGTTGCAATACCAGAAAATTTAAGAATTTTTAAGAAAAATCCAAAAATTCACGTCCAACTTTCGTCCAAGGTCGCTTAAAAAGTTTAATTGAAAATTTTAAAGTCGACTGACTCGCAATCGTATTATTCTTAGAGATGAAATTAATGTTGTAAATAACTTGCACTGCCAACGTTTTGAAATATTATCCAATTATTTTATTCCATAATATCGTTATGTTTTCTTAGACATTTCAAAACATCTTCTGTAATTTTTTATGTATTGATTTTTGTGATAACAAATATAAAACTTTAAAATATATTCTTTTAAATAATTTTACAAAGTAATAGTATTAAATAGCCGATTTAAATGACAAAGAAATTTGTGCACAACAAAAGTTACACAGTTTTATATTCGTAACATTGGAGTTTGTTAACCTAGAGTTAAAATAAACTACCACTAGTAAACATATATAAATTAAAATACATTTCATTATATTTGATTAATACCGTTTGCGAAAAAGTTTTAATTTTAGTATCACAGATAAAATAAACATTGCCACAAACTTTTATGTCATAAAAAAACATCTAAAAATGACTCTGTATTCTTTATCCGACGAAAATTGCACGCGTCACTAAAAATTAGCGCCAAACGGGTAAATTTATAAAATATACTCACATACCCATTCAAAATCATTGTCCAATAACATACACACAAAATAAACTATTTCTAGAACTTCACTATGAAAATCGCGTCGGCTATTTTTAAAATGGCGGCCGGTCCGCTCGATGTCCCGCTAACGTCTGAGTAAGTTTTATGATCTCGTGAAAGTAAATCGGGATTGGGGAAATATAAAATTACTCGCGCTATAGTGATGTGAAAACGATTCAACCGAACATAAAACAAAATATGCTAAGCATAAAAAGATCCAACAATTGTTATTCGGCAATCAGAATACTTGACAATTTTTTTTCAGCCATTCAAAGTCAAAATATATTTTATTTAAATTGAGCACTTTTGAAGTCATTTTTCAAATTTTAATTTAAATATAAGGCTACCACCGGTTCTGAATGTGGATTCTACTGAGCAAAACCGGCGAGAAACTAAGTAGTTACTCTTTTTAACAATCTAAAAATGTACATGTAACAATCTATTAGGTTCTTACATATGAAATTAGCGTTTTGTCGTACTGACCATTTTGATCTGAAATATCTCCTCCTTGGTTAAAAATTCTAAATTCAAGCTTATAAATTCATTGGGCAGGTACATTTGAGTTTTGATAACAGTAATTCATTTGTTTTTTCCTCATTATGTTTTTCTTTGGCGTCGCTTATTACCGCATAATGGAAAACATGAAATATCGATATATTTACGAGTACGAGTTCTACCGTGGCACCAATGCTGTAGAAATAGTTCGAAGGATTAATTATGTGTACGGCGCTGGTTTCGCAAAAGAAAGCACGGTACATTTTTGGTTTCAACGTTTTCGTTCTGGAAATTTCGACCTTCAAAACCAACTCCGTGGACGGCTGGAGACCAAAGTAGAAAATGAAGAATTAAAGGCTATTGTGGAAGCGGATCCATCACAAAGCACTTCAGAGATAGATGCAGGCCTCGGGGTAAGTGATAAAACTGTATTAATCCACTTGAAGCAAATCGGGAAAGTAAAAAAACTTGAACGATGGGTACCTCATGAATTGAGTGAATTGAACTTGCAAACACATGTCCACTGCTGTGTTACTTTGCTCAACCGACACAATAATGAAGGGACTTTAAATCGAATCAGTACTTGTGATGAAAAGTGGATACTGTACTATAATCGGAAGCGCTCGTCACAACGGCTGAACCCTGGAGACTCAGCCAAATTCTGCCCTAAACGAAAATTGACTCAGAAAAAGTTACTTGTGAGTGTTTGGTGGACTAGCGCCGGTGTCGTTCACTACAGATTTCTAAAATCTGGCCAAACGATTACGGCAGATATCTATTGTCAGCAACTGCAACCAATGAAGGAAGAACTAGCTGCTAAACAACCGAGCACACACTGCACAACAAACAAACACTAAGTTAGATGAGCTACAATTGGAATGTCTGCGATATTCACCGTACTCCCCGGACCTTGTTTCCATGTTTTCCGGAATTTGGACAACTTCTTACAAGAAAAAAAATTCAACTCCGATGCGGCAGTCCAAACCGCCTTCAAAGAGTTTATTGATTCTCGCCCCCATGGTTTTTTTAGTAAAGGGATCAATGAACTACCTATGAGATGGCAAAAGTGCATAGATAACAACGGTGCATACTTTGATTAATTAAATATATTTTACAAAAAAAAAAAAAAATGACTTTATATTCCTCCCGTACAAAACGCCAATTTCATACGTTGTTTGCATGAAATGTAGTTTTACAGATGTTATGATTTCTTAATAAGTATCTTATACATTTCACCCACGATAGGCACGCAAATATATTTGTTAACAAGTAATTAATATGTAATTCTATTAATATTTATACCTCTCTATACCTTTATATATATATATAAAGGTATACAAAGATATATAAAATAAAAATGGAGTTAAGATAAATCACAATGCCAGTTAATTATAGTATATCTAAATCATGCATATTCGGCACAATATTGAGTCTCATACAATAATAGATAATAAATAGACATCTTTAGAAAACCAACAGGCCCAAATAAAATGAGTTTTTTTTTTGTTTTATAGTAATGGAAGGCGGACGAGCATGTGGGCCACCTGATGTTAAGTGGTCACCAACGCCCTTAGACATTGGCATTGTAAGAAATGTTAACCATCATTTACATCACCAATGCGCCACCAACCTTGGGAACTAAGATGTTATGTCCCTTGTGCCTGTAATTACACTGGCTCACTCACCCTTCAAACCGGAACACAACAATACCAAGTACTGCTGTTTTGCGGTAGATTATCTGATGAGTGGGTGGTACCTACCCAGACGAGCTTGCAGAAAGCTCTACCACCAGTAGTAAGAGAATAGAACTGACCCAGACGGGCTTGCACAAACCTCTAACAAGATAACTAAAATGATTTTACGTCATACCCTACATTAATAACATAAAACCCATAAACACTTAAAATCACCAAACATCTTCAAATCCCTCGACGATTACTCGTAGTTTACTCAGTCTTACACCTGAAGTAAATTAATCATGTACAATTACTAATTTCTAATCCCGAACAAATGAATATTTTAAGGAAAAAACACAACTTAAAATTTATCACGTTTTTTTATAAACTAAAGTATTTTCCCTATTTTGGTAAAAGATAACGCGTCATAGATAACGAATAGGTTAATATCTAGATATCCTTTATTATCATAAGTTTTTTATTTGTTATCTGTTATCATAAATATTTGAAATTTAACCATTTTCCTTTTATAATCTATGTTATATGTCAATGCTGGGAAATTTGCCTGTTTGAAAATTAACTCTCGTATTAATTATTGATATTAGAGATTTATTAGTAAAGTCTGATTCGGTTTTAGATATATTATTATACAAACAGTATTTTTAGATAAAATTTATAATATTAAAAATTTTTGACCACAACTTCGTAGTAACGCTATAATAGCCAACGGAAGAATAAATGTATAAACGAATAGTAGATTTACACATTTCATCCGATTATGTAATAGCTCTGCTACATTAGACTGCCTCGCTGGTCTCGTAGCTAAATATATCCCGGAGGTCCAGGGTTCAATTCCCAGGTGGGCCATTAAAAAGTTATTGGATTTTACTGTCAGAAAATTCTCAGTAGCAGCCCGGAGTCTGGAAGTCAGTAGTATGTACCCGTGCGTCTGAAAGCACGAAAAGCGGTGGTCCTGCGCCTGAACTCTTCCCGGACGTGTCGGATTGCCGTCCCATCGGATTATGAGAGCTAGGGAATAGACAGTGCTCCTGTGTTTGCACACACTTATGCACTATAATATCTCCTGCGCAGTTGGCTAATCTCTCTTGAGATTGGCCGCCGTGGCCGAAATCGGTCTGGTAGACATTATTATTATACAATACAAACAGTTCTTGATTAATATGACTTCATTTATAAGACAACACTATAGCACAATTTTATATTCTTTCCGATAACTTTTAACGTAATTTTTTCACGAATTCATAACAAATCATATATTATTCAAGATCTAGACCTCAATTTAAGGTCAATGTTGTTCATTTGTCTTTACTGCTCTTGTGGTTGGAATAATCTATGGGATTTTTCTGCCGGTCAGTATTTTTTCAATTTAAAAAACCCAAGAGACAACCATTGCTCTAAGCATATTTTCGGCAAATGTTTAACAATGCGTGAATCTTAACCGATGGTTATGGGTTCAAACCAGAGCACGCACCACTGAATTATCACGTGCTTTATTTGTGTTTGTAATTCATTTCGTTCTCGACGGTTAAGGAAAACATTGTAAGGAAACCTGCATGTGGCGGATGAATATCATCAGGGCAGCGTGGTGCAGTAAGCTCCAAGACTTCTCCCAGCAGTGGGATATATACAGGCTGTTACCTAAAAATACTTTACATACCACAAATATTTGTTTATATTTATTATTTTACTACCAAATTAGTCGTAAAAAGTTTACTTATAATGTTTTAATTGCACATATGTAATTATATCTTAATTAAATTAATTGTGTTTTATTATATACTTAAGAGATTCATCGATCCTAATTTAAAACCGCCATTTTGTTTGTTTGATTGTTTGCTATGCCCATAAAGGTAAAGTAATTAATTCATTTTTGGCGTGACTTGTGATTCGTTGAATGTGTTCAAATGTGTGATTTGGATTTTTAAGAGTAATCGATTGAATATTTACATCAATTTGAATGATTTCTGTTTTTATAAAGACCAATTCAAAATACCAGTGCAAAAAGCATAATATTAACAAACCTCATTTAAAAAAACAAATACAAACTGACACTCTTACATGGATAGATAACGTCGATAGTTTCAAGCACATCACTACACATCGAACATACCAACAACACCTGCCAATACACGAACTTCCAAGAATTGAACCGTTGTTTATTTTCGTCTATCTGTCTATTTACTGTGTTTTTTCTGTGTATTTACTTCATACGTTACTTTAACAGTCAAAATATAATGTAATGAATCATCATCGTCAGTTCTTCATGATGAAACAGTGATTGACTTCATTTGATTTTCATTCGTATATATAATTTTTTTTATAGAATAGGAAGGCGGATGAGCATATGGGCCACCTGATGGTAAGTGGTCACCAACGCCCATAGACATTGGCATTGTAAGAAATGTTAACCATCGCTTACATCGTCAATGCGCTACCAACGTTGAAAACTAAGATGCTATGTTCCTTGTGTCTGAAATTACACTGGCCCACTCCCTTCAAACCGGAACACAATAGTACCAAGTACTGCTATTTTGGGGTAGAATATTTGATGAGTGGGTGGTACCTACCCAGACGAGCTTGTACAAAGTCCTACCACCAGGAAATGTATGTTACTGTGTATATATTTGAGATTTTTATCCGTGCAGTGACGGAGAAAGAATACATTTCACTGCCCCTCTCTTTCCCATGGGTGTCGTAAGAGGCGACTAAGGGATATCTGAGCGACCATCTGCTCATCTGGTGGTAGGATGCTAACATCCGCCTGGCTTGTTACCACCGTACGCATGGTGAAAAACTCGTGAAGTGGCTTGCAGCCGCGTTTCGAGGTCAGCCAGCGTACAGCCAGTGCCCGAGCGAGTATTGCCGCGATGGGTGTTGGTCCAGTGGAGACGGCTGTTGAACCAATGCCGGGGGAAACTGTATTGACCTGCCGGACAGGGAGACCTGAAGAAACGGCTGTTCCGCTGGCCACCCGTGGCATAGTACAGGGGCCCGAGCATGCCTAACCAGCTCGCGAGGCTGCCCCACCAGGCCACGCATAATCTCGGGGTGGACCGTCGTGCCGGTTGGTGACCGGAAGGTGGGGTCCCGGCGGCCACTTCCGGGGGGGTTCGGGGGCCCTTGCGTCCGGCGGATCAGTATATTTTCCCTTTTGGCAACCATTTGGGAAAACACGCCTCCATACTTTTCCCATCCCTATCGTGGCAATACGTCGCTCGCTTCACGTATCTTTTCCTTATTTTTCCAAATGGTAGCGCAAATAAGAAATAACGGTCGTTCAGCGGTGCACACCCCCACCATACCGAGACAGTACAGCCAGCAATGTTGTTTCTCACGGAGACACAAACACTCCGTCCTGCCGATACCAGCTACCTTAATTATCCCGGCTACACGCTTGAAGAATCCTTCAAAGCGAAAGCCGGAGTATGCTTGTTCGTCAGGGCGGATGTTTGTTGTCACCGACTGCGCTGCTTGGAGGACCCCTCCTTCTCTATGTTGGTGGTACGTGTGGACCTGGTTCGTCAGAGTCGAGTCTACTTGTGCCTCTACAGATCCCACAATGGTGACTTGGAGACAAGCCGATTATTTGACCATCTTAGTCGGGTGGCAGATGCTGCGCAAGAGCAATTTCCTAACGCGGAATTGGTGTTTTTGGGGGATTTTAATGCTCACCACGAATCATGGTTGAAATCCTTCAAAACTGACCATGCTGGAAGGACTGCTCATGCGTTTGCTCTCACACATGACTTGACCCAACTGGTTGATCAGCCTACCAGGATCCCAGACATTGATGGGCAAGCACCTTCTCTACTGGACCTTCTGCTGACTTCTCACCCGGTGGAATATCAGGTTGTGGTTCAGGCTCCTCTTGGCTCTTCGGATTACGGCCTTATATCTACCAGAGTGCCACAGGCCAAGCTGCCGCCACTAGCGGTATGCAAACGTCGCGTTTGGCACTATAAGTCGGCAGATTGGGACGGTATGCGCGATTACTATGCGTCGGTCCCTTGGAAGGAACGTTGCTTCAGTGGGAATGACCCGACAGCTAGTGCCGCTGCTGTTGCTGACGACATCATGTTGGGAATGGAATACTACATTCCTAGCTCAGATCTCGTCAGTAGGGGTACGCGTAACCGTTGGTTCACTCGTGAATGTACCGATGCTGTATCATCTAAGCAAGCGGCATATCGCAAGTGGATCAACGGCTGCATTAGCGGGGCATCTAACATTGACTCACTGAAAGCAAACTACAATAAAAATTCCAAGTCCTGTAGGAAGGCATACACGAGAGCGGATGCACAGCACATTGTACAGATTGGTCATGACCTTATTTCGCATCCTAGGGGCTCCCGTAGCTTCTGGCGTCTGACCAAGTCTGTGCAAAACAATTTCTGCCAACCTTCGCTGCCACCGCTCAGAAATCCGGACGGATCGCTAGCTCACAGTCCGCAGGAGAAAGCCGACCTCCTGGCTAAACTCTTTGCCGACAACTCTGTGATCGATGATTGTAGTGCGCTGCCACCTACAATACCTTCATGTGGCCATATGATGCCTGACATCAAAATCAGGCAACGTGATGTGCGTGCGGAGCTGCAATCACTTGATGTACGGAAAGCTAGCGGTCTCGATGGAATACCAGCCATAGTGCTGAAGAAGAGCGCAGTGGAGCTGTCTCCTGTGTTAACGCGCCTGTTCCAACTTTCTCTCTCTTCGGGATGTGTGCCGGAGGCTTGGAGAAAAGCTAATGTGCAAGCGGTTCCCAAAAAAGGAGATCGGTCTGACCCGGCAAATTATCGGCCAATAGCTATCACCTCAGTACTTTGTAAGGTGATGGAACGGATTTTAAACAACCAACTGATCCATTACCTAGAAGATCACTGTTTAATTAATGATCGTCAGTACGGGTTTCGACCAAAACGGTCCACAGGTGATCTTCTAGCGTACGTAACACACCTATGGGGTGAAGCTATCGACAAGCATGGAGAATTGTTGGCTGTCAGCCTCGATATCTCCAAGGCTTTCGACAGGGTCTGGCACAGAACTCTTCTCTCCAAGCTGCCGGCATATGGTCTGCCTGCTCAGCTATGCACCTGGATTGCCAGCTTCCTACACAAGCGTAGCCTTCGTGTTTCAGTTGATGGTTGCGCTTCACAATTCTATGTAGTAAATGCTGGGGTCCCCCAGGGATCTGTACTATCTCCCACAATCTTTCTTTTCCATATCAATGATATGCTCTCTCTTGGGAACATACATTGCTATGCAGACGATAGTACAGTGCATGGTGGATACCACGGACGCGCAGTGGCTGAGCGAGCGGAAATTGAGGAGAGGCGGAAGGATCTTGTCATTGAACTCGATAGGACGTTAGAGCTAATCGCCAAAAGGGGCTCTGATAATCTTGTTGAGTTTAATGCCAAGAAAACACAGGTATGCGCTCTCACGGCGAAAAAGTCAACATTTTCCCCTCTTCCCTCCCTCTGTGGTACTCCGCTGGTGATGCAAAGCAAAATCGCCATGCTGGGGATTGACGTTCGCTGTGACCTTAGTCCAAGGGATTACATCGAGGCTGTTATATAAACAGCTTCACGGAAACTCGGAGTTCTGAACAAGGTGCGGCGCTTTTTCACGCCACAACAACTGTGCCTGCTGTACAAAACACAGGTACGGTCTTGCGTGGAATATTGCTCGCACCTTTGGGATGGCTCCGCTAAGTACCTACTTGAGGCCTTGGACCGGTTGCAGCGACGTGCCGTACGCATTATTGGCGACGTAAAGGTCACAAACACCCTTGAACCTTTACAATTGCGTCGTGAGATAGCAGCACTGAGCGCTTTCTATCGACTGTATCACGGCGAGTTATCTGAGGAATTATTCTCTCTAATTCCTGCTTCCCCCTTCCTTCTTAAGTCCACGCGAGCTGGTTCTCGATGTCACCGCCTAACTGTGACATCAATTCCATCGCGAACAAAGAAATTTAGCAATTCCTTTCTTTGTCGCACTTCCAAAAAATGGAATTCCTTACCAGCTCACGTGTTCCCCTCCTCTTACAACCCGGGTTCCTTCGAACGAGGCGTGAAGAGGCATCTTGCTGGCCGGCAAGGCGAAGGCGGCTAGTGCAGAACGTTTTTCCCGTCTGTACTGGCCGTCATCGCGTTTGGACTCTACTACCACTTACCATCAGGTGGAGTAGAGTCATTTGCCCTCCCGGTGAATATAAAAAAAAATGTATACATAATGAGTCGAGTCGAGTAGTTCAAACTCATGAACATTAACCTAAGATAGCGGGTTCAAGTCCGGCTTGCCACTGACAACGCCACTGACTTCTTAAATGATTTCATCTCGTACTTGGTGAAGTGAAACATCGTGATAGCACCTGTCTTCAACTCGCGTTTGTCGTGGTGGAACTAGAGCTGAATTCTTTGTTTTTTTTAATTTCAAATAGATATACAGAATAGCATAGGGGGCATTTATTGGGTTTACCATCATAGGACAGATACATCACCAATACGCGATCAACCTTGGGACCTAAGTTGTGCCTGTTGCTACACTGACATTCATTCTTGAAACCGGGTCGAAAAAAAAATCTCATTTTTTTCAGCCTTTTGCCGTCCACAGCTGAACGTAAGCCTCCTCCATAGAACGCCAACCATCCCGATCTTGGGCAGTCCGCATCCATCCCGTACCTTCCACATTTTTTAAATCGTCGGCCCACCTTGCCACAGGGCGTCCTACATTACGAATACCTAAGCGTGGTCTCCATCGGCCATCAATGCGCCTGGAGACATGACCAGCACACTTCCACTTCAGCGAGCTAATTCCTAGTTCACTTATATGACGTAAAATCGAATACTATAACGCTTCGTTAATCGTAACTCAATACCAATCGGTTACAAGTAATAGAGTATGGTTAAATATAGACGCCGGGTATAAAACGAACATCCAATGATATACAAATTAAAATCAATACACACTCAAGGACAATTGAGAACACTGCTCGTATCGAATGGCCCTTTTAGAGGAAGTTGTTTCCATTACACTCTAAATGACGTCGAAATTAACGGTCTTAGTTACGAAAGTTTAGCAGGTGAATAACGATGTCTTCTACTTTCGAATGTCAAATCAATGATGACAGAAAGAAAGAAGTAAGGGCATACACTTTTAAGTATGTATTTACAACAGTGCTGCTCTGTAAGAACTCATTCCATTTCTCACCTGTGTAATTTTTTTTTATAAGCCGGGAGCCGCAAATGACTACTCCACCTGATTGTAAGTGGTAGTAGAGTCCAAACGCGACGACGGCCAGTACCGTCGGGAAGAATGTTCTGCACTATCCGCCTTCGCCTTGCCGGCCCGCAAGATGCCTCTTTACGCCTCGTTTGAAGGATATACTATATTGATGCGTGTATTCTTGAAATGTTACAATTATTATGATCAATGTCGCATATCACTTTTTTTATCGACCGTCTTCTGCGGTGAGTTTCGAGTGTTCTTACAGAAAACTTACTCATAATGTATATGGTACAGATTGCTTTTAATTACAATTTTATCTTTACTTTTGTTAATATTATTAATGCGAAAGTAACTCTGCCAGTCTCTTACGCTTTCACGGCCAAAACACTGAAATTATTTTGATAAAATTTGGAATGATGCAAGTAACTTTTTTTACCTAATACCCGCCCCTCCCCTTAACACGCGGGCGAATACTAATTTTATATATTAAACTATTGTATTTTGTTACGTATATTAAAGCGAGTATCTTATTTACATTATAATATAATTCACGCCGTGACAACTCAGTTACATCAAAATGGCTCACATACTATTCGCTCACTCGGACGTCGAACAAAGGTGCTATTCTGCAAGAACATACTAGAACACAATACGATCATGAAATGTCAAAATACGATAATATTAGATTAATTATAATAACTATAACGTTATTCAAAGAATGATATCATTAATAAACTAATGAACCCATGTCGATAAAATGTGGCCGTTACAAACGCCCGGCAGATGTTGAATATAGAAATTGACAAATAATAAAATAAATATATATTATTATAATAATATATAGCAACAAGATGAAGGTATGACTGCATAAAGGAGCATCAACCGTGTGCCGTCACGGCATACGTCTTACCGTCTAAGCGCGCCAATAGTTTCACATTATAAAACATACGCGTCAAACATGTAACCTCAAAAATTTTTTTTGAAGTCCCAAAAATATTCTGAATCTAAATATATCTATAATATATATTTTTAAATACTAATGTGTAAGCGCACACATGCGTAATAAGTAGATGCTACAAATTTGAATATCAATTATACGCAAGAATCAACTTCTTATCGTGTTGTGATAAGTTATATTTTAAGATAACAAACCAGCAAAATAACGCGGTACAGACTATAAATCACATTCGCATCTCGTACTTCGTAGTCCGGTAAAAAAGGTGGCTACAACAAGACGTATTTAATGATTTTTAATAGTTTGATAACAAAAACAAACGCTTTAACATCGTTTTCTGTGTGAATTATAGCGATTTTATATAATGTAAGTATTTATTATATATTTTTTGTATTATTATGATGTAACCATGAAAAATATTTGATTTATTTACGTAGAATTTATATTAATATAACGAAACTTTGTTTTTGATTTGTTTACGACAAATAACGAAAGAATGCTTGTGTGTTTTTTTTTCATTTTAATACAATAAGTGAGTATATTTATTTTAGTCGTACAATTTGTCTATATATTGTAACTTGTAATTTATTTATTATCTTCTATCTTAAGTCTAACTCTAAAAGGAGTTCTTAAGTATGGAGTTTTTATACTTTTTTACATTTTAAATAATGCAGAAGTTGTTCGTTATTTTTTAAATATTGATCTATCTCGAGTATGTCTTCAAACAGCCTTATTAATTATATTTATTTAATAATTAAAATATGATTTATACCATTAAGATCCTTTTCCTCCTGATTGAATCCTTATTATACAAGATTATATTAATTGTAAAGCTACCACCTTAATAGTTACTATTTAATAGGCCTATCACATTTTTTTTTCATACACCTAATGTGTTTACGCACGACGACTACTCGATCGGACTCTTGAGTTAGTTTTCTATTATTTTATTTAGTGTCTGGTGAATTTTATTCGGAAAGGATTTAATGACTTATCGGAGTCAGAAATTATAATTGGACGTCATGAAATAAATGTCAAACGAATAAGAATGGTCTGTTTCAATTTACTTACTTTAATAGATACTCGTATGTACTGCAGTTATATTTAATTTAGATTTGTATATATTTATTTAATATATATTTATTACATTTAATGTCGCACTTACAAAAAATGGAATTCCTTACCAGCTCACGTGTTCCCCTCCTTTTACAACCCGGGTTCCTTCAAACGAGGCGTGAAGAGGCATCTTGCGGGCCGGCAAGGCGAAGGCGGCTAGTGCAGAACATTCTTCCCGTCTGTACTGGCCGTCGTCGCGTTTGGACTCTACTAACACTTACCATCAGGTGGAGTAGAGTCATTTGCCCTCCCGGCAAATATAAAAAAAAAAAGAAGTCCCCAATAAAAAAAATTCTTATGTAAATAAAGCGTTGCTTATGATTAACCATATATTTAAAAAAAAACTGTTAAAATGATAGTTGATATTTCTAAATTCTTTGTCTACAGAGGAGCTTGATGTAAGTACATAATAAACATTTTAAATTCAAATATACTTTTATACGTACTTTTGTATCGTCAAGATTTATTACCAGTTTGTAACTTCCAAATAGTCATTTTAATTTTACGGCAGGCAGTTGTTTTTTAAATCGCAGACAGATACTTCAATTTTACTTATTTTAAGCATACAATATATTGAAAAACAGAAGTATGTAACTATGTTGTATAAGTTTTTACAGTGTCAACCGATTCTGATGAAAAACTTGATCAAAAAATAATCGGTACTTAGGATTACTCCTTACGATTCAATTATTTGGCATTTAAAGCACCCCCATTCCGAAGCGGTTAAAGTAGAATTTTTTGCCTGGGTTGGAGGCCTAGGCATTGCAGGCCCAGGCATTGCAGGCCCAGGCATAATCCGGGGTTAGAACTGATACAATATCCGATCATGTGTTCGAAAACTTTAAATTTTCGTAACAAAATAGAAGAATAACATTAAACTCATTTTGTCGATATAAGAAATTAGTGTACCGACTAAATACGTGATAATACCTTCCGACGTCATCATATCTGAATGTTTGTTTTACTGTTTAGTTAGAATTGTATATTTTTGGTACGAAGACGAAAGACCTTATAGACCGTATGTAGAAAAAAAATATCATACATAATTTTTATACGTTTTTCTTTCGGAAAGTTTTCTGACCGAAAAGCTATTTCAAGTTTCAAGCCGCTAGACCAACGAGGGTTGGTCTAGTGGCTTGATGTAAGGCCGCAGACCCGGAGGTCCTGGGTTCAATTCCCAATAAAAAGTTATTGAGTTTTTCTGTCAAAAAATTCTCAGTAGCAGCCCGGAGTCTAGAAGTTGGAAGTGTGTGAACTCCCGTGCCGTGCCGGAAAGCACGTAAAGCCGTTGGTCCTGCGCCTGAACTCTTTCCGGTCGTGTCCGATTGCCATTGGATTATGAGAGTTAGAGAAAAGAGAGTGCACCTGTGTTTGCGTACACACTTGCACACTACACTTACACTAGTGCACTTGTGCACTATAATATCTCCTGCGTAGTTGGCTAATCTCACTTGTGATTGGCCGCTGTGGCCGAATTCGATCTGGAGGACATTATTATTATAACGTTTTTCTCGTATGAGTACTAGTTTTTTTATAAATTTCAATGGGTACTATTTTTTTCTACACTTTTCTGCAAAATACTATAGTTCCTGTTGTACGATTCGCCCTATAAAATAAAGTTGGCAACACTTAATATTTCTTACAGCGGCAACGTCTATGGGCGGTTGTTCATTTGCCTATTTTACAAAAAAAAAATCACTACTCCGCTCGGACCGCCTAATTCATTAGCGAACGGGGCGCATCGGTCGCTGGTAATAAGCGCAATTTCTTTTGGATGAATGATATATGAATATGATATTTGATAAATTGTCGTATTAAATCTCTAAATATTCACATTAGGTAATTTGTACAACCGAGTTGATTTTTAGTTAACTTTTATCCACTTGGTGAAAAAAGTGGTTAGAATTTATAAATCTTAACCGAAGGTTGTGGGCTCAAACCCGAGCAAGCACAATCGAGTGTTTGTGCTTAATTCAACCAATGCTCGCAACGCCGACTCGGATCCTTCAGGGTAGAGCGAGATTCTATTTGCGCTCTTTGGTCGAGACTTTCACTTCACATAACATTTCAGTTAATTTTATTTTTTCAGTTAACAAACTTTTATTAAATTTAATTATTAAATTTTATTTTTACAATTAACATTTCAGTTATTTTTATTTCATTTAATTTGTGATTATAATTCATCTCGTGCTTTACGGTGAAGGAAAACATCCTGAGGAAACCTGCATGTGTCTAATTTCACTGAAATTCTGCCACATGTGTATTCCACCAACCCGCATTGGAGCAGCGTGGTGGAATAAGCTCCAAACCTTCTCCTCAAAAAGAGGAGAGGAGGCCTTTAGCCCAGCAGTGGGACATTCACAGGCTGTTACGGTTACGGTTACGGTAATTTTATATAAATAATAATTACCACATTTATATAAATAATAATTACCACATTTATATAAATCAAACAACGCTTATCTAGTATCCCTGAAAATCGTTTTTGACATTTTTGCGCGAAAAATGAACCAGCTCTTCTGTCACTAGTAAAAGCAATAAGACAATTATATATAGTCATATACTAACTAACTAACTTTCGGCCGTGGCCTTGTCTTACTCGTATCTTAATAACTCGAGCACCTGACTTGATATGATTTTTTTTTTTTATATAGTAGTCAAAGCTTCTTTGAATCATTGTAGATAAGATATCTTTGAAATCATTCTCTTTTTAATCTATGATACTTAAGAGTCCCATTTTATGTAATATCTAATGTACTTACATAAATAGAAATGAGGATATGGTTAAAACAATGATCTTTCTTGCTGTTTAATTGCTTAGAATTTGTAGGTTTAAATTAAATTATAACAGTAACAGTAACAGCTTGTTAATGTCCCACTGCTGGGCTAAGGCCTCCTCTCCCTTTTGAGGAGAAGGTTTGGAGCTTATTCCACCACGCTGCTCCAATGCGGGTTGGTAGAATACACATGTGGCAAAATTTCAATGAAATTAGACACATGCAAGTTTCCTCACGATGTTTTCCTTCACCGTCAAGCACGAGATGAATTATAAACACAAATTAAGCACATGAAAATTCAGTGGAGCTTGCCCGGGTTTGAACCCACGATCATCGGTTAAGATACACGCGTTCGAACCACTGGGCCATCTCGGCTTTTATATAATAAAATTATATATTCGATAAATGTCGCAGTGATTTTTATCGTATTCTTCATTTCTTTCTTCCCATGAAATCAATTTGTTCGTCTATCGATATGCAACTTCTGTTTTTGTATATTCTTATTTTATTTTTATTATATTTGGGAAACATACAGTACACACCACATATATTATACAACAAATTAACTCGTTCACACACCAATCAAGTTTCCACTTAAAACTAATTCATGTATGACAGATAACAAGCAATTTTGTAAATTATAAATAATAATTATGAAGATTTAAACAGTTAACAACAGCAAAACAATATTATATAATAAAAATTAAATAGATAAAATCAACAAAAAACATTGACTAAGTTTACAAATGCACACAAACTCTTATTCTCTTTTTTTAAATGTATTGAGCGTACAAGAAAACATGTCCAAGTCAATAAACTTCCTATTATAGCTCTTACAAGAGCGATATATAAATTCATTTTGAGCATAATTGGTTCGAGTGGAGGGTAAGTGAAATAAAGCACTATTGCGTGTGTTCACTTTTTTACATCTAAAGTGAATTTTTCTTAAAAAATATGGACTACCATTCAAGTTATGAATTATTTTAAATAAAAAACTTTGATCTCGTATTGTACGAGGATCCAGTTAGGAAATCATTTTAGGTGGATTACGATTCAGAGTGAAACATTTAGAATTAAGATATTTAACAAATTTATGTTGAATTTTTTCTATTGTATCAATATAAGTTTCATATTGTGGATTCTAGACTACAGAACCATATTCCAGCAATGAACGGGCAAAGCAATTATATAAAAGGACAAAGGTTGTGTCATTTTTAAAATCTTTACTAACCCTGAGTATAAAGCCAAGCATTTGAAATGCCTTGGCAACTATATAATCTATATGGAATTTAAACGTTAATTTGCTGTTTAGGTATATCCCCAAGTCTCTCACCTCAGTTACTCGGGTAATATTGTCATTATTCAGTTTATAATTAAAATTTATTGGATTTGACAACTTGCTCTAGTTTATGCAATAAGATTGTATGAGATATTTTGTCAAAAGCCTTAGAGTAGTCAGTATACACAACGTCAACCTGATAGCCCCTATCCATAGCCATGGCAACATGATGTGTCAACTTACAAACATTTGTCTCAGTAGATCTTCTATTCACAAAACCATGTTGTTCATTAATCAATGTACCCCTCACGAAGGGAAAGATGCTGTCATAGATAATTTTCTCAAACAATTTTGCAATTGTGCACAATTTGGATATTGGCCTATAGTTTTGAACGTTATGTTTATCTCCAGATTTATAGATGGGAATAACGAATGATCTCTTCCATATTTCCGGAATTTCACCGCTACGTAGTGATTTTTTAAACAGAATAAAAATTGGATAGGCAAGTGATCTGTAACAAAGTTTTAGAAATATAGGTGATATGAGGGCCATATCCTTTATTAAGATCCAACCTTTGCAGATACTTTTCAACAGTGGCTACAGACAGTTCTATATGTCCAATATCCAAATTACTATTGCTACCAGAAGAACATTTATCCTTATGGGGAAAGGGGAGCTGTTATGTATCCTATGTCCTTTCTGTACGTGTATGCAAAAATGTATGACGATTAGTTGAGTAATTAAGGCGAGAAAACGTAACAAAAAAATAAATAAACAAACTCATTATTGCATTTACAATATTACTAATGATGACAATGCCCGGTGGTATCGTGTTGTATTTCATGTTTATAATTAATCTCTGCTCTGCTTAGAAGAAACGTGATTCAATTTGCATGACACGTCGGATGAAAATCTTCCACATGACGTGTACCGATCAGCATTGGACGCTTCAAGTCTTGCCCTCAAAAATGGGAACCCAGCAATGGGACATTTACACGCTTTAAGTTGACATAATGTTTACATTTAAGTTTGCCTGTCAATTACAGACTGACAGAAAAATGCCTTGGCAGCGACCTGATGAAGTGCCATTAGGGAAAGTATGGGGACGATTCAAAGGAAAGGAGAGGAATGGTGTACCTGGATTAATGTAAGTTTTAAATAATGCAATGATAAATAAAATTGTTTAAATTATATGTGTCGGCCTATAAGAAATAAAGTCTATTGCTGTCCTTAATTATACAAATAATATATATATTTTTTTCTTTCTTTGAATGTGCCCTAAACTTTTAAAGTAAAATATCGGCTCACGGTCGTTAATATCCTACAGCTTGTCTTCCGACAAAGGCCTCCCCTATTTCTATTCAATCCTGTCTTTTGCTTTACGAGTCCAGTTGGACCCGCTATTTTTTTTAAGGCTGCCTATAAAGGCCCTTAAAATACCAGATGAAAAAAAAACAGTACAGTGCACAAAGACGTTTGGCTTGCTTTTAACAATTTACTTTTCTTATTTAGATTTTAGACTAATTGTTATTTTAGGAATATGTCAAAATTATAATAAGTACTAAAAATTGTCTATAGTCTCATCTCGATATATTTCATAAGATAATGACAATCGTTTGGTAAATAGTATATAGGTGTATAACCAAAAATCGACACTATTATGCCGTCATGCCGCGTCACCACCGCTCTGTAATCCCTTGTAATTTTACTAAGCTTTACTAGATAAAGAAATTTAGTATGTTTTATTTACTTTACCTCTTATTTATTTTGGTTTTCATTAATTATATTGTCTTTATATAATCAATATATTTATGTATTAATTTGAATATTTTCTTCTTTTTAATATCAGGTACCAAATTCGTGATATGGATGAAGCTTACAAAGAACAGTGTTTAAGTTTGATGCAGGAGACATTCTTGCGTGATGAGCCCCTATGTCAAATTTTGGGTAACTTTAGATTTTAATTTTTTGTTTCGTCTTTTCCTTCCTGTGAATCTATTCAATATATTCTAATGTTTACTCTACTCTGCTTTCATTAGAGTTATTTCGACATTATCAAGCCCTAGGTCTAATTTGTTCTAAAAATCGAAAAACCGAATCAATCATTTTATTTTCAAACAATCAAAACAGACTAGATGTCGCTAATCTGTACTAATATTATAAATTTGATTTTTTTGTATGTTTTTTTTAATGCATAGGTAAACTCAAAAACTGCTAAACCGTTTGATAAAATCTTTGAATTACAAAAAGTTACATAAACAGCTAGTTTCTTATAAATTGCGACAAATATATCTTTTTCACGCATTTTGAACGTAAAAACTGTATGAAAGGAAGTAACAATTTTGCCATCAACAAATATCGCAGACAAAATATACTGCGAAAGAGTGAAACGTAACATAAAATAACAAAAAATTATTAATATTTCTTTAATATATAATTCTTTTACAGATTTGAAAAGTGATCCAGACTCAATTGAAACTATTCGAAATAACTGGATGGCTATGCTGGATCAGAAAATATCGATAGCTTGTTTTACAGAAGAGAATGGGGAGCCAAAGGAGCTGGTGGCCTTCAACATACTAACGGTATATCGTATAGACGATGAAAAAGAGGACATCGAGAAGGTAAACGAAGTCATTTTGCCTTGAGCGGTTTACTAGGTAGTAGGGCTTTGCAAGCAACGTCAACGTCTATGGGCAACGGTGACCAGGTGATCAATTTGCCCGTGCATGATCGGGTCTATTTACATTTACTGGTGGTAGAGCTTAGTGCAAGCTCGTCTGAGTAGGTACCACCCACTCATCATATTCTACCGCAAAACAGTAATTGGTATTGTTGTGTTCCGGTTTGAAGGATGAATGAGCCAGTGTAATTACAGGCACAAGGGACATAACATGTTAGTTTCCAAGGTTGGCGACGCATTGG
Source organism: Nymphalis io (assembly GCF_905147045.1). NCBI lineage: Eukaryota > Metazoa > Arthropoda > Insecta > Lepidoptera > Nymphalidae > Nymphalis > Nymphalis io. Next base: position 2,424,982 of record NC_065914.1, read on the forward strand.
TGATATTAGCGATGATTAACATTTCTTACAATGCCAATGTCTATGGGCGTTGGTGACCACATACCATCAGGTGGCCCATATGCTCGTCCGCCTTCCTATTCTATAAAAAAAATGAAAAACCATAAGTATTTTTAAATTGTAGACCAGAATATCTGTGATAACTGTTATAATCTCCTCTTCACCAGTTCCCCAACGTCTCCCTTAACCAGAATTCATGTTCTATTGCAGGTAAAAGGTGAACAGTGGAAGAAGATTTTAAAAACATTAACACGTGCTGAAGGCCTTGTTGATGTGTTTTCAAAATATGAAGTCGATACATATTTATCCTCCAGTGGATTGACCGTTTTACCAGGACACAGGGGACAGAATATAGGAGCTAGGGTGATAGAAGCCAGGTAAATACTAACCTTATTATAAAGCTGGACAAACGTGCAAATTGTTTGCCTTGACAAGTGGCCTTATTTGACTTTTCAATCAAGAACACGGCGAACCAAAGTATTAATGATTAGGGTTAATATTCTTGATCGCGTTAGCCATCTTTGCCAATGAATATTGCCATTGTATGAACAATGTACTGACAAAAGATATTTTAGATGAAAACTTAAACTTAAGATGTTTTTCCTTAATTTAGATTTTTTTTAATAAGAAAAAGCAAAATACATTTTGTTTATTTATTGTTTTTTTTTGTATAATTAATAAATTATTTGGGTCCACATCTTCGTTGCCCTTTATTATGAAACAAATACTAAACGGCACAAAAGACCATTATAAGGACTAAACTATACCTTTTTTTTATAGAATAGGAAGGTGGACGAGCATATGGGCCACCTGATGGTAAGTGGTCACCAAACGCCCTTAGACATTGGCATTGTAAGAAATGTCAACCATCGCTTATAGCCAATGCGCCGCCAACCTTGGGAACTAAGATTTTATGTCCCTTGTGCCTGTAATTACACTGGCTCACTCACCCTTCAAACCGGAACACAACAATATCATGTATTGCTGTTTTGCGGTAGAATATCTGATGAGTGGGTGGTACCTACCCAGACGAGCTTGCACAAAGCTCTACCACCAGTAAGCTCTTACCTCACAGACACGGCGAAATAATTTATTTATGTACATGAAACAAATATTTAAAAGTAATTTCCATTTACAGGGAACAACTCTGCAAGGCATATGGTATAAAGGCAGCGTGCACAGTATTCACGGCGAAAACATCACAAATATTAGCGGCCAAGTGCGGCTACGAAGTTTTAGCCACATTACAGTACTCCGACATGTTAAAAGAAGGAATCGATTTAACAGGCTGTGAATGTTCTGAAGCTAAGGTTATGGGAATCAAGTTTCAGTAAAAGCTACTTCTATACCCATACATCATCATATCAGCCGAAAGCCGACCACTGCTGGACAAAGGCCTCCCCCAAGTATTTCCACGTTGACCGATCTTGTGCTGCCCGCATCCAACGGCTTCCCGCGACTCGTTCTAAGTCGTCGGACCACCTTGTAGGGGGCCTGCCAACGCTGCGTCTTCCGGTTCGTGGTCGCCACTCGAGAACATTTCTGCCCCAGCGGCCGTCGGTTCTGCAAGCAATGTGCCCCGCCCACTGCCACTTCAATTTAGCAATTCTTCGGGCTATCTCGCAGAGAAACTCCGAGCATAGCCCTCTCCATTTCTTTGAGTGACCTTGAGCCTTCTTATGAGGCCCATTGTGAGCGACCACGTCTCTGATCCATAAGTTATCACTGGCAACACACACTGGTCGAAGATTGACTCTCGACTTGAGACACTGCGGTATTTGGGATGAGAAGATATCGTGTATCCATACATACATACATATAAAAACGAAGGAGTAAAGATAAACAAACCATCGATTTACATTCCATGCGATTATGTAACAGCTCCGCTATATTGTTCACTACAAACAGTTCTTGATTAATACATCTTTATCGATACAACACCATTCCACTCAACAAGGTACTTGTATCTACTTAAATTGTTATAGTATTATTTAATACCAGCGCTTTACCCGCAACTTAGCTCGCTACATAACTCAGAATTGCTAGATACGAATAGGTCATTCTTCAAAAATGTATAATTTTCATTATTTGTTAATTTTTATTTTCGTTATTAACTTTTATTCAGCGCAACCAAAGCACAGTTTTTGTTCTATAGTTAAAATATTTATTAATAATCTTATATAATAATATTTTATTATTAGGATTTAGAAATAAGCTCCAAACCTTCTCCTCAAAAACAGGAGAGGAGGCCTTTAGCCCAGCAGTGGGACATTCACAGGCTGTTACGGATTACGGAATATTTTATTTATTTAAGTAACAAGACTCATATACAAAATTACAAAAAATAAAATAAAATAAACACTACTATCAACTTCTTATGCAATTTACTGGTCCAGCTGAAACTTTACAACAGCGGTTTATAAATACACAATCTAGTCTGTTAGCAATCGTGATTAGAATTTTGTTTGAGCTAATAATAAAAAATAATAATAATAAAATAAAAACATAAATATATTATCATTTTAATTACTATAGGAAGTGTAGCAGTGTGCATTTGAAATTCGTTTAGAAAACAGTTGTGGTTGCCACCATTTTGAATGCGATTTGTGGATACACATGAGGCAGATTATCATCTAACACATGCAGATTTCCTGACGATGTTATCCTTTACCGTCGAGCACGAGATGAGTTATAAACACAAATGTAGCACTTTAAAATTCAGTGGTGCTTTATGGGGTTTGAACCCACAATCTATGTTAACTTTTGAACAATATTATTAATAATTAAGATTACGTGGTAAATAAAAACAATATATTTTATAAGATTTATTCATTGTTATACATAAAATATACACAAAATAATTTATTATAAATAAATTTGTTATCAAAACTTTTATTAATTTAATTTATTCGCCTTAATTTAATACTTACTAATACTTGAACAATACAAATTGTCATGATCATATAAATGCAGGAGAAAAAGGGAAGAAATTATATTCATACTTTATAATAACATCATGAATTGTTTTCGATATAATAAGTAATAATTTTTCAAACTTCAAATAATTCTTGATTTTTTTTAACTTTAAATATTATATTATAGTTTTTTTATTATTGTATTTGGTAACCTGACTGTCAAATTGGCCACCTGATGGTAAGTGGTCACCACCATATAATACCCATCCCTTACATCAACAATGCGAAACCAACCAGGGGATTTAAGTTACTATGCGGATGGGTAAATGGGCTATGACATGGTAAGTGGTCACCACCATCCATATTCATTGCCACTATAAGAAAAATAAAACATTCCTTACATTGCCAATGCACCACCAAACTTGGGAACTAAAATGTTTGTCCTTTGAGCATCTAAGTATTGCTTTTTGGTGGTAAAATATATAAGTGGGTGGTATCTACCTAGCCATACCACCAAGTAATATATGATGGATTATAATATAATATTATAAGGCTAAGATCTAGCCATAAATCTCAGCTCATTCGAAAAATTCAAATATCAAAAAATTATATTTATCCAATCACAGACAAACACATTAAAAAAATTAGATATTATTAAAAAAAAGTGCCTTTTGTTTTATATAATAATTTACAAATTCATTAAAAAGATAAAACTATAAATTTTAAACTTCAGTTCATATATATATATATACATATATACGATGTAATCAACATATATATCCAGATACAAAAATATCCAGAACCCTTTCGTAATTTCAAGCACAAAAAAAATATCCAAAAAATATTTGGCTTCGATGATGTCCTCTTCTTTCGAATTTCAATTCAATGATGATATCAATATCAGAAAGAGAGAAATCAGTGTAACTAAACAGTCACCAAGCACAGTTCATTTATATTTATTAAGTTGCATTTCTACTAAAATGAAGTGTCAAATATATATATATATATATAACTCAACAAATAAGCACAACACAAAAAGTTTTTTAAAAGCATACTGGTAGATCATCAGATTCAATTATCTTATGTTTAATGATCTTTAAAAATAATCTTCATAAAATAATATTTAATATATTACTTTCATTTAAATTAAGCAAGCATATATAAAAAAAAATTATAAAAAAATAAACTATACTTAAATTGATGTCTTTTAAATATGAAGAATCATTTTAATAATTGGCAGATATTTTTTAATTAATTCAATTACTAAAAGTTTATTAAGAACTATAATTAATTTAAAAACAAATGTTAATCGGAATGTAAAAAACGAGAAAAACCTATTGCCTATTGCAATTGATGGAGTAAAGATAAACAAACCTTAGATTTACATATGCCATACGATTCACTAACAGCTCTGCTATATTATGCACTACAAACAGTTCTTGATACTTACATCAACTTAAATTTTTCTTCCATAGTTCTGATACAACCTACACCAACAACACGATATATTATTCATGATTTCAACCAATGATCAAGTTAATTCAAATTCTTTGTTTTTCTTTATCTATCTTTTCTCTGTGATCGAAATAAGCTTTACAAAGGTATTTTCAATCATGTTCACACTTCACAATATCTATAAAACGCTTCGTTTTGCAATATACGTACTATCAAAATGCTTATAAAACAGACCTGTATTTTGTTATTAAAAAAAACTATTATAATTACTATACTTTTTTTTTTAATGTCATAGTGTTATTGTCAACGACGTGAAAAACATTTCAGGTAATGAAAATAATCCTAATCAAATTATAAATAGTATCAACACTAATTTGCTGTAGGTTTCGCGGGTTATGATTGGTCATTTTGACAGTTACTATGGCAGTTGTAAGAATCTTGTATTTTGATTGGTCGATAACGTTTTGACAGGATTAGAACTGTAATGTCTCGTGCAATTTGATTGGTCGATTTAATTAAGTATTTGACAGCACATCTGAGTAATAGGTCTTACGTATTTAAGATTGGTCAATTTGATACAATATCATTCATACATACAATACAATCAGGGTTCACAACCGTACGATAAATATCGTACAAGTACGATAATTTCATAACAACGTACGATGTACGCTGGTACACTACTATCGTACTATAATTTTCATTATGATATTTTGGTAATCACAATAATCAATTACAATTTTTTTTTTTACTGTCATTGGGTCATTGTACTGTTTTTTAATCAGCGATCGATATCAATATCTTGGTTTGATGCGGAGTGTTAGCAGTTACTGTCTTTTTGAATTTGATCATTACAATAATTCGCATATTCATTGGTTCTTGATTATTATTTTTTTCTACTCATTTAAACTATAATGAAAACTGATTTAAAATATATTTTTGGGTTTTTTTTTGATGTATTATCCTGATGTACGATAATTTTCATCAATATACGATAATTTTTCGGGCTTGGTACGATAACTGCCTGATTTTAGGTTCTGATTACTGAGTACAATTACTAATTACTATATATACTAAAGCTACAGACTAAAGCATACATACATCAATGTGCAAAAGCAATTATAATATTTGAATATTCGTTTAATTTTATGATTACTATCATTTTAAGATAATTTTTTTATAAATATAAGATAAATTTAAGATAATTTTATTTATCAATAATGTATCAATGCATAAAATCATGGAATGTGTACAGCGAAATTATGATTCAATTGAATTTGGTCCATTGTGTGCGTGTGTTTTTTTTATACCACGAATATTACAATAGCTTTACGAGTTGTATATATATAAAAGTATAGCAATAACGGGCAACACTTTCAAATTACTATAAATTAATCTTACGAAACATGACTGTAGATATTGGCCTAGAGTCCTATTTCCTTAGTTTCTCGATAAGCCATTCGCTTGTAAGTTCATCTATCTCTCTCACTTCTAACAGCCGAGGAGCGCCGACGGCTGCAGCCAGTGCACGTTGAGTACCCGCGTACATAACCTGAAAACGATCAATGCAAAACTATCAGTGGCGTAGCTATCGTAGGGCCAGATGGTGCAGTGCACCAGGGCCCCGAGCCCAGGGGCTTCTAAACTCAGCTTTGAAAAGAGAGGCGCATAGAAGAAAAAAAGACAAAAAAATCTTGTGTGGACGGGGATACTGTTAAAAATCGTTTTTTTTTTTCCTTTATTGATCTCATCTATATAATAAATATTCTGTATTGTCTTGTGCGTCGTTGAGCAAGCTTCGACCTCAAGGAAAGTCAAAGATCCCTTTTTACCTAATACCTGCTCCATTCTCACTATCGCACTTACGATACGCTGGGGAAAACTATTTTGCTATAAACGCAGACAGGACAATGGTCATACCTAACAGTTGAATCTGCGAAGCACTAATTTCGGCAGCTAGTTGGTGCAACTTTGTGCGTAGTCCACATACGTTTTGGTAGTATAACAGTAAACACTCGCTAACTTTACTAGTAATAATAATAATAATAATGTCCTCCAGACCGATTTCGGTCACGGCTGCCAATCTCAAGAGAGATTACCCAACTACGCAGGAGATATTATAGTGCACAAGTGTGTGCGCAAGCACAGCTGCACTCTCTATTCCCTAGCTCTCATAATCCGATGGGACGGTAATCAGACACGACCGGAAAGAGTTCAGGCGCAGGACCAAAGGCTTTACGTGCTTTTCGAGACACGGGAGTGAATACATTTCTAACTTCCAGAGTCTGGGCTGCTATTGAGAATTTTCTGTCAGAAACACCCAATAACTTTTAATTGGGTTCAACTGCCGACCTGGGAATTGGCCTTACATTAAGCCACTAGACCAACGAGGCCGTCATTATCTTTACTAGACTCATTTGACCTAGGTTTAATTATAATAATAGACTTGCTTCTACACTACCGAGCACAATATGTATATTTACCTGAAGTTCCATATGAGCATCACGTGGAGTGTAGAATATGAAACACATGGGAAATGATGTTCGTCCATCACTATGTTCCAATTTATAACTGAAACATTAAATTTTACAAATTTTAATTTTCACATCACGAAAGAGACAACAAAGTATTTTGTTTATTATGTATTATTATTTACCACAAAGCTTTTGTTTATAGAATAGGAAGGCGGACGAACATATGGGCCACCTGATGGTAAGTGGTCACCAACGCCCATAGACATTGGTATGTAAGAAATGTTAACCATCGCTTACATCAACAATGCGCCACCAACTTTGGTAACTAAGATGTTATGTCCCTTGTGCCTGTGATTACACTGGCTCACTCACCCTTCAAACCGGAACACAACAATACCAAGTACTGCTGTTTTGCGGTAGAATATCTGATGAGTGGGTGGTACCAACCCAGACGAACTTGCACAAAGCTCTACCACCAGTGGAGTGTTTTTATTGATAATATGATGTAATGATATGCATTTTATCGAAAAGTATATTGTTCGTTAAAAAATTGTAAAAGTAACAGCTTGCAAATGTAGTCTTCACAAGCGTAGCCTTCGTGTTTTAGTTGATGATTGCACGTCACAATTCTAGTATTTAGTGAATGCTGGCGTCCCCCAGGGATCTGTGCTATCTTCCACACTCTTTCTTTTGCATATCAATGATATGCTCTCTCTTGGGAACATACACTGCTATGCAGACGATAGTACAGCGCATGGTGGATACCACGGACGCGCAGTGGCTGGGTGAGCGGAAATTGAAGAGAGGCGAGGGAATATTGTCATTAAACTCGATAGGACGTTAGAACTTATCGCCAAATGGGGTTCTGATAATCTTGTTGAGTTTAATGCCAAGAAAACACAGGTATGCGCTCTTCCAGCGAAAAAGTCACCATTTTCCCCTCTTCCCTCCCTCTGTGGCACTCCGCTGGTGATACAAAATCGCCATGGTGGAGATTGACGTTCGCTGTGACTTTTTAGTCCAAGGGATTACATCGAGGCTGTTATAGCTTCACGGAAACTCGGAGTTCTGAACAAGGTGCAGTGTTTTTTCACGTCATAACAACTGTACCTGTTGTACAAAACACAGGTACGGTCTTGCGTTGATTATTGCTCGCACCTTTGGGATGGCTCCGCTTAGTACCTACTGGAGGCCTTGGGTCGGTTGCAGCGACGTGCGGTCCGCATTATTGGCGACGTAATGGTCACAAACACCCTCGAGCCTTTACAATTACGTCCAGAGATAGCAGCGCTGAGCGCTTTCTAATTTTATTCTCTCTAATTTCTGCTTCTCCCTTCCTTCCTTCATAAGTCTACGCGTGCTGGCTCTCAATGTCACCGCCTAACTGTGACATCTATTCCATAGCGCACAGATAAATTTGGCAACTCCTTTCTTTGTCGCACTTCCAAAAAATGGAATTCCTTGCCAGCTTCAAGTGTTCCCCTCCTCCTCCTCTGTACTGGCCGTCGTCGCGTTTGGACTCTACTACCACTTACCATCAGTTGAAGTAGTCATTCGACCTCCCGAAAATATATAAAAAAAAAGTGTCACACTGGAGGGCTAGAGAAAAGGAGAGGAGGTTATTCCATTAGGCTGCTTCAATATAAGTTGGTGGATATAATATATGAGGTACATTTTCATATGACATATGTTTTCTTGACGGCCAAGCAGGAGATGAATTATAAACACAAATTAAGCAAATTCAACGACTCTTACCTGTCACCTGCAATACATTATTAGTAAGTTAGGTCATAAGTCTTTGGATAGTCTCAACTAATGTCGGCGAAACAAAGACTAAACATTTTATTAATTACATTTGTAATGTAAGTCTTTTTAAAATATTATCCTGTTTATATACTATACATTAAAATAATAAGAATAATTGTTATCACCTGTAAACAATGAACCGTGGTTGATGTGATGGCAGGATATCCTGTAGCTCTTCAAGCTCCACATTATCAAGTTCCTCGTCCACTTCCAATGCTTGTTTCTCTCTGTTTACCTAAATAATAATCTTTAATTAAAAAGAAACAATAAAATACTGATAAGGTTTAATGTTATCATTAGCGATAAACATTCACATCGATGATTAACTGCTGGCAATTTTACTTTCATCTCTAAATGGAATTATTTTTGAGAACGAATCCTTACAAAAATTAACGAGTTTAAACGTCTTAAAATGCTATAAATTATTTTTTTCATTATTCTAATTATACTATCACGCAGCAAATTACTTTTGTAAGACATTTTGTGAGATGAAAATACATTGTAACTTTTCAAAAATAATAAATAGTTACCTTTAGTATCAACGCAGAATTTGTTGTGTGTTTTTGAAATCGGAACTTTTTTAATACGTCCTTAACTTCATCGCCAATATCACAAACGTTCACGTTTTGACCAGACATCTTTTAATATTTAAAAATAATAGAGATAAAAATTAGTTTACAAATTGCGGAAACTCCACCTAAACTAAAACTATTCATGCGTCAACAATATAATATCTGACAGGCGGCAGCTGAAGCTGATTAGCAGATAATAAACTTGCTAGTGTCAAATATTCTTATTACTGTTTATAATCAAATATCGTATATTAAGATGTCCATAAAACTAGTTCTATAGTTATAGTTTACTATTAAAAATATAATAAGGTAAATCGAAATAAAATCGCAATTATTAATCATTACTTATCAAAGTCCCACAATTTGCAAAAACAGGTTTTATATATTTTTTAGATTTAGAAAGACTACGTGAATTAACTCAATAATATTAAATGAACTACTTAAAGCTATTTACAAAATATAATTATATTCGATTATTATCGTTTGAAATAATGGATAATTCTAAGCTTAAGTATGTTTTATGTAAAAAATAAGTCATGTATAATATGTTCAAATTACTAGAAAAAGAAACGGAATGCTAACAGCTGACATATTTTAGTATTAGATAAATGAAATGTCAAACGCTTGACAGAAAAAAATGCCTATTGTATTGTATGTCAAATCGTTCGTATCAAAAGAATTCCATTAAATTAGGATTCTGTTTAAAAAATACCTCGTTTTTCGATTCAGTATAAATATTTAAGAATAGGGAGATTATAAACTTGTATGTGCTGTGCCTAGAAATGCATAACATATGTGATATGTTTAGTTATTTAAAAAGTGCAATGTATTTTTAAATTTATCTTTTATTCCGCGATTTATTTGCGATTGTGGCGTTTATGTGTCCTATTTAGAGGTCAATAACTTTCTCATACAAACTTTGTGTAAGTTATTTTATGTTTCTTACTTATTTGGTTCGATAATTATAATTTATAACTACACATTCAAAAATACTTTCACTGTTTTGACAGATCGCATTGTCAATAAAAAAAACGAAAGTAAGATGATCTATATATAAATAGCACTTTCTTAATGATTATTGTGCTAAATAATTATATATTTTAAAATAATTAAATAATAATTAAAAAAAAAGCCATTGATTGAGATTAACGAAGAGTACAATGTGCTTTGTCTGTAAGCTTGGAAGAAATATTTAAAAATATATATTTATTATTACTATTTTGTTCCAGATTTTAAAATAAATGGAATGAATTAATAAAGAATTAATAATGGATACTCCAAGTAAGTATATGAACTTTATTTCGAATGTACGTAATATTATGTATTCATTGTGTGGTCAACACAATCTTAAAATAAAAAACCTTATTAAATTAAACCTTTTTTTAATATACATTAAATAAAGTACTTAAATTGACTTAGATAACAATTTACAAAAATGTACAATGTAAATTAACATACTATATATTTTTTTAATTTCGTTTAAAATATGCAACAATTATACATATATTCAAGTAGCATATTTTTCACGGCTATTTGACGATTTAGAGTTAAAATATAGGATATATTTTATCTTTAAAGATAATTTTAAGTGTTACTGATAAATATCTCGGGGATAAGTATTGTCACTGTTTCTACATAATTTACGATTCTGATTGTCGTCAAGTCGATTTTTTGATTAATTAATGAAAGTATTCATATCAACGGTCCTATATCAATTTTGAAATACTTCCAGCGTATGAGATATAATGTCTGCAGTCGGTAGTTAGTGCACAAGTGTGTATTCACATATGCACAAATAATTTTGTTATTCTTACCATTAGAGCACTAGGCTCTCCAAAGTCCAACGGTAATTGGACATGATAATGAAGAGATAGTGGCTTTAATTATTTTTAAAGGCATAGGAGTATAATACTTGTCGGTAGGGCACTGTGTAATCTCATCTGTGTAAGTACCCATCTACTCATGACATTCTACCGCCAAAAAGCAATACTTACTATAATTGCATTGTTTCAGTTTTTTAAGTATTTTATCCGCCAGTAAACCTAGAGGCATAAAGGACATAACATTTTAACAAAGGTTGGTGCTTGGTGATGTAAGAAATGGTTAATATTTCTTAGATCAATGTCTCTACTATGACCACTTAATATCCAGTGGTCCATTCACAAGTTTGTCTACCTATTATATGAGAAAAATACTCCTGTTTGATACCTATTAAGGTAGTGTCTCATCCTCCCTCCCTTTGTGTCCTGACGAGGACTTTTACTGTCACTCAAGTTTAAAATGATGAACTTTATCATCCTCAGTCACGATTTGCTTCAAAATTGGCGTAGGATCGTCATCAGGCAGCTGCAAGCAGTGCTTAGATGTATAAGTTCGCTGTTCCTTCTGATGTGACGTGATCATTATTGGCACCAATCTTGGACTGAATTGTCATGCCATGATTATCATGTAGGATCCTCAAAATTGTGGATCTTACGGTCTAAAGGTGATATCTCACGGTGCCGTTAACCGGCCGTCCAGAGCAGCCATCGTCAATCGATTCTCGAGCTTATTAAAATATACAAGAAGCGCTTTGAGTCTACATTCATCATTCGCACTGCGAAACTTTTGAATGCTTTGCCTAAGTCCGTATTTCCCGATAGGTACAATGTTGGTGTCTTCAAATCCAGAGTAAACAGGTTTCTTATAGGCAAGCGTGCTACATCTTAGACCGTGTCGATGCTTAACATCTGGCAAGTCAACGGTCATACGCTGGCCTATTAATAGTAAAAAAAAAAAAATACAATCAGTCCCTTCTTCCATAACACTTGCTTTGAGTAGACTTTCTCTCTTGGTCAAGATTTTTTTTTCTTTTCAACAAATAAGTTGATTAATTACTCACAAATGGAGTAATAGGGTTAAAACGTTGTTGGTGATAGTTTTAATTGGTTCCGAATAATAATGGTACCATATCAGTACGCCCACGCTTTCCTCTCCATTCCGCGGTCTTCCCGACTTCCCCTCGTAATATAAATATAGTGTAAAATAACCATGGCATATACTTGACAGATAAGAGTTGAGTTTATTTGACTGCCGTGTTTTTATCAGATCTCACGATAACAAAAATCTAAAACCCCGTTTTGATGGCCGAATTATAACAATGTAGTAAGTGACATCCTGTAAATGTGCAGTGGGACTGCTGGGCTAAGGCATCCTCTACACTTTTGATGAGATTTAGGGCTAATTCGCCACGCTGCTTCTTTGTGGATTACTGGCTACATAGGTGTTTTTTTTGCGTCACAATGTTTTCCTTAACGACTTGAATTATAAACACAAATTAGAGTCATAAATAATCAGCGCTTGCTTGGGTTTGAACCCGTAATCTTCGTTGAAGATCACGTGTTCTAACCACTGGGTCCTCGGCTCTCTGAACCATACCATCGATAAACAATTGTACAAGTTTGGAGCATAAAAACTTAGAAATCGTTATATAAGGCTAAATGAGTCATAATTTCGAAAGTAAAAATATACTTTAAGCATATTTATATCATTTGTTGGTCTAAATATATTTATTGTTGTATATTAAATCATAATAATCTTGATGCAATGACGTATCTGTAATTCTTTATATATTTCATTATATATTAACATCCCATCATATGAGAGTGCATCTGCGTTTGTGTGTTCTTACACTATAACGTCTTGCATAGTTGGATGTTCACTTCTGGGCCGCCATCGCGTCTGTAACACACTGGCTCACTCAACCTTCAAACCGGATAATTAGCTGTATAATCTATACATAAATAGGCAAAGCAAAACAGTTAATGGCGTTTTTCTCATCAGTTTGACAGCTTATATTATTTTTGATGTGCGTATTTGAGCGCTCGGTACACGGTAGGCGGCTAACTGTGACTTCCAGCAGACACAGGCTACTCTCTAATACTTAACAGCTGACAACCCATACGCCTAAAGTTGTAATAGATTAGGCACATGCAGGTTTCCTCACGATGTTTTTTTTTCAACGCCAGTGGTTAGAATATAGTAAATGGAATTCCTTACCAGCTCACGTGTTCCCCTCCTCTTACAACCCGGGTTTGAAGAGGCGTGAAGAGGCATCTTGCAGGCCGGCAAGGCGGGGACGGCTAGTACAGAACATTCTTCCCGGCTGTACTGGCCGTCGTCGCGTTTGGACTCTACTACCACTTACCATCAGGTGGAGTAGAGTCATTTGCCATCCCGGCGCTTATAAAAAAAATGTGTTTGCGAGTGTGTGCACTATAATATACTATATCCTGAATAATGATCTTTAGATCGGCAGTCAAAGTCGAATGTCGGTCTAGACCAGCGATACTCAAGCTTTTCTTTATAGGGGCCAACACATGTGTCAGTCACGGTGTCGCGGGCCGCAAACAAAAAATATTTAGATAATAATTTCTTGGGTTTCGGGATTGTTACAAATTAAATAACTATGAACGGATTTATGCCGTGTCCGTGGCCGCAAGCAGTTGTTTGATTCAAATTATTTAGGTGTTAATAAAAACGTTTGAAATTTAAAATAGTTCAAAATAAAGTAATATTAAGTGGGCCAACCACAAGAGACCGGCGCCCGCAGGATGAGTGCCGCTGGTCTAGACGCGACGTTAGTATTTAACGTACTATCAAAAATATAATCAATGTTTGTTTGATCAATTGTGCGATAATGCTTTTATTTCATTACAGGCGAAACGACGGAAATTTTGGACAAAGAAAAACCACAGTAAGTAATTCTATTTATTAATGCATTATACCTTTTATATCCGATTTTGTAAGACGAACTATGCTAGAAATCTATGGTAGCTTCTTCTCTTTAGTGACTCTCTTTATCCTTTTTTTATGGACATATATTATTTATCTGTTTATTGTATAGGTTAAGGTACGATGGTGCTAACATATACAAATGGACGAAAATATGCTATAAAAATGTTATATTAATAATAAATACAGTAATATAAATATAAACCGAAAATCTATTTAAGTTATCAGAAGCCTTAAAAAACTTTATTTCACACTTATATTGTTAATAAATTTATTGTTTTTTCTTTTAAATCACTAGTTGTGAAGTTCACACCATGCTTCAATGTAAAAGTGGAATCTTTTTTGGCATTTGTAAAACTTATTATTATATTATTACAGATGTTTATGTAATATATTACGCTGCATGTTTCCCAATAAATAAATAAATAAATGTATTGCACTCCAAAAAAAAAGAAGAAATTCAAAGAAGCAAAAACTTCATCCAAGTTTCTGGCAACCTTTGGGCGGAGGACTGTTTATACAATATTATTGTACATATTTACTTAGTCTTATTTAAAGTAAACTTATTATTTACAAGCAATAATTATCGTAATATTAATATTAATTAATTAAATTGTAGGTCAGATTTAGTAGGAAAAAAATATTATTATTGTGTACTCACGGTACGAAAAGCATTTCCGGTTGGCAGTTGCCACTTGGTACCATTACATGGTAATTAAAATCAAACATAGTTTCGAAATACGAACGGTATGTTAAAAATGTCAAAACTAAAACAATACAACAAATAACATAAATGTATAAAGGATACATTACTGCTAACCAAACGTTACCGTGATTCAGGACACTAAGTGTGTTTTTCAATGATATAGGTAGGTGAACTGTAAATTTACTGGTGGTAGGGCTTTGTGCAAGCTCGTCTGGGTAGGTACCACCCACTCATCAGATATTCTACCGCAAAACAGCAATACTTGATATTGTTGTGTTCCGGTTTGAAGGGTGAGTGAGCCAGTGTAATTACAGGCACAAGGGACATAAAATCTTAGTCCCCAAGGTTGGTGGCGCATTGGATATGTAAGCGATGGTTGACATTTCTTACAATGCCAATGTCTATGGGCGTTGGTGACCACTTACCATCGGGTGGCCCATATGCTCGTCCGCCTTCCTAATCTATAAAAAAAATATATTATTATAGTATAATAGCTAATCGTCCCGGCTTTATCAAATCACAAAAGTGAGCGTCTACGTTGGGGAAGAAGTGTGACAAATTTCAAGTCAATCGAGCGTATAGTTTAGATCTCGTGATAATTGGTATTTCGCTTATATATGATATATAGACGCGGTATTTGTCACTCATTCCGAAGACGGAGATCAGCCTCAATACATACGAAGTAGAGTACACGAAACAGGTCTCAGGTATCAGTATTGCAATCTAAACATGCTTAGTATGTCCTAGCAACACGATTTACGGACCAATTTCAGTTAAACTGTGACTCGACTACGGGTATATCAACTTAGAAAAGATTACGCTTGTAGTTGTAAAGTCAATATTGTATGTATTTTTAACAATCTTCGGCCGAATGTAACAGTACCTTGCGCCGGAATATATTTAAAAAAAAATAGTGCGTCATCGCCGGGCTTTTGGCGCGAAGTTTGGGTGCTTCGAACATACAATTACTTGAATTGTCATTTTTGGTTTTGTTAGCATTTAAAGAAATTAACGATTGTTTTGTTTGTTATTTGTGTATTTTTTATTATGAAGTCAAATATTTTTTTTATGTATTCTTTTTAAAAAAGTTATTTTTACTTATGATTTGTAAGAATATATTATTTAACAAGCACTTTTACATCGTAATTTTACACTTTTAATTTTATATAACCATACTTAATATTTCTTACATAGCCAAAGCCTGTTTATCAACGGGTGGTCCATACGACAGTGCCAACCTTTTTTTTTTTTTTTAAATAATTACAAAAAACTTTATTTTAATTATAAAATAAAATTTCGTACATTAAGTTCGAAATTTAATAAAAATATATTTGCTATCTAATATATTATATATTGAAGTGCCGCTTGGCGTGGTTGGTAGATACTTGCCTTTCACGCCGATGGTTGTTGGTTCGATTCCCACCCAGGACGGACTTGTGTGTGCATGAACATGTCCGTTTGTCCTGAGTCTGGGTGTAATTATCTATATAAGTATGTATTTACAAAAGAAAAGTAGTATATGTAGTATATCAGTTGTCTGAAAAAAAGCCGACATGGCCCAGTGGTAAGAACGCGTGAATTATAACCGATGATCGTGGGTTCAAATCCGGGCAAGCACCACTGAATTTTCATGTGCTTAATTTGTGATTATAATTCATCTCGTGCTTTACGGTGAAGGAAAACATCGTGAGGAAACCTGCATGTGTCTAATTTCACTGAAATTCTATCACACGTGTATTCCACCAACCCGCATTGGAGCAGCGTGGTGGAATAAGCTCCAAACCTTCTCCTCAAAATGAGGAGAGGAGGCCTTTAGCCCGGCAGTGGGACATTCATAGGCTGTTTCGGAATCCAGTTATCTGGTTTCCATAGTACGAGCTCTGCTTAGTTTGGGATCAGATGGCCGTGTGTGAATAATGTCCCAGGATATTATTATCTCTGTCTCTATTTACTGTCTCTTTTTTTCAAAGAAATACATTTGATTGATAATTCAGTTATAAAAAACGTGTATCAATAACACTGAGACTCCTATATGA
This sequence comes from Nymphalis io, assembly GCF_905147045.1. Taxonomy (NCBI): domain Eukaryota; kingdom Metazoa; phylum Arthropoda; class Insecta; order Lepidoptera; family Nymphalidae; genus Nymphalis; species Nymphalis io. The sequence continues at coordinate 2,441,737 of NC_065914.1, forward strand.
ATATAACTCTAATACATAATACGTTATAACGCAATACTAACAGATTGATTTACACCTTATGTTACATTATCGGAGAGTCGGTTATCGAATGTCTTATTTTATAAGGCCGTGTGGATATCTCAAGTGGTTTCATTGCTGCGTAATATATCTAGTGACGTTAGGCTTCGATAGTTTTTGTTTTTTATCGACGTTTCTGGTGGTAGGCGAATTGTTGTGTATTTGTTTTGATTGTGATACATTTTAATAGATTTTAAATATTTTTTTTTTCTTTAATTTTTGTTTTTTTGTTTACATTAATGTATAGTTTTATTTAGATAATTTTTATTGGTGGTAGGGCTTTGTGCAAGCTCGTCTGCGTAGATACCACCCAGTCATCAGATATTCTACCGCAAAACAGCGGTACTTGATATTGTTGTGTTCCGGTTTGAAGAGTGAGTGAGCCAGTGTAATTACAGGCACAAGGGACATAACATCTTAATTCCCAAGGTTGGCGGCGCATGGGTGATGTAAGCGATGATTAACATTTCTTATAATGTCAATGTCTCTGGGCGTTGGTGACCACTTACCATCAGGTGGCCCATATGTTCGTCCGCCTCCCTATTCTATATAAAAAAAAACAATTTTCTCTATTGATAGGAGTAGATTAGACAAATTATATAAAGGGCATGTGATGATAACATTGGTTTAATTCTGTTGTTATAAAAAAATATGGTTGATAAAAAATACTTCGTCTCTTAGTAAGATAAGCAGATCTCGAGGTCCTAGATTCAAACTTCAGTTAGGACCGATAAAAAGTTATTGGAATAAATCATTATTATTATTACATATTATTGATTTCTGTCGATGATTCTCGGTAGCAGCCCGGAGTCTGGAGGTTGGAAGTGTGTACACTCCCGTGCCTCGGAAAGCACGTAAAAGTACTTTACGTATTGGAACACTAACTATTATACTTGTTAAGCTGCGGTCAAGTAACATTGCTTAATTATTTACTTATGTAACCTACTAAAAATGTATATATTAATTTTCTTAAGTCTACATTACGATATACATTTTAGTGTATTCAATTGTTCTTAAATTATAAACCGAAAAATATTGACAGTTTCATCGATATCGATATATGTCGTACATCACGTAACTTCTCAAGCGGCCGGTACTCAGCGAAGTCAGTCAGTTTTAATTCGCGATTACGCCACAGCGGACATCGACTTGGCTTTCTATTGAAAGTCTTCGCTTAATATCGTGTGAAATTAAAAAAGTTACGAGTACTTTTACGCGGGAAATTGTTTCGTAATTGATTTTTTATAAGACAATGTGCATTTGTGATGTTTTTATAGTCTGTGTGTGCAATTTGCCAGTATTATTTCATGGTTAAAGGATTTTTTTAATATAATATAGTCGGGGTTTAACCTAGTACCCATTTATATATGAGAATATTGCATTTAGAAATAAATTATAGTAATTAATCTAAAAAAAACATACCTTTTTTAATTTTTAAAAGATAATTAATTTATGAAATTCGATTTTAACATTCAAAAAGTATTTTTTTTTTAAACTAAATTTTTATAGATGCCCAGATCTAATAATGATATTTGACTAAATTGATTTAGTCTGTGTGTTTGTAAATGTTTATAATTCGTCGCCAATATGCGATCGAAGATATCCCGTGAAATCACACTGGGTCACTCACCTATCAAACCGCGAAAGTATTGATGTTACAGCTAGAACTAATACAGGAAGTAGCATACAGGTACATCCAGAGCTATAAGGATAAATAAATAAAAATACCATGTCTTGTTACAAAAGAATGTTCTAGAAATTATACAAGATATAAGTAAACATGTCATCCCGGTTGGTTAACTATATAAATATAACACATAACGAGTTAACTGCCTCGTTGGTTTATTGGCTAGATATAAGGCCGCTAACCCAGAGGTCCTGGGTTCAATTCCCAGGTCGGGCCAATAAAAAGTTATTGGGTTTTTCTGTCAGAAAATTCTCAGTAGTAGTAGAGTCTGGAAGTTGGAAGTGTGTACACTCCCGTGCCTCAGAAAGCACGTAAAGACGTTGGTCCTGTGTCTGAACTCTTTCCGGTCGTGTCCGATTGCCATCGGATTATGAGAGTTGGGGAATAGAGAGAGCACCTGTGTTTGCGCACACACTAGTGTACTATAATATCTTCTGCGCAGTTGGCTAATCTCTCTTGAGATTGGCCGCTGTGGCCGAAATCGGTCTGGAGGGCGTTATTTATGTAGGACATTTTTACATAACCCTTAGACCTTAAATAGAAAACAATATTAAACATTTGTTTTTGGAATGTATAAAGCAACCTTTTAATGTAATTATGTTAGTTTGTAATTATATTAAGCCGGTTGGATTTGAACCTGCGATTTTCGGAGAGCCTAACCTGTTCCATATACTGGAATATAATAGCTGGGTTTCTTTTGCAATTTCTTCTCAGGTATTACCGAACCGGTGGTAGATTTAATACGATCAATAAGTAAGTGTGACGCTTCTGTATTGAATGAAGACTTTTGACTTTTACTGGCCAAGTTGGCCTTAAAAGAAATGTTGGCGTTACGTAACACTTTCTTAGATATAACCGTAACCGTAACAGCCTGTGAATGTCCCACTGCTGGGCTAAAGGCCTCCTCTCCTCTTTTTGAGGTAAAGGTTTGGAGCTTATTCCACCACGCTGCTCCAATGCGGGTTGGTAGAATTCACATGTGGCAGAATTTCAGTGAAATTAGACACATGCAGGTTTCCTCACGATGTTTTCCTTCACCGTAAAGCATGAGATGAATTATAATCACAAATTAAGCACATGAAAATTCAGTGGTGCTTCCCCGGGTTTGAACCCACGATCATCGGTTAAGATTCACGCGTTCTTACCACTGGGCCATCTCGGCTATTATATATTCTTAGATATATTAGTTTCCAATTAACAAGCTTCTAATGAATTTATTATTAATAAAATAATTAGGAAGTAGTGCTATTATTATTAAAAAAATTATCCTTAATTTAATATTTATCCTCAAGATATTTTGTATCGATTTCAAAAGACTGCCCGATAAAACGTTTTAAATTAAAACTATTAATTTGAAATTGAGATGTGTTCACTTGGGTGTTGCGGAATTGAATTAAACGAAGATAATTATGTAAATTAATTATAGTAAACAAAAAAGCCGAGATAGCCCAGTGGTAAGAACGCGTGAATCTTAACCGATGATCGTGGGTTCAAACCCGGGGAAGCACCACTGAATTTTCATGTGCTTAATTTGTGATTATAATTCATCTCGTGCTTTACGGTGAAAGAAAACATCGTGAAGAAACCTGCATGTGTCTGATTGCACTGAAATTCTGCCACATGTGTATTCCACCAACCCGCACTGGAGCAGCGTGGTGGAATAAGCTCCAAACCTTCTCCTCAAAAGGGAGAGGAGGCCTTCTAACCACTAGGCCATCTTGGCTTAATACTAATTGCCTTTATATATTAACTTCTCACACAAACATAAAAGATTAAGAAAAGTATTTAAGTTACGTGTTTTAGTTGTTAATTTTCACGTACGCAAACAACACGCACACACAGAGACGTACACGCACACACGTTTAATAGTATATGTATTTCTTATATATTTATCCTTAAGTATTTTTGAGATTACGTTATGCGTAGATAAATATTGTTATTGCTTATTTTTTCTTGATATATAGATGAATAAATACACATTGTGTGTGGAGAATTGGTCATATTCATCTTTTGTTAGCATTAAGCTCAACAAAATCCAGATATTTCTTTAGTTCGCGAGAAGTACTTTTGAAGCGTCATATTACAACATAATAATAATAATAAGGTCCTCCAGACGGATTTCGGCCACGGCGGCCAATCTCAAGAGAGATTAGTAACTGCGCAGGAGATATTATAGTGCACAAGTGTGTGCGCAAACACAGGTGCTCTCTCTATTCCCTAACTCTCATAATCCGATGGGACGGCAATCCGACACGACCGGTAAGAGTTCAGGCGTAAGACCAACATCTTTACGTGCTTTCCAAGGCACGGGAGCGTACACACTTCTAATTTCCAGACTCCGGGCTGCTACTGAGAATTTTCTGACAGAAAACCCCAATAACTTTTTACTGGCCCGACCTGAGAATTAAACCCAGGACCTTCGGGTCTGCGGCCTTACATCAAGTCACTAGATCAACGATGTAGTCAGTACAACATACTGATTACAAGAATCTTAAGGTAACGCCTGTTACGTCATTAGTCTTCTAATAAATATATATGTTAATCTTTAATTCGTACTTGGTATTGTTGTGTTCCGGTTTTAAGGATGAGTGAGCCAGTGTAATTACAGGCACATGGAACATTAACATCTTAATTCCCAAGGTTGGTGGCGTATTGATGATGTAAGCGATGGTTAACATTTCTTACAATGCCAATGTCTATGGGCGTTGGTAACCACTTATCATCGGGTGGCCCATATGTTCATCCGCCTAACTATGCAATAATAAAAAGTATTAAGGAGTAAATACTGAGTTTCATGACGATTATTCTTAATATATATCTATATGATAATGAGGAGACCTTTTATATAGGTAGGATATATTACTAAATACTATGATTTATTACATTATATGTAACTAGCTGACCCGTGCCCACTTCATTGGGCGGTAAACATTTTTACTTGTGATGAAATTATGATTGTGGTTCGGTTAGCACTGAGTGCTATGATCTATTTCCTGACTGCCAAAAGTCGCGTCTGCCACGACATCCGACTACCACGAAAAAGTCTTTTCATTTTTCGGGTTAATATAACACTCACAAATAATATGCCTTTCTATTGGTAAAAGAATTTTCAAAATCGGTTCAGTAAGTCCAGAAATTACCCCCTACAACCTCACAAACTTTACCTCTTTATGATATTAATATAAATTATATTCGTTTTGAAATACGTACATTAGCGACCGTTCATATATCTAAAGTGTTTCCGTTTCGATCTCCTTACAAAAATTCCCCCTTCCATTTCGTTTAAAATAGCTTGTACTGTCACCTCTCCCCTTTGACATATAAGTATATATATTATTACTAACAAAATGATATTATGTACCTTTATTTACATTTTTTTCTTGTTTAATAATAACAGTGACAAACATTGTACAGACACGAGATATTTAGGTACTTAAGATAAATTTGTGACGACAAGTCTGTACATGATAAAAGTAAATATATATGTACGTTATATGATATTGTTTTAGTTCGTGTAATAAATGTTATTCGTGTGTTATTTTGAACCGGTTGGCGTGGTTGGTAGATACTTGCCTTTCACGCCGAAGATTGTGGCTTCGATTCCCACCCAGGACAGACATTTGTGTGCATGAACATGTCTGTTTGTTCTGAGTCTGTGTGTAATTCTCTATATAAGTATGTATTTACAAAAGAAAAGTAGTATATGTAGTATAACAAGCTTAATTTGGGATCAGATGGCCATGTGTGAAAAATGTCCCAGGATATACACTGGCCGCCAAAAAAATCGACCCACCCGTATTTTTTTACTTACAAAGTTGTTATCATAACTATGCGACGACCTAGGTGGATTGTTTTACTTATGGGACATACATTTAACATTTTATTACCCACTTGATATTGATTTGGAGGAGTTGTAAGTGTTATTGAGGATATTTGGAATATTTTTAAAGTATTGATAAGAAAACGTTACTTTGTGCACAAAGTGCATGGTTAGTTTATTTCCAGTTCTTAACGCGGAGTCATCTCGGTTCGATGATTATTATTGATTAAGTGTATGAAACTTTGTTGAAACAATAATTTTAATAAGTTTAAACATAAAAAATGGATACTACTGAAGCAGAAGCTGCTCAAGTCGTAGCTCTTATTCATGAGGGGTTAAGTCAGCGAAATGTGGCTAGAACACTAAAATTAAGTCGTTCAGCGGTGCGAAGAGTGTACAAACGCTACTTGGAGACTGGGGAGTATCGCCGGAGACCAGGATCTGGCAGGGGGCGTGTCACGAACCCGACCGATGACCGTTTTATTGGTTTGACGTCTTTAAGAAACCGACATCTTTCGGCTGTTGACGTTCAAGGTAGACTCCGAGAAAGTCGTGGAGTGTCTGTGAGTGAAAATACTGTAAGAAGAAGACTTCGAGAGCAAAACTTAACCCCTCACAAGCCAGCAACTGGACCAAAACTCACAGCATCCCATCGACAAGCAAGACTACAATTTGCTAGGCAGAACGTCGATTGGACACTGGACCAATGGGAGACAGTATTGTTCAGTGATGAAAGCCGAATGTCTCTAGTAGGCTCTGATGGACGACGTAACGTCATGCGAAGGCCAGGAGAACGCTACTCTCAGTGTTGCATTCGAGAAACAGTCCGATTTGGTGGAGGCTCTACAATGTTTTGGGGAGGTATTTCTTTGACGGGACGCACAGAGCTGGTTTTTTTCCGTAATCGTGCTGTTAATGCTGAAACTTACATAACGGACATTCTGGAGCCTCATGACTGCCTCATGGTGCCTTACGCTGGATATATTGGGGATAATTTCCAACTTATGAACGACAACGCACGACCTCACGTCGCTAGAATTGTTAAAGACTATCTCAGGGAAGTCGAAATTCCAGTTATGCAGTGGCCAGCCAATAGTCCGGACTTAAACCCGATAGAGCACCTCTGGGACCAGCTAAAACGTACGGTTCGAGCACGAAATCCAATTCCAGAAACCCTGAATCAACTGGAAGCTGCCCTAACTGAAGAATGGCAACGGACCCCACAGGAAGACATTAAAAAGCTAATCAGGTCACTTAATAGGCGTATGCAGGCAGTGATTAGGTCAAGAGGAGGAAACACTCCCTATTAAAGTAAGATTTAGGCACCCAAATTTAAAAACAAACGGCATAATCGCTTTGTACACAAAAAAATAAAATTGCGTAAAATTTTGTGTTTTCGTGTTTTGTCACATATTTACCTAAAAACCTATTTTTTGCGCACTATTTCTGTTTTTGTACAATCCTACAATTGCATTTTTTCATTATCAATCTTAAAAATATAAATATGTGGTAGTTTAAAACCATACGATAGCTTTTTTACAAAAAATGTAGGTGGGTCGATTTTTTTGGAGGCCAGTGTATATATATATGAGACGCATGTAGTTTCCCCTCTCTTATATCCTCATTCCTAAATATGTCCACTTAGTATGGTTTATGAATGGAAAGACCCTAACTAGCTTTTAATTGTCTGTCATTATAAACGAATTTAAGCGTTGTCACCATCTTTGATATTCTGTAAGAACTAACTTCGTACTATTCCAATTTTTGGTATTTCCTTCAGCAGTTATATTGGAACTTATTTATTATCACATTCGTGAAATGTTGAAAGCCAACGTATGTTGATACACTATTTTGATTCTTGTATCCCTTAAATGTTATATTGACTATCGCCAACTAGCTACCCGTCCCGTTTTCGCACGGGTTGAATAAAGGTCTACATTAAATCGTCAGAGCGTCACGGTAGCATGCGCAAGCGACCCCGTGGCGCTCCTCGTTGAGACGGAAAGGGTACCGCAGGTTTTTTAGTCGGTATTCCGATGTTCGGGGCGCATCAGCGCTTTGGATACCGGTGAGCCCCACATACCCCCCCCCCACCACCACTGTTTCGGTGGGGAAAACACGTAACGCGTTTTTCCAGCGAAATAAAAAGGTCTACATTACGGTAATATACCTAATATTGAAATGAATGACTGTTTTCAAAACTCAAATTTACCAGCTAAATGAATTTCTAAATTTCAATTTGGAATTCTTAACCAAAGAGGTGGTATTTCAGATCAAAGTGGTCAGTACAAAACGCTAATTTCATATCTAAGGATCTAATATATATAACTCGTGGTTTACGCGGCGTAAGACAGTATAGCTCCCAGCTTTGATCGTTTCCGACATCTTCAATTATCATAATATTTCAACGATACACAAAACCTTAATAAATTATACATATAAACCTTCCTCTTAAATTACTGCGTACACTAATGAAACCCGTATCGAAATACATTTAATAGTTTAGCGCATTCAAACGGACATACAGACGCGATTTTGTTTTATCGTAGATATTTAATGAAATCTCGTTTCACGTTGTTCATATCAGCTATCAAATAGAAAGCGTTTATTGTGTTACAGTTATATAAACAAATATGTGACAATACATATTAATAATCACATTGTTATTAGACTTAAATATGATTCGATTGTCTGTCCGGTATAATTGTTTATATATATACTGAGTATGCATAGATGTATGTAAAATTGTAAGAACGTTAATTAATAATAATATCATGGGACATTATTCACACACGACCATCTGATCCCAAATTAAGCAGAGCTTGTGCTATGAAAACCAGACAACTGATATACTACATATACTACTTTTTCTTTTGTTAATACATACTTATATGGATAATTACACCCAGACTCAGGACAAACAGACATGTTCATGCACACACAAGTTTGTCCTGGGTGGGAATCGAACCAACAACCTTCGGCGTGTAAGGCAAGTATCTACCAACCACGCCAACCGGCTCGTCAAATAATAAGTCTTGATAGGTTTTTATGTATGTATAGAACTAGTTTTCGTTGTGTTGGGGATTTCTCAAGTATAAAAGTAGCATTATGACCTTCCTCAGGGTTCGAGCATGTTTTGTTTAGCAGTGAAATGCTATCAGACAGACCAAATTACTTTCGTATTTATATTCTTAGGATTGATTTATGGAAGCATTTATATATCATATTCTTGTCGTAACGTTTTTAAGTAAATCATTCGCTCGACGTTTTTCGTTGCAAAATTGGTCTCCACGAATAACATACTTTACGGTATAATATATGTATAGTCTATGTCCATCCTGAAGGTTCATTCTAAATGTTGGTGAAAAAATTTTTGAAATCGGATTAGTAATTTCGGAGATTATTAGCTACATACAAACTTATAAAATTTACCTCTTCATGATATAGTTCTCTCATGATGTTTTCCTTCACCGTCGAGCACGATATGAATTATAAACACAAATCAAAAGTATTCGAAACAGTCAGCCCCAGATTTGTGTACCGCCAAAAATACTATAATTTTGCTCTAATCGCTTCTAAATAGGGAGCGTCTCAAAAGTGAAGTGCCCAGGGTTCTTGGATCTCTAATTCCAGGTCTGGAAACAGTAGTGCTTGCCCATACTTTTCCAACCAGCATTAACCAGAATTGTCCGGTTAAGTCTCGGCTACATACATTGTGTCCATCAAATAAATTTGAAATCTGTACCTCATGTAAGAGTAACTAAGAAATCCAGAGTAAACCGGTTTTTTCTAGGCAAGCGTACTTCATCCTAGACTGTGTTTTACATTAGGCAAGTCAACGTTCAAACGTTAGCCTATATGAGGCAACAAAAATAATAATAATAATAAGAACTATTTTAAGTTAATTGGCTTAAAAGCGATTTCTTTAATGGTACCTACAAAGTGAACGCCATTCGCCGTAACCGTTGCAGACAATTCCGTTCGCGTAATGACTTTCACTTTGATATCAACACTGGGTCAAACACGTGGCATCGCTTGATACTCATTTGTGATATACTTTTTATATGTATTGGGCGGCCCCCTTGGCTTGGGATTATTTATTCGGATCTCCTACAGTTATACATATGTATATAAAATGATAACTTCCTGACTGATTGGTATAACACAGTAACAGCCTGTTAATGTCCCACTGCTGGAGGAGGCCTTAGCCTCCTCTCCCTTTTGAGAAAAAGGCTTGGAGCTTATTTCACCACGCTGGTCCAATGCGGGTTGGTAGAATACACATTTGACATAATTTTAATGAAATTAGACACATGCAGGTTTCCTCACGATGTTTTCCTTCACCGTCAAGCACGAGATGAATTATAAACACAAATTAAGCACATGAAAATCAGTGGTGCTTGCCCGGGTTTGAACCCACGATCATCGGTTAAGATTCACGCAACTACTATGTCCATAAAAAGATGCAGGGTTCTTTTTACAATAGGTCAGCACTAAGGAAATATTGAAAACTTAACCTCTTAGGTAGTGATAAATGGAGGGGGTGAAAGTTGGTATGAATATTCTTTATTTTTGAAGAAAGAGCTGAATGTATTTATCAGTTATGAATTATGGCGTCAGTGAATTAGCTGGTAAAGCGCGAGTGACATACAGCCAACACATGGCTTACATCTACTTTAACTAAATATGCACCAGATATGCCAGAAAAAAAAAATTCCTAATCATAACAACGCTTAAATAAACGCTCAAATACATTTTTTTATATAAAAAAGACGTATATATATACATACCAAGGTTATCGACATAGCCCAAAGGATTAGTAAGCTGAAGTGGCAGTGGGCTGGACACATATGTCGCAGAACCGACGACCGTTGGAGTAGACGCGTTCTGGAGTGGAGACCACGCCTTGGCAAACGTAGCGTAGGACGCCCTCCAGCTAGGTAGAGTGACGATATACGCAAGGTGGCTGGCAGCGGTTGGAGATTAAGAGCTGAAAATCGAGCTCAGTGGCGTGCCATTGGAGAGACCTATGTCCAGCAGTGGACGCGAAAAGGGTGATGATGATGATGATGATATATATATATATACGAATACCACTCATCACGAGATCTCCAAAACTATCCGCCCGATTGACTTAAAAATTGTCACAGTTACTCCTTCCCGACGTAGACTCGCATTGTATTAATTATGTTTAGTTATTCTTATGGGAGTGACATGATCACCCTGTGACTAAACCCTTTTAAAATAAAAATTACCTTACAAGCTACCTAGGCTCGCGATTCCCGTGACGTCACACGATGATAAATATTTAGCTACCAGGAATCCAACTGATGCATTAAATAATGTTACAAAGACAAATAAGGTCACAGGCGAGTTCGCATATACATTTTATTATACATAGTAGGTTAATAAACAATATTTATCTATGTGTGTGATATAAACCTTTGCGCACGGTTTTTCACACGTCCCAAAACGGTTTGGTATTGAATTTATATATATTAAAGGTGCTGGCGAACGAAGACATTTAAAAATTTATTAAATTATTAATTTTAAAATTTGATGTATATTATTTAGTTGGTATCAATAGTATGTCGGATTATAAATCTTCTTTTTATATAGAATAGGAAGGCGTACGGCCATTTGGGTCACCTGATAGCAAGTGGTCACCAACGCCTATAGACATTGGCATTGTAAGAAATGTTAACCATCGTTTTCATCGCTAATGCGCCACCAACCTTGGCAACGAAGATGTCATGTTCCTTGTGTCTGTAATAACACTGGCTCACTCACCCTTCAAACTGGAACGCAACAATATCAAGTACGGCTGTTTTGCGGTAAAACATTTGATGAGTGGGTGGTACCTACCCAGATGAGCTTACACAAAGCCCCACCAGTAAATATCTCCTATATAATTTTATATTTTTCTAATATTTATTAACTTTAAATGTAAGTTTAATTAAAACAAACGAAGAGAGAAAAAAATATTTTTTTTATATTTTATCATAATTTAATTTAAATTTTTACATTCTGATGTGTGGGTTTTAGAAAAGGTGCAATTTATTTTCGTTTTTTATCTTATATGTATAGAAAATTAAAAAAAAAAAAAAACCACGGTGACGAGTAAAATAAAAGTTTTTTTTTTAAATTATAAAAAAATATTATTATCTGTACGTATGCGGTTAGCCTTACGTTTGTAAGATAAGAATCCTCATATCGTAGTAGCGAGTGTTGAAATTCAACCGTGTCCATTGATCTCTTAGTGTTTTTAATTTAATAATTATCTATTGAAAAAAACTTTTTTTTTTATTTAGTGTGATTGTGGGTTTATAGGTGTATTGTTTTGGACTAAAATTGTTTTTAATATTCATATTTATTTTAAGTTTTCAATAATACAGTATTGTTTACACAACTTGAATTACTTTTTAATTCATTGAGTTGAATTTTTATGTTATTTATGCGCTGAAAGTATTAACGTAGTCAGACGGAATGAATAAATAAAATATAATACACTGGAATTCGTGCAAACTCGTCTATACTATATTGCAATGGTAGAAGTAGAGATGAATTAACTTTATATTGATATTCTTATGCACTACAAACAGTTCTTGATAAATATATTTTTATTTATAACTAGCTTTCATCTCCAATTTAACATCCTTAGGAGATGAGTATAAACATATTTCTTAGTTCTTACTTATGTTCCACTGAACACTGCAAAATTTCAGGCAAACCCTTAACCTGATGTTTTTCGAGTGTCGTTGTATATCAGTCATTTTAAAATTTTATTAATTATACAACATTATTCCACTTAACTACTAATATATAATTTAATTTAATTTCCAATATTGCGATAAAAGCTTCATATTCAACGTCGTAACGTTTTTTTTCCGCGAATCCATAATGAATATCATGGATTGTTTTAGATCATGACCAGTGTCATGTCAATTAAAGGTCAAGGATATATAGTTATCTTCATTGGAATAAGCTGTAGTATGTACTAATAGTACACCATAAAATAAAAATCATCTTTTGTGCTGTGTTATCAGTGAGCCAGTGTAATTTTACTCCGCTGTCCCCATTTAATATTTTGCATATTTAAAACAGACTTATAACTATAATATTTAATACAATATATAATTTAATATATAAATATCAAATACAGTCTTAAACATATAATAGAATATATATATATATATATATATATATATATATATATATATATATATATATATATATTTGAAAGTGATTGAGACATAAATAATATAATTGTACATAGTGAAGTGTCCACAAGTTTAAATATGGAAAGTTGAAGTGAATTATAAGTGTAAACAAAATGCTTTCAAGAAACGTGAAGTACCGGCTGCTGGAGAACGAGGATAATGGGTGAGTCTAAGTTATCATCTGGTGTAAACAGTGTTCCAGGTTCTCATAAATTAACGGTGCTTTCTCTCTTTTTGTCATTATTGATTTGACATACGAAAGAAGGGGACACAGTTGACTACAGCTAAACCCACTGATAAACCCATTATATTATTAAATCGTTGATGTTAATTTTAGTTGGCGTTTTTCGATAGGTAATTGTGATTAATAAATTTGTGATAACAGAGATGTCTTGAGGGTGTTTTAACGGAGAGGAGGGTCAATAAGTGCCAGTTTGACATTACTTTTGAACTAATATAGTTTTTTTTTTGTCTGTGTATAAATAGGCAAAGATAAATTAGTTCAGTACCTTAACCAATTAGTTCTCAAATGCTTGTTTTATTTGTTTGGTAGCTATCGACGAGCTTTAGAAAGAAATAGAAAAAAATATTTTTTTTTTGATATAGGCAAGTGGACGGGCAATTGGGCCACCCGATGGTAAGTAGTCACCATATATGATGCCTATATATAATGATACTGTTAGAAATATAATCTTTCCTTACATCGTCATTGCGCAACCAACCAAAATAAATAAAAAAACGCTAAAATTGATATCGTTCCATTTTTATGGTCCCGCCAATATCATACTGTCATAAGATTTACAATACTTTTATAATATTAAAAGCGAAAAGCCCTCAATAAAAATCTATATACATATACAGATTAAAGATAAATCTTTATTATAACTAGCGTTCGGTCAATGGTGGAAACAATAATAATAATTTCCTCAACACCGATTTCGGTCACGGCGGCCAATTTCAAGAGAGATTAGAATGTATAATCCGACACGACCGGAAAGAGTTCAGGCACAGGACCAACAGCTTTACGTGCTTTCCGAGGCACGGGAGTGTACACACTTCCAACTTCCACTCCGGGTTGCTACTGAGAATTTTCTGACAGGAAAACCCAATAACTTTTTATTGGCCCGACCTGGGGATTCAACCCAGGCCCTCCAGGTCTGCGGCCTTACATCAAGCCACTAGACCAACGAGGCAGTCAAACGGCTCTTGATACCGATGTGATATAGTATATTTTAATCCAAATTAATATATATCGTAACAAGATATATTGAAATAGAGAGGTACAGTATCTACTTGAAAACATATAATAATGTAATCCAAGATTGGGCGTTCGTTCTCAAGATAAGATAACATTTATACTTGACGTTATTGGAAAGTTATAATATATTATTATATATCTTAAAAAATATTAACTACTTACTAATACTATGAATGTGAAAGTGTGTTTGTTTGTTTGTTACGATTTCACGTTTAAACTACTCGACCGATCATCATAAAATTTTGCATACACGTTGCATGTGTCTAATTTCACCGAAATTCTGCCACATGTGGATTCCACCAACCCGCATTGGAGTAGCGTGGTGGAATGAGCTCCAAACCTTCTTCTCAAAAAGGGAGAGGAGGCCTCAGCCCAGCAGTGGGACATTCACAGGCTGTTACGAATTAGAAATCCACCTCAGCTATTGCAGCTTGGGGTAGATATAACAAGTTTATTTCATTTATTTATTTATCCTTTATTGCACACAATTTACAAACATATAAAAGAACAAGCAGTACATATAATATGCAATGGCGGCCTTATCACTTACAGTGATGTCTTCCAAGCAACCTCAGTAAAGAGAAATATTTATGTTTTTTTTTTTTTAACCCGTATCATTAATCGAGCGTATAAGTTGTTGGCACACGCAAATAACTTATACTTAAAATTTATTAATTATTTATAAACTGTTGTTGTTATAAGCACGTTGTTGGTTTTAGGTGTGGTTTTACCTTAAATGTACGGTTTCCCTCGTACAATTATTATTTTTTTTAAATCTAAAGATATTTTTATTTGTTATCAAATGATAGCAAGAATTAACATAATTTTTTAACGATTATTATCAATAATTGTTGACACGAACTTAATTATTATAACACGGTGGATACACGTAACCAATATGTCATCCGATATGATAATAAATTGATTAAGTTATGTAATGAAAATAATAAATTACTTTATTAAATTTTGTTAACGATATGACTTCAGTTTAGGTTTAGCAGGTACCACCCACTCATCATATAATCCACCGCTAAACAGCAATACTGTAGGTTAAATATTAAAGTCCATAGGAATACATTATCCGTAACCGTACCGTAACCGTAACAGCCTGTGAATGTCCCACTGCTGGGCTAAAGGCCTCCTCTCCTCTTTTTGAGGAGAAGGTTTGGAGCTTATTCCACCACGCTGCTCCAATGCGGGTTGGTAGAATTCACATGTGGCACAATTTCAGTGAAATTAGACACATGCAGGTTTCCTCACGATGTTTTCCTTCACCGTAAAGCACGAGATGAATTATAATCACAAATTAAGCACATGAAAATTCAGTGGTGCTTGCCCGGGTTCGAACCCACGATCATCGGTTAAGATTCACGCGTTCTTACCGCAGGGCCATCTCGGCTTTTACATTATCAGTAAACAGCAATACTTGGTATTGCTGTGTTCCAATTTGAAGGACGAGCAAGCCAGTGTTACTACAGGCACAAAGGAAATAGCGTCTTGGTCATCAATCAATCTTACTAGTTGGGGACGCATTGCTGATGTAAGGGGTGGTTAATATTTCTTAAAGTCAATGTCTGATGGTGACCACTTCCAGTCTGCCTATATATTTTAATTAAATATAATTTAATATGTAAATCAGTATGGCAATATGACTTAAATCACATTTTTATCTTCTATTTATAAATTCTTTAGTGTTCTGCGTGGGCGGTCAACGCCGACGCTGTTAACGAGGTATTTAATATCGTCTGTGGGGGTGAATTCCAGGGCAGAGCGGCATATCGAAATTAATTCTGAAATGCTTATATCGGCCGTAAGAGGGGATTAAACGAATAATCAAAATATTTTTATCCAATTCAAACTGCCTGTAAAATATCACTTTGGAATCGCCATTTTTAAAAGCTGATGTAAAAAGAATTTGTATCGTATCCCAAAAGAATAGACCGATGTTGATGCGGTTTTTTCTCATGTGATCGAGGTAGTTTTTATTTTATTTTATTTATTAAGGCTTACCAACGGTTATAGACACTAAATATAAGAATTAATACATTAAAAAAAAACCCATAGAATAGCGAAACAACTAATTATAGGTAAACGCCGCTTGTAATTATGAATATCTGTTCGTGCGTTTGAAGATCATCAGCTCACTTCCTATTGTACTAAATGGTCTTAAAAACTTTCAAAGGTCCGATTGATTTCAAATTGCGGTTCCCGATTATTATTAGTTGTTGTATCGATGTACAAGATATTGTGACGTCATTGATCTCTGATACATGCTATTTATTTTTTTATTAGAGCAACCAACTGTAGACACAATATCATATCTAAAAACAACATTACATTATGAAATTATCTTGGTAAATATTTTTTTTATATATTATAGGTTGGTGAACGAGCATATGGGCCATCTGATGGTAAGTGCTCACCAACGCCCTTAGACATTGGCAGTGTAAGAAATGTTAACTATCGCTTACATCGCCAATGCGCCATCAACCTTGGGAACTAAGATGTTATGTCGCTTGTGCCTGTAATTACACTTTCTCACTTACACTTCAAACCGGAACACAACAATAACAAGTACCGCTGTTTTGCGATAGAATATCTGATGAGTGGGTGGTACCTACCCAGACGGGCTTGCACAAAGCCCTACCACCAGTAATATTCTAATAATTACACGCAGTCTCAGCATGTACTATCACATAACACAATAAATATTAGCTAAACAGATTTTATGTAACAGTAAATGTTACATAAATAAATATAACAGCTTTTTTATATAAAATAGGTAGGTGGACGAGCATATGGGACACCTGGTTGTAAGTGGTCACCAACGCCCATAGACATTAGTAAGAAATATTAACCATCGTTTACATCGTCACCAACCTTGGAAACTAAGAAATTATGTCCCTTGTGCCTGTAATTACCCTGGCTGCTGACCCCCCCCCCCCAGTCCCACCATTATTATAGTTTCATTAATCAAAATTGTATACTTCGATCCGTTGTGAGGTTGACTTCGTAAGGTATGTGCGGCCTTCGATTCCGGAAGTAGTTACTTGTTGAAAGTGATTTAAGTAACCTACATTTTATAACATTCAATGAAGTAATACATACGTAACCAGTTATGTGGATTTATGTATTTTTAATGCGAAACAACGTGATCTGATTTTGTTATATTTTTTATTATATATACAAGTTATCGCCCGCGTGTTAGCGTATGAGGAGGTGGTGTTTATAAAAAAGCAGCCTATGTCCCTTCTCTGGGTTCAAGCTTACATTGTATCAAATTCCATCAAAATCGGTTCAGTGGCTTAGCCGTGAAAGCGCAACTTACTTTAGCATTTATAATATTAGTATAGACTTGTTACCCTCAGGGCTCTCTTGCGGAGGCAGCAGAGACTCAGCGGTGAGAGCATTATTGGGTACCGTACGGTGTCGTGGACTGTCCCACATACCCCTCCACTTCAAGTATGGGATGGAATAGCTAGTTTTCGTCGTTTCTCGTTCTCAAATGGATCATATATTAGTATATATCATAGCATAACTACTGTGTATCCTGTCAATAATATATATATATATATATATATTTTATTATTGACAGGATAATATATATATATATATATATATATATATATATATATATATATATATACATAATATAATAAGTAAATCATCAAGCCGTACATTGAATTTAAAACGATGGCGATTCAAAAGTGTTGATAAGAGTATACTCGTATGGAGTAATTGATTTTATATACATCTAATAATATATAATTAAATACATAATATATTTTTTTTTTAAATAAACGAATCTCACAACAAACCTGTTGTCTGTAACTTTGTTGTTTTTGGTATCTTCTTCCATCATCATCCCTTTCTCGTCGTAAACGTAGACCTTTCCAATGGTACGCCACTGAGCTCGATCTTCAGCTCTCAATTTCCATCTGCTGCCAGCCAATTTGCGTATATCGTCACTCTACCTAGCTGGCGTTTTACTTGCCGAGGCGTGGTCTCCACTCTCAGGCACCCATACTCATCAGATATTCTACCACCAAATAGCAATATTCAGTATATTATATATTCAGTATGTTGTATTTCGGCTGGAAGGTTTAATGAGCCAATGAATCTACAGACACAAGGGACATAACATCTTAGTTTCCAAGGTTAGTGACGCGTCGGCGATGAAAGGAAGTTTTTAATATGTATTTGTAGTACATAATATAGCAGTAAGTAACAGCCTGTGTTTGTCCCACTGCTGGGCTAAGGCCTCCTCTCCCCTTTTTTTTTGAGGAGAAGGTTTAGAGCTAATTCCACCACGCTACTCCAATACGGGTTGGTGGAATACAAATGTGGCAGAATGTCAATGAAATTAAACCCATGCAGGTTTCCTCACGATGTTTTTCTTCACCGTCAAGCACGAGATGAATTATATATAAATTAAGCACATGATAATTCAGTGGTGCTTGCCCGGGTTCGAACCCACGATCGTCGTTTAAGATTCACGCGGTCTTACCACTGGACACATCTCGGCTTTTTTTTTTTAATATAGCAGAGCTGTTGGCAAATCGCATAGAATATGTAAATCTATGGTTTGTTTATGTTAACTTCTACTGCTATTTTAATGTTTATGCAATTTTTCTATGATATCATATATAATTGTTAATGCGTTTTAAATAAAGAAATAAAGTTTTTTTCCGTAATGCTAATAATCACATAAGGAAGTAATTTATCCTCCGCTTTTACCTGACGCAATCGAGAAGACTAATGTGTTTGTTTTGATTGCTATTAAAGATAGAAAATCTAAGTAGTTTCTGCCGCAAAACATGCGCATTGGTGATGTTTTTTTTTATAGAATAGGAAGGTGGACGAGCATATGGACCACCTGATGGTAAGTGGTCACCAAACGCCCTTAGACATTGGCATTGTAAGAAATGTCAACCATCGCTTATAGCCAATGCGCCACCAACCTTGGGAACTAAGATTTTATGTCCCTTGTGCCTGTAATTACACTGGCTCACTCACCCTTCAAACCGGAACACAACAATATCAAGTATTGCTGTTTTGCGGTAGAATATCTGATGAGTGGGTGGTACCTACCCAGACGAGCTTGCACAAAGCCCTACCACCAGTGATGTAAGCGATGGTTAACATTTTTTACAATGCCAATGTCTATAGGCGTTGGTGACCACAATCAGGTGGCCTATATGCTCGTCCGCCTTCCTATTCTATAAAAATTAATTCTATTAAATGTCTACGAGCGGTGGTAATCACATACCATCAGGTGACCATTTTGCCTGTCTATCTATTTAAAATGAAATAAAAGATTACTCCTTTTTACATACACATAATAAAATTTATATATAATCTGTGTGAAATGTGTTGTTTATTAATACTTTTTTTAACCTGATATTCAAATTTATTTACTGAGAGGTTATTTTCAATTTATTAATTCATTAATTCGCTGATACATGCGATAATTTATACAGAGGTGTTTAATTGTGTAAAAAGGTCTTACTATACAGTAATTGCAAAAAAAAAATATCGTTTTAAATTTCTTCATCACCTACGCTTGGTAGAAATAAATGTGCCTTTTTCTTCAAGTACTAATAAAAAAAGTTAAATCGTTAGTAGTACTATGATCTTTAACTACTTAAGTAACAGCCTGTAATTGTCCCACTGATGGGCTAATTTATCCTCTTCCTTCGAGGACAAGGTTTGGTCCTTATACCACCACAAAATTAATTATAAACACAAATTAAGCACATCGTCGATTAAGATTCACTGTTATTATATTATTAGACTAAAATATATATATAATGACTTGTCCTGACTCATCAATGCAGAGCCTAAACCACAGGGGTTAAAGACCACAGGGGTTTAAATTTTGACAGTTGATGCATTTTATGATGAAAACACGCTCTAAGAAATTCCACCCCTAAAGGAATGAAATAAACGATGAACGATTGTATAGAAATCCGTCATTTTCAAAGTTAGAAGCGTGAATTTTGAAAATTTGTATCATATACAAATTTCTGTTTAAAAATAAATAAATACATAATTCAACGTTTTTCAAAATTCTCCACGTAAGAGTCACTGAACACCAACTCGTAGAGGCTTTGTCTTCCAATCTTCACATTAAGTCGGTGTCGTCAAGGAGCTGGTTAGCATCAACATTAACGTGATGATTAGGTCTCTTTTCATAGGTCTTTTTCGGCATATTTTTGCAGGAGTTCTACGAATACCATTCAAATGAATCAATGGTGATTGCCGTTTGACGAAATAAACTACAAGGTCAAGAGAAACCATTGTGCCGTTTGCACAGGCCCTAATAATGATGCAATGTAAAATCTTCCATATTTAGAACGAATATTATGTACATAAATATGTTTTAACAAATTCTATATTGTATTTAGTCTAGTCTAATAAATAGACGCAATACAAAACTGTTTTTTTTTTTTTTTAATTTTATACCTTAAATTAATACAAGAAGGTACACCATCTTTAGGTTTCGGTTGTGATTGTCGTTTGTCGGAATAAACATTATAATGCAATCCATTTAAAACGTATTTAAGACCTCTGCGTTTGTGAGTGTGTTGCCACATTCACCCTGAATAAGAACAATTGCGATTATGTCGTTAACGATGTAGGCCGTACACGTTTAATGTATTCACTCAAGGTTTATTTACTTTGTTAAGTGAATTTTCCTGTATTCATTAATAACTATTTTGTTGGAGGCGCTCCCTTATTATTGTGTTAATTTTTGTTACCTTGGTTTCGCACCGGGCGACGTTTGTCATTATAGCACTCATGATGTACCAAGTTTTTTTTTAATAATATAGATAGGCGGACGAGTATATGGGCCACCTGATGGTAAATGGTCACCAACGCCCATAGAAAAACTTACCTATTATTTTTTAATCAATATCCCCAATCCAGGTAAGATCTACGTAAGGTTAACTGGTGGTAGAGCTCTATGCAAGCCCGTCTGGGTAGGTACCACCCACTCATCAGATATTCTACCGCAAAATAACATTATTCGATATTGTTGTATTTCGGTTTGAAGGGTAAGTGAGCCTGTGTAATTGCAGGCACAACATTTTCGTCAGGTTGACACATGACTGAGATTTGCCGATCGCACTATATATTATATATTTTTAAACAATATATAGTACGCAAATATAATATATATTAGTCAAATAGACATTTATGTACATATTTTTATTTTGTATGTTGTTTATTTATGAATTTCATTAATACATGTAAGCTGAGTTAGAAAATAATACAACCTCCATGATGCAGACTACAGATAATCAAATTAAAAAATACATGTTCAAACCTCGTTGCACGATACCTTCTTGGAAGTTATTTGATATCGAAAAACAAATTATTCGTTTCACAGACAACGCTAAACCTTTTACAAAATATCACAGCAGGTTATTGATTTGTCTGTAAATATCTCAAACGACATAGCGTTTCACAAACGTTACAATGATAATTATGACAAGGAATCCACATGCTTTCCGATTATTTATAATATATAAAGTTTAATGTTGATGGATGGATTGGATAGGCCGAGGATAGTGTGGAATATTGCATTTATAATATTCGTATAAATATAGGCTCTATCATATTGCATGGTAATTCCATTTAATGGAACATTGACCTGTCGTTACACGAACGAGTTGAACGTTATTTTTGGAGTAATTGAATTTTAAACTGGTTTTAATCCTTAACGGAAAGCGATAAAAACTGCGTTTTGCATTTCCGTCGTTAATTTTATGGGGGCGCCTGAGATAAACATGGCGACGATGTTTTCAAACAATTTTCGGTTCGGCATCTTAGGTAAATAGTATTTTTGGAAGGAAGAAGCTTTGATTGAAGCCACTGTAAGAAGTATAAACTGCTCCTTAAAACAGAAATATTTAATGTAAACTAATTCTGTTCGCTGAATAACTTTTTTATTTTTAACTATTACAAAAGAAATAAAAATAAAGTGTGGTAATAATCTTGAAATCAATAATTCTATTTAATTTAACTAAAAAATAATTATTTATTAATAAACTAAACAGAAATTAAATTAAACTTTTGAACTTAATTACAAGGATGACTAAAAAATAAATTCGCCTTCGAACGCGTTGCAAGGTTAAAAAAAAAGAAGCTGTCATTTTCATTCACAAGATGCCTTATAAAACTATTATGTATTATAACCGCGTTAATTACTAAACAATAGTCCCATGGTTCTCAATTGCTTATAATATTTAATATAAACAGCTATTATCTTTGTGTTATGTTTAAATACTTGTGCAGTTAAAATAAAGTAGTCATGTTTAGATTTTCGCGCGAACGACGCCATTGGTCGTCTAGCTGTCAAGTGTGATAGGTTATTTTTTTATCTATGTAATATGTTAGAAAATTATATGGAAACTTTTTGGTGAGTGATATTATTTAATTATTAAAAATTATACAAATTCATTAATGTTTTCTTTAAATATGTACTAATATTATAAATGCGAAAGTTGAAATATAAAGTAAGCTTGAACTCCAAGGGTTACTTTTACACTACTTTTTTTATATCTAACATCTAACAATTTCCCTAATACCCTGCGTATGCGAAGCTGAGGGGTTGAAGCTGCGTATGCGAAACTAGTTTTCAATAATGATTATGGCCTAATTTTGACCACCAGGCGAATTCTTGTTAAATATAAAAACATTGCACTCATTGGTAATCAAAGTAAAGACAACCACCGGTTCGGAAACGAAAACGCACTGATTTTTTTGACAATTTATTTACTATTATTATTGCTCATAGCGTTGTTCCTTTGCCTTTTTCCGGGATAAAAAAAAACAATATTACTTACCCGTAAAACAACAAACATCGTATTGATAATGAAATTATTCAAGCACTGTATCCGTGACATTCATTGTAAAGGTCAATTAAAAAGGGTTACAATATGAGTTTTCGAATATATCCATTATATTCGAAATGGGAGTTTAATATATGATTGCATTTGGTTTTTAAATAACGTTGGTTTTATATTAAAGGTGGTCGGGTAAATGGGCAACCTGATGGTAAGTAGTCACTACCCATAGACATTAATAATATCCTGGGACATTACTCACGCACGGCTCACTTATCCCAAACTAAGCAGAGCTTGTACTGTAGAAACCAGACAACTGATATACTACATATAATACTTTTCTTTTGTAAATACATACTTATATAGATAATTACACTCAGAATCAGTTCAAACAGACATGTTCATGCACAGAAATGTCTGTCCTGGCTAGGAATCGAACCCACGACCTTCGGCGTGAAAGGTAAGTATCTACCAACCACGCCAACCGGCCCGTCAACATTGGCGCCGTAGGATATACTAATCATCCTTAAAACTTTCAATGCTCCACCAACCTTCGGAACTAAGATATTCGTTGTGCACCTAGTTACACTGCCTCACTCGCCTTTCAAGCCGAATCACAACGATACTAAGTATCGCTGTCTGGAGGAAGATTATATAAGTGGGTGGTACATACCCAGACGGGCTTGCACCAAGTCAGCTAATGTTTACTAAAATATATTGCATATATATAACTGAACACCATCTTAACAAAGTATATAAGTAAGAAGTAATATATATATATATATCATTCGTATACGGTGATGGGTTTTTTGTAACATCACGATTCGTGATATCCGATAATATACTTAGGTACTTTCCGTGCTTACTCATCAACTTATGCATTTATTAAATAAAGTAACTTATTATTTGTTAAATAATAGTTCTAATCGAGCGATAAAGCTCTGTGAGAACTATCCACATTTATTCTGGTCTGATATAGCTCAGTGGTTAGAACATTGTACCTTAAACGAAGATAGCAGGTTCGAAGACGTCAAGCATCACTGAATTTTGATATGCTAAATTCGTGTTTCCAATTCATTCGTTCATAAGTTTAAGTTCAAGAGTGTACTTACAGGCTGTTACTTTAATTTTTTTATTAATTTTATTCTATCATTAAACACTAATACTTTGTACTTTCGAATTGACCCCATCCGAATCTTCAGAATCTTCCTCGCTGCAGCAATGTGTGTTGGCGGAAACGAGGTAAAATTACGACGCATTGGTCACGATGTTTTATTGCGAGATGAATTATTGAAACGAATTAAGGACTTGCTTCAGTGATGCCTACCCGATTGAACCTGCAATCGTTTGCACCACGGCACATGATATACAACGAATTAAGTATATAGTAGCAACAAAAAACTTATATAATTACCAAGGTACTCACGAAAACAAATCTCACGCTGACGTCATCTGACGCTCGAAATCTCAGTTAGCCTAACCGCAGTATCAGATCAGAAGTAATTTGTGATCTTTGACATCCAAACCGTCCTTATTAACCACTGATCTATAGACTCCCGATGCCCTATAAACGATTCAATTAATCGTATTATATACATAATTATGTAGTTAGGTTTTTTATTTTATCGTTAAAACTATTTCCATTGCAACTCCACACGACACTACGGTTACGATAAATTTCAACCGCTGAAGCGCTGCGAACCGACACCTTTGTTAATAACAAAGTTTGTTTTTTGACGTTTGACGTTTATGTTTAACTTTTTTGAAATGAAGATTAACAATGTTACTATTTTTTATTAAAAAAAAAATTCTATCTGTGATACTCCTTGTTTGTTCGCTTTTTAAATTTAAAAATTTTAGTCGAGTCGTCTGTATATGTGTATAACATCGATACATTTATTTGATAATTGCATTTTAATTCGAAATCAATTTGATGTTATTGTTATCTAGTAATCTACTTCAAATAATATATTTAAACTTAGTTTTTACGTTTACATTGATTGATATTTAAATATTAATTATAAAACTGTTCTCATTTATACAAATAACTTATTCAGTGGCTGTTTTTTTATTATAAAAATATATATAATAATAATTTATGAGTAACAAACAGCGCTTCAATCGCTGAATTGCTTGGAATTTGCACACCGTACGTATAACAGACGGCTTGTTACGTCATAATGGCTTTTGAGTATTGTCCATATCGAGACTTAAATAGACACAGACAGACGTAACACACATACATATACGAGGAAGTTGTGTTTAATTAAAAAAATAAAAACGTTATTAATAATAATCTCTTCGTAAAAATCGTAATTTTTTTTAATTCAATTTTTAAATCAGTGACTTGAAAAGGTGATCACTAGCTTATGTGAGTATTAATTATATATATAAGACTAGCTAGTCGTTCCGGCTTCGTACTAGTAGTAACCGTAACAGCCTGTAAATATCCCACTGCTGGGCTAAAGGCCTCCTCTCACTTCTTTAAGAAGGTTTTGGAGCTAATTCCACCACGCTGCTCCAGTGCGGGTTAGTGGAATACACATGTGGCAGAATTTCAGTGAAATTAGACACATGCAGGTTTCTTCACGTACTAGTAGATTAAAAGAAAAACGTATGTTGGATAGGATTTTCGTGAAATCCGTTCGCAATGAGCGTCTACGTTGGGGAAGAAGTGTGACAAATTTCAAGTCAATCGAGCGGATAGTTTAGGAGATCTCGTGATAATTGGTATTTCGCTTATATACGATATATAGACGCGGTATTTGTCACTCATTCGGAAGACGGAGATCAGCCTCAATACATACGAAGTAAAGTACACGAAACAGGTCTCAGGTATCAGTATTGCAATCTAAACATGCTTAGTATGTCCTAGCAACACGATTTTCGGACCAATTTCAGTTAAACTGTACCTCGACGTTACAGTATAAAGTTTGTTGAGTTCATATGTATTCGTTTTTTTAAATCGACAACGTAAAAAGAGGGTGTGTTATCAGTAATGTGTGTATGCAAACGAATCTGATACAAATGGACCGATTTTGAAGCGGTTTTTTTTCCGGTTTCAAACCTTTACTGATCTAGATGTTTTTTAGATATAAATAATGATCTGTTGAAAATGTTCTTTAAGAAAATAATCTGACAAAGGCACCTACATCGTCACGTTACAGTATTGACTTAAATGTAAAGCTACCACCGTTTCGAAATGTAGATTCTACGGAGATGAACCATTATTACCAGCTCACGTGTTCCCCTCCTCTTACAACCCGGGTTCCTTCAAACGAGGCGTGAAGAGGCATCTTGCGGGCCGGCAAAGCGGTGACGGCTAGTACAGAACATTCTTCCCGACTGTACTGGCCGTCGTCGCGTTTGGACTCTACTACCACTTACCATCAGGTGGAGTAGAGTCATTTGCCATCCCGGACATATAAAAAAAAAATATTTCATCCTTCTAATTACGGAATCAATCGGATACAATTAAATATTTATTTATTTTGGGTAACATACATAATACGAGTATAACACATAAACATTTGATAACAAAATAACTCTCACATAAGCCAACAGAATTTCCACTTTTACATTCAAACATGGAGTGAACCTAACAAGAACAATTTATTTAACAATTAATTAAAATATATAAAGTAAAGTATTAAAAAATAATTACAAAAGCAGAACAAAGAAAAACGATAAGAATATTAAGCACATATACAGTTTTTTAAGGCTTTAAAGACTTAAATACTTTTTCTTTGAAGATATTAGTGTAGCGTTTATTATAATTGTCACATGCTCTTACCAATAAGCGATTTCTAGCATAGTTCGTTCTACACATTGGGACATAAAAGGTATGTTTTGAACGGGCAATGGAATGTGAACACTTGATATAAGTGAAATATATGCATATCCTGCTTGGAAATCAACAAATATTAACTCAACGCTTTTATAACAATTACATAATCATGTGTTGATTAAAGCCGAGATGGCTGAGTGGTAAGAACGCGTGAATCTTAACCGATGATCGTGGGTTCAAACCCGGGAAAGCACCACTGAATTTTTATGGGCTTAATTTTTTATCATAAATCATCTCGTGCTTGACGGCGAAGGAAAACATCGTGAGGAAACCTGCATGTGTTGAATTTCACTGAAATTCTGCCACGTATGTGTACTGCCAACCCTCATTGGAGCAGCGTGGTGGAATAAGCTCCAAACCTTCCCCTCAAAAAGGGAGAGGAGGCCTTAGCCCAGCAGTGGGACATTCGCAAGCTGTTACTGTTTTGAGTAATATGCGTTATTTATCAAAGTTTTTCTTGACATGAAATTTATATTTATTAATGGGCAAAGTTATAAATAATTGTAAAACTTTAATATTGAAAACACTGTCTCGGGAAAGTTTTATTGAGTTTCCAAAGTCAGAATTTAGGTGTTATAAGCTTATCCTAACGACCTATATTATATTTGTGGGTTCGATTCCCACCCAGGACAGACATTTGTGTGCATGATCATGTCTGTTTGTCCTGAGTCTGGGTGTAATTATCTATATAAGTATGTATTTACAAAAGAAAAGTAGTATATGTAGTATATCAGTTATCTGGTTTCCATAGCACAAGCTTTGTACAAGCTTAATTTGGGATCAGATGGCCGTGTGTGAATAATGTCCCAGGATTATTATAAATTCCTATCGGTGGTGACCGCTTACCATCATGTACCATTTATCAGTCTGCCTGCTTATCTTTAATAATCAAAAGCCGATTATTTTAAAAATAATTTAAATAAAGTGTATGTATTACGTAAAAACTGTTTATCGGGTGATCAGTTAAACAATGCTGTCTTCTTCTTTCGAATGTCAAATCAATAATGAAAGAAAGAGATAAATCATTTCAAACAGATGCTGTGTGAACCAGTTATATACTAAGTACAGTTTGTTTCTCAATTCATAATTACGTTCAACATAAAACACACCGTGTGATAGTTCCACTTCACAAGGTTATTGTTGCTCGTAATGTAACCTCGCTTTTACTTAAACTTAGATTAATAACATTCAAGTTATTTTATCGATGAAAGAAATTCACTTAGATTTTTTGTTAGTTTTAAAATGTATACTAATGTTATAAATGCGAAAGTAGCTCCATCTGTCGGCTAGCGGTTAAACTACTGAACCGATTTTGATTTAATTCGTTCGCAGCAAGCTCGAACTTCTAATTTTACTTAATATCTGAAATTCCACGCGGTGCTATCTATGAATTCGCTAATTGTATAATAACCTTTAGCAAACAATTTTTTTTTTAATTAAGCAACACCATTGCTTTTCTGTAAGAACTCATTTCGTCACTCACCCGTGAAATGTTGACAACCGACTTATTGTGATATACTATTTTGACGCGTCTGTCTTTGAACTGTTATGATTATTAGGGTCAATATCGCGTATCACTTTTTGACATTTAATTTCAGAATAGCTCTACAGTATTTTGATATCTTTCTGAGATCCTGCTGTAAATAAAAAGATTATGATGAAATACTGTATTCAAATTAGATGCGTTCAAGTTTCGTATTAGGGCTGCGTTTCCACCAGAGATGTGCGAAGGTGCGCACCGAGGGATCTATTTATTAAGAAATAATAGAATCGCTTTTTTTTACCTAGCATATAAAAAATCTCGCTCCGCTAAGCCGTTTCCACAGGAGCTAAGCGATCCCTCATTCATTATTTCATAGGTCCGTCGGTACGCATCTTTACACATCTCTGGTGAAAACGCAGCTGATTTTCAAAAACGTACCACCGGTTCGGAAATAAACACCACGGTCCGGCGAAAGAATTTAAACGGATTGTTGGACTCAGATTTGGAGATTTCGTAACATTTTTTTAAATTAAAATTAATATTTTTTTTTTTTTTTTTTTTTTTTTTTTTTTTTTTTTTTTTTTTTTTTTTTATATAGAAAAGGAAGGCGGACGAGCATATGGGCCACCTGATGGTAAGTGGTCACCAACGCTCTTAGACATTGGCATTGTAAGAAATGTCAACCATCGCTTACATATCCAATGCGCCACCAACCTTGGGAACTAAGATTTTATGTCCCTTGTGCCTGTAATTACACTGGCTCACTCACCCTTCAAACCGGAGCACAACAATATCAAGTATTGCTGTTTTGCGGTAGAATATCTGATGAGTGGGTGGTACCTACCCAGACGAGCTTGCACAAAGCCCTACCACCAGTATAGTATTCTTTAGCAAGGTCATATCAAACGTCACTAGTTTTGTAATATCCTTTAGCACATTCCTAAACGATGGATTGGAATAGTCCAACTATTGACGTACCCACTTCTAACACAAACTAAAAGCTGAATTGTAGGGGTAGATAAAAATATTAAAAGTAACAGCCTGTAAATGTCCCACTGCTGGGCTAAGGCCTCCTCTCCCTATTTGAGGAGAAGGTTTGGAGCTTATTCCACCACGCTGCTCCAATGTGCGTTGGTGGAATACACATGTGGCAGAGTTTCGATGTAATTAGACACATGCAGGTTTCCTCACGATGTTTTCCTTCACCGAAAAGCACGAGATGAATTATAAACAGAAATTAAGCACATGAAAATTCAGAGGTGCTTGCCGGGGTTTGAACCCACGTTCATCGGTTAAGATTCACGCGTTCTTACCACTGGGCCATCTCGACTTAAATATTAAAATATTAATATAATAATATTATTATTTTATCTCAAAAGTCAGGTATTATAATACTATATACTAGTTAATCGCACGGTTAGATAAGAAGAAAAATGTATTTTGCATAGTATTTGCGTAAAATCCGTTCTAAGCGAGCGTCTACGTCATACAAGGTAACTGCCAAATTCAAATATGAATATTTTCGTTTGTTTCCTGGGATCCTCTCTTTCTGTCTACAATAATTTGACATAAGATAGAAAAAGACAAAACCATTGTTTATTCGTTTGTAAGTGATTGTAAAATTTATAAGGATATATAATAATGTAATTGTATTTAATTAACTAGCCTATATAATTTAATGTTTTCAAAAGTAATATTGAGATTGTTGACGGTCTACTTGTTTTATATTAAACCAGTATTGGCTTGCGGATTCGTTGCGTGTTAGGAGTGAGTAGGTAAAAAAATTACCGTCCTCGGTATTCAAGCTTGCTTTATACGAAATTTCATCAAAATCGGTTCAGTGGTTTATCTTTGAAAGCTAAACAGACATAGTTGCTTTCGTATTTATAATATCAATATAAATAAATATTAACTTATAAAATAACGATTCAAAAGTATTTCTGAGATAAATTATGTTTTGATTTAATATACATACATAATCCTTATATATTTGTACATGTATGTCCGACCATGAGATACTTTTTTTCTTTCTTAAAAGTAAATAAGATATCGATACTACAAAACTCTGATAACGCTCAACGTTATCACGCAAACACCCACAAACGATTGCATATTTGTTAAGTCGGGAGACACATCAGAATAATAATAATAAATGTATGTATATAATTCATATGACTGCCTCGTTGGTCTAGTGGCTTGATGTAAGGCCGCAGACCCGGAGGTCCTGAGTTCAATCCCAGGTCGGGCCAATAAAAAGTTTTTTCCGTCAGAAATTTCTCTGTAGCAGCCCGGAGTCTGGAAGTTGTAAATGTGTACACTCCCGTTCCTGGAAAAGCACGTAAAGAAGTCCTGCGCCCGAATTCTTTCCGGTCGTGTCGGATTGCCGTCCCATCGGATTATGAGAGTTAGGGAATAGAGAGTTTACCTGTGTTTGCGCACACACTTGTGCACTATAATATCTCCTGCTCAGTTGGCTAATCTCTCTTGAGATTAGCAGCCGTGGCCGAAATCGTTTTGGAGGACATTATTATTATTATAATAGTTGTATGTAGTAGTAACAGCCGGTGATCATACTATACATATGTGTCCTACTACTAGGCTAACGATAGTCTTTTTTCTTTTCTTAAGAGCTTATATCACCACGCTTCTCCAATGCGGGTTGATGGTAATATGTGTCACTATGTCTGTGGTGTTTTCCCGGATTTGAATCCTCAAACTTCAATTAAGATTTACATGTTTTAACCAACGGACCATTTAGGCTCTAAGTCAATGAATTTTAATGTCTTCGTTGTGATGATCGTTTTCTAATAATAAATTTGTTATCCATAAAACTCCTAGACTAGCGTATATTTTTGTCTTTCGATGTTTCCTATCTCATGTTTATCTATTAGTTATATATATAACTAATAAAACTCCCGACGTAGTATTGTCGTCCCATCACATTATCAGAAGGTTGAAATAGATAAGTGTATCGTTCATTTGTATGCGCAAGCGCAACTCACTCCTAGATTAAATCTCTTTTCACTTCAAACGTCTAATATGATCATTGTTAAAAATAGTATGATATAAACATTGGACACTGTGTATATAAAATACATATAATACTATAAGTGCAATACATACTCACAAAAACAAAACACATTCTCGTCTCTTAATATTTTTAGTCTACTTACTGTCTATTAAATAAATGTGTAATCGTATTCTTGTTTAAGTTACATATTATATAATACTTAACATAATAAGGTATGTATGTAAAAAGTTGGATTGCCAAATAAATAAGTACATTTTGGAATAGGCTTTGGCTGTATGTTCAGGCTGTTTGTGTATAAATAAATGAAAAAAAAAAAAAAACGATAATTGTTATAGTGTGACTTCTCCATTCCGATATCACCCGATATTCGTCTCGTGCGATCCTCCGACCGAGGACGAACAGAGATAAGGAACGCTAACAAAACAAGCTATTAAAACCGTGCTCTTAGCTTTAAACTATTTGCTAACACGTTCGGTTCTAAATTTAAAATATATGTATAAATATTGAGTTTTTATTTTTTTATTTAAACTTTATTAGTCAAGCAATTGTATGATATGTGACGGACTTGAATCCTCAAACGTCAATTAAGATTTACATGTTTTAACCAACGGACCATTTAGGCTCTTAAGTCAATGAATTTTAATGTCTTCGTTTTGTTTTCTAATAATAAATTTATTATCCGTAAAACTCCTAGACTTGCGTATATTTTTATCTTTCGATGTTTCCTATTTCATGTTTATCTAATAGTTATATATATATAACTAATAAAACTCCTAACTATAAATAAACGCAATCTAGTCAGACGCCAGTTAAACTTTTCTAGATATATTAATGACTGGTTACCGTCCGCGCTTTCGTCCGCATGAGGAAGGGGGGAGGTGTTAGATATCCTATGAAGTTTTCTGTACTCCTGGCAATGTTTATGTAAAAAAACTCACTTTCACAATTATAATATTAGTAAGTTACGGCCTTTCATCCCACGGCTGTTCAAAAAACCTTGTCAAACCGATTTTCGTTTTTTTATTTTTTGTTTGTTAGATATCGATGAGCTTTATTGTTTTCAATAAAAAAAAATGGAAATAAGAGAAGATCAAAATATGATTTTCTTATTTACTGTCGACAACTACCGGGCGAGTACCGGTTTTTGTAAATACGGACAAATTAAGCTCCAGCACACCTATTCTACGCCCATTTCGCATCTTATTCTTGAAATGTAATAATCGGTTTTGCTAAAACAAGCCTATCGTTAACAGGCGCTCTAAAACACTGTGACGGTTTTGTAGTATGTATTTTACACATTGAGCTATCCGTTCATCGTTAACAGTTTTTTTCGTGGGTCAGGCCCCTCTAGCGAGGTTGTTTGGGCCGCTACTAAAACCATCACTGCTCACCGAAAATCAAAAGACACTTCTTATCCTTAACAGGCAATCCTCCTGGAACTGTCTTCATCAATATAATACCCATAACAAGTTTTAATTGTAAGTTTCTTTGTTTACAGAGAACCGGGGCCGGATCTTGTGGCGGTGCGGGTGCCAATCAATGGCATGACATGTCAGTCTTGCGTGCGGAGCATCGAGGAATCCGTACGTGAACTGTCCGGCATCCAGCAAGTCAAAGTAAGTGAATCTATGTCAACATATCGACGGTCTACTGATAAGACCAAAGGCCTACTCAGAAGACCGAATCTTTTTCGTAAAATTTTATCGTCATCATAAAATATTTTAAGCCAATTATTCCTTTTAATGTTCAATCATTTATTACGCGTTTGGTAAAAGGATTTTATTATTTTTCTTTAACAATATAGGAAGTTGTAAGCGAGAACAATAGATAATTACTTTAATATGTTTACAGGTTATTCATTAAAATCGAATCTCATAACTTGTTTTTTTTTTAATTAATTTCCTCTAAATTTGGATTAACACGAATATTAGTTAAATTATCTAGACAGCAAACCTCCAAGCAAGTTTCCTTAATGCTTTCCCGGATCTTTATCGCTACACATGAGATGAACTATCGATTTGAACTCTGAACCTTTCATTGGATACCACATACTATGAAATAAAGTCCTTGATCTTTTCAAAGACTAGTCTACATGTGCGAGAGATATTGTAGTGTAATAATTTGTGTACAACACAGATGGATTAATATAATTTGATGGGATGGCAATATAACAAAATCAGAGCGAAAAGGACAGGAGTAGTCAAATATTTATTCGTGTAACTGTGCCGACAACATATTATAAATGGGATACTGTCAGCCAAGTGATTGTATTGATGGTAACTTTTTTACTGGTGGTTGGGCTTTGTGCAAGCTCTTCTGGGTAGGTACCACCCACTCATCAGATATTCTACCGCAAAACAGCAGTACTTGTTATTGTTGTGTTCCGGTTTGAAGGGTGAGTGAGCCAGTGTAATTACAGGCACAAGGGACATAAAATCTTAGTTCCCAAGGTTGGTGGCGCATTGGCTATGTAAGCGGTGGTTGACATTTCTTACAATGCCAATGTCTACGGGCGTTTGGTGACCACTTACCATCAGGTGGCCCATATGCTCGTCCGCCTTCCTATTCTATAAAATATATATATATATATATATATATATATATATATATATATATATATTTTATAGAATAGGAAGGCGTATATTGTAACACAAGGCAATTACATTTTTTCCAGGTGGAGTTATCTGAACACGCAGGATACTTCAGATATGACCCTCGCCTGTGTTCTGTGGAGGCGATCCGGTCTCATATAGAGGATATGGGGTTCGAAGCGCCGGTTGATAGCAACGACGAAGAATCGAGGTTGGTCTACTCATGGTCTACTCAGTAGACCGATGTTACATTGCCTTAAAAAAACCTAGATATGTTATAATGTTAATTTAAAACTTTTTAGTATTCTAATGAAAGCTCTCAATTTAGTATTGAAACCTTCTCCTCAAAAAGGAGAGGAGGCCTTTAGCCCAGCCGTGGGACATTCACAGGCTGTTACGGAGCTTACGGAATTTTACCATATTATAATATAAAGCTGATATGCCTTTGTGCAAGACCGTCTGAGTACTCATTGCATATTAGGTTTTAAAAATATTTATTCTACATAATACATAATAACATACGGTGAATATTACTAATGCTCGCCACCAACCACTGGGCCATCTTGGCTCATGATAAAATTATAATATGATATATATCATATAGCTTGCTTTACGGTGAAGGAAAACATCGTGAGGAAACCTGCATGTGTCTAATTTCACTGAAATTCTGCCACATGTGTATTCCACCAAACCGCATTGGAGCAGCGTGGTGGAATAAGCTCCATACCTTCTCCTCTAAAAGGGAGAGCAAGCCTTAGCCCAGCAGTGGAACATTCACAGGCTGTTACTTATGATAAAATTTATTATTTCCAGGAATCTTCTCCCGCGCGAGATACCAACAGATTTGCTGATAGATATGACGAGCTCGAATCCGCCCAGCGTCAGCTCAGTGCTGATCTCCGTTATTGGGATGACATGTCAGTCCTGTGTTAATACTATCGAAGGTACGTAATTTTTTCTATAGTCAAAGTTTAGTCTTGTTTACTATCGAACGGTCAGGCAAACGCGACTAAAGCGCCATAGGTACACACTGGGATTTCCCCGCCTACGTACGAAGCGCTTTGAACCTACATTCATCATTCGCAATTCAACATTCGCCCGAAACTGTGGGTCCGTATTTCCTGATAGGTTCAACGTTGATGTCTTCAAATCCAGAGTAAACAGGTTTAATAGGCAAGCGCGCTTCATCCTAGAACGTATTCGATGCTTAACATCAGGGAAGTCAACGGTCAAATGCTGGATTAAAAAAAAATATAGGCTCTTGTGAAATAAGCACTTCCGTATCGTTATTTTATTATCTTAATTATTTATTAATTTAGGACAACCAACAATAGAAACATTAGATAGACAATTAAACAGAGGTTGAAAAGTTATTCGATAAATGTTTTACTAATTATAGGTCAAATCATTCATAAAGAGCATCACAATATAAATAGACATTAAATGAGGTTAATCATTAAATATTGCAAGCCCATAAAACATATATACATTATCAAACAAACAGCAGTACTTGGTATTGTTGTGTTCCGGTTCGAAGGGTGAGTGAGCCAGTGTAATTACAGGCACAAGAGACATAACATCTTGGTTTCGAAGGTTGGTGGTCCATTGGCGAGGTAAGCGATGGTCAACATTTCTTACAATCTCAATGTCTATGGGCGTTGGTGACCACTTAACATCACGTGGCCCATACGCTCGTCCGCCTACCTATTTTATATTTTATATCATCATTTAAATTATTATTAAATTTACGATTGAATAATTTTATGTACGCTAACATATGATTTTAGAGAAAAGGAAAAAATATATATCATATTATAATTCATACTATTATTATAAATGCCAAAGTAACTCTGTTATACCTTCACGGCTGGAAAATTGAACCGATTTTGATGAAATTTGTTAGGAAGCTTGAACAGCAAGGAAAGGCTACCTTTTTATATATCTGCCTTTTTATAACGGACAACTGTGCTGCCTTAACACGGGGGCTCAAAACTTGTATATAGGGTTTATTATTTATAATTACAAATAAATTTCTCAGGTAGCCTTACGGAGATGCCAGGCGTGGTCCACACCACTGTCAGTCTGTCTGACAATACAGCGCTAGTGAAATACACGCCGGCTTCGATAACCCCTAAACAAATAGCTGACGCCATATATTCGCTGGGCTTTGATGTGACCATCGTCAGTGTTAACGACGAACAAGTGAAAGGTACGTTTATGAATATAAAAGAACATACATATATACAGTTGCCTAACATAGTACACATACACAGCATCTTTTATTGGAATTTGAGTGCAATAAAGAGATTTGCAACAGCAGCAACAGCTGCACTTCACGTCCAACTTCTGGGTTAAACCACTGCTTGTTAAGGAGAACTCTTGGGGGCTCGACCACGGCGGTCCACTGGTTCTTGGATATTTGACAAATAGGGTTCTTCAAGATGTGTTTCCTTACCGTCAATGCATGCGTTGTGTAAACTTCTATTAATGAGAAGGACAAATCCAGACATTATTTAAAAAAAATGTGTGACGTCACAATAACCATTTCCATAGATGTATGTGCGTAACAGATGACGTAGATGTTATAGTAGAAAAAATCAATCGAATTTAATATATACGAGTGATTCGTACGCTTCGACAGTTCGAGCGTGACTTATTTAGTAACAGCCTGTAAATGTTCCACTGCTCGGCTAAGGCCTTCTTTCCTTTTTTAAGGGGAAGGCTATAGAGCTTATTTCAAAAAGCTGCTCCGATGCGGTTTGGTGAAATACTGTGGCAGAATTTCAGTGAAATTAGACACATGCAGGTTTCCTCACGATGTTTTCCTTCACCGTCAAGCACGAGATGGATTATAAACAGATATTAAAAACATGAAATTTCTGCGGTGCTTGCCCGGCATCGGTAAAGATTCGACCGTTCTAACCACTGGGCTTTCACGGTTCGACTTCTTACAAATAATTTTATTTATCGTTGTAGTATGGGAACGTTGTCGCGCGTATATATAAAATTTATTTGTGTATGTCGTTTCATCATCATCATCATGTTGTTGCAGAATCATCACAGATTAAAAACGAAGAAGGATCGGGAGATCGTGTCACTGCATCGCCCCCCAAAAGTAGGACACAACAGAATGTAAGTACAGTTTTACTGGTGGTAGAGCTTTGTGCAAGCTCGTCTGGGTAGGTAAAAATAGCAGTACTTGATATTGTTGAGTTTTGGTTTGAAGGTTGAGTGAGCCAGTGTAACTACAAACAAAAATAACATCTTAGTTTCCAAAGTTGGTGGCGCATTGGCGTTATTAGCGGTGGTTAAAATTTCAAACAACGCCAAGGTCTATAGGCGTTGGTGACCACTAACCGTCAAGTAGCTCATCCTATCTATAAAAAAAAACCTACCTATTCTATAAAAAAACATTCATAATAATTTATGGGACTTTATAATATAGGCGGAAAAGAATGAGTGTCAGGTATTGAAAAGTAGCCAATTTCCTTTGGGTTTCAATCTTACTTCATACCATTAATATAAATTAGCTTCATTTATATAATTTTATATATTGATGACGTAATAAATAAATAACTTTTAGGGAATATCAGTCCAAGGGGAGATATCGCGCTGCACGCTCGAGGTGCGCGGGATGACGTGCGCGTCGTGCGTCGCCGCCATAGAGAAGCACTGCGCCAAGTTGAACGGTAAGCGGCTGTCACTGTGGCGGTTTGATTAGAGTTGGTGACATATTTCCTTCCGAGATCCCGCGTGAATCAATATTATGTCTGAGAGATTGAAAACGAAATGAATCATTCCAAGACCTGCAGTTTTTTGGTATTATATATGCTATTGGTGCAACTGCTGTGCCAATTGCGATCACCATAAAAATATTGCTTCTTTAAAGTCCGTTTTTCTTATTACAGGTGTCCATTCGATCGTTATAGCACTTTTAGCGGCCAAAGCGGAGGTTCGCTATGAACCAGCTAAGATATCGGCCCTAGCGATAACAGATTCGATAACCGAGCTGGGCTTTCCGTCTGAACTTATCAGCGATAGCGGAGCGCCGAGGGATTTAAATTTATCTGTAAGTAAGCTTGTTAGTGTCCCACTGCTGGGCTAAGATCCCTCCTCGAAGGAGAACGTTTGGAGCTTACTCCAAAATGCTGGTTGACTGCCTACTATAAATGTAAAAAAAACTAGCGTTTTGCCCGCGGTTTTACCCTCGTCGTTTCCGGTCCCGTGAGAATACGGGGAAAAAATGCCGATTAGCCGTTAGTAGATGTTACTCGCTAATAATGTATCTTTTCATTTGCGAAGGAATTTTTAAAATCGGTTTAGTTGTTTAGGCGTGGAAGCGTAACAAACAAACTCTCATTCGCATTTATAATATCAATTAGGATATTAATATTGAGATTGGTCAAAATGTAATCGTGTGGTTTTTAATTTCAATTTTATTATAAATAAACGATATTTTCAGATAAAAGGTATGACGTGCGCCTCGTGCGTCAACAAAATAGAGAAATCTGTACTTAAAATGAACGGCGTTGTTTCCTGTTCAGTGGCCCTCACCACATGCAAGTGAGTATATCTATATATGTATTATTATATTATATATGACTGACGCGTTGGTCTAGTAGCTACATATAAGGCCGCTGACCCGGGTCCTGGCTTCAATTCCCTGGTCGGGCCAATAAAAAGTTATTGGGATTTTCTGTCAGAAAATTCTCAGTAGCAGCCCGTGGTCTGGAAACTGAAAGTGTTTACACTCCCGTGCCTCGGAAAGTATTGAAAGCAGTTGGTCCTGCGATTGAACTCTTTCCGGTCGTGTCGGATTGCCGTCCCATCGGATTATGAGAGTTAGGGAATAGAGAGTGCACCTGTGTTTGCGCACACACTTGTGTACTATAATATCTCCTTCGCAGTTGGTTAATCTCTCTTGAGATTGGCCTCCGTGGCCGAAATCGGTCTGAAGGACCTTATTATATTATATATATTGGTAGTTCAAGTTATACTGGTTTTCGCAATGTCTTCTCGAACGATTTCGGTAACATTGACCATTCTCATAGATTAGCCAATAGTGTATGCACTCTTCAAGGTACGGGAGTATAATCATTGTTATTTCGCCTGGGAGTAAATGGTCATAACTGCCATATATATGGAAGCGAATATATACATCTACACACCACTCACTGACTGACTTAACACGGGATGTTGGCGATATACCACTGACTGACTCATCACGAGTTCTCGGAAACTATAGCTCCGATTGACTTGAAAATTAGCAAATATTCGCGAGGTAGACAATAAGAATGATTTTTGAAATTTTCAACTTCAAGGGGGCGAATTGGAAGGGGTGTCTTTGTATAAATTTTACCCGTACGAAGTCGGGACGCGCAGCTAGTCATACGATATAGGTATTCTCTTTATGTTTATTTACGTTTTGTCATTACAGAGCGAAAATTAAATATGATCCAGAATTAATAGGGGCTCGTAAAATATGCGACGCCGTGAACGACCTCGGGTTCGACGCGACCGTTCTCAGCTCGCAGAACCGCAGCAGCACCGACTACTTGGAGCACAAGTGAGTTCTATCGTTTATTTATATGTTCATTCATTCATTAATTCATTCAGCATTCATTCGTTCATTCATTCATTCAGCATTCTCAAAATTCGTTTATCATGCAATTATGCTGGCCCGTTGGTGCAGTCGACATTGAACCTACCTTCCGTTGCGAGTTTGCGGATTCGATTCCCGCCACGAATCTGGGTTTTTATGTATATAAGTATGTGTTTATTTAAAAACGAAGAATTATTTATTCGACGAATCGTTTTCGGTGAATTGTAATTCTATGAATGTTCTGTAAAGCCTCGTGTTTCCAATACGACAGAGAGGAGATAAGGAAGTGGCGCGGCGCGTTCCTCATCTCGCTGATCTTCGGCGCGCCGTGCATGGCGCTGATGGCCTACTTCATGTGGGCCATGGACCACTCCGCCGCAGACATGTGCTGCGTGCTGCCCGGACTCAGCCTCGAGAACCTGCTCATGGGACTGCTGGCCACGCCCGTGCAGGTGAGGATATCAACGTTTATTTTTTCATATATGATATAATAATAATTTTATAATATAATACATACTTATATTTAAACGCTCGAAGCGTCATTTTGACACTGACAAAGATTGAAAGCCTGTGGCGGAACGCTTGTTTTCCGTTTCCGTCACAAGATACGACGCTAAGCAACTAGCAAGTAATTGAAACGTAAATATATACCTCTCTATAAAAGATACGAACCAGGCTTTCATTTCATCTTCCAACTTAAAATTACTTAAAATATCGGTAACTCTGACACGATCTTTGTCTTAGACGTCAGAACTCATCAAGTGGTAAGTAATGATGATTGGGTCTTCCTGACCGATTTTGGGCCACTGTGGCCCCATCCCCAAGGGAGATTAGGCAAATGCGCGGGACATATTATAGTTTATTAGTGTGTGCGCAACTCAAAGGCGGACTCTCTATTCCTTAACTCTCATAATCTGCATTTTTGTGCGCACCGAGACTCGGGATTGTAAACTTCCAGACTTCAGACAACTTTCTTGACAGCCAACTCAATTATTTTAATGACGCGAGCTGGCGTTTTATCCCTGTTATCTACAAGCCAGTGATAGTAAAATAGATAAAGAGAGTCGTAACAGCCTGAGATGACCCACTGCTGGACTAAGGCCTCCTCTCCCTTTTTGAGGAGGAGGTTTGGAGCTTATTCCACCACGCTGCTTCAGTGCGGATTGAAGGAATACACATGTGGCAGAATTTCAGTGAAATTAGACACATGCAGGTTTCCTCACGATGTTTTCCTTCACCGTAAAGCTCGAGATGAATTATAATCACAAATTAAGCACATGAATATTCAGTGGAGCTTGCCCGGGTTTGATCCCACGATCATCGATTAAGATTCACGCGTTCTTACCACTGAGCCATCTCGGCTTTTTAAAGAGAGTGCAACTGTGTTATTGCGCACACTTGTGCATTATAATATTATATGTCTCGCACACATTCATCTTTATCGGGTTTATTATTATTCTTATTTATAATAGCTTTGTATTGTTTTATTCATACCACCACCTACCTCATGTCCTTTCAGTAATAACTTACACCGTTGGTTGCCTGGAAGAGATCGCTATGTAGCGATAAGGTCGCCATAATTGTACATTTATTTAGGCAGTATACATGTTTTGTATTTTCTCTTTTTGGTGTGGTGTACAATAAAGTGTAAAGTAAAGTAAAGTAACTTTGTTTTCCAGTTTATCGGCGGGTGGCATTTCTACAAACAAGCGTACAAAGCTCTGAAACATGGCACCTCTAATATGGACGTACTTATATCTATGACTACGACAATAAGGTGAGATATATGTCCCACTGCTGGGTGAAGAACAGCATGTTGATTCAAGGGGTTGGATATTCGCCACCACCACACCACCAACCAACACATCAGGTTTCGTCATGATGCTTTTTCATTCGCACTGCGGAACTGTGGAATGCTTTGCCTGAGCGTATTTCCTGATAGATACAACGTTGGTGTCTTTAAATCCAGAGTGAACAGGTTTCTTTTAGGCAAGCGAGCTACATCCTAGACCGTGTCGATGCTTAAGATCAGGCAAGTCAATGGTCAAATAATTGCTTATTATGTGTAAAAAAAAAAATGATGCTTTCGCTTAACGAAGAACATAAGATTAATTATAAAATTTTATTTATCATATTAACCAGGTGGTAGGGCTTTGTGTAAGCCCGTCGGGGTAGGTACCACCCAATCATCACATACCTACCGTCAAAGAGCAATACTTAATATCATTGCGTTCCGGTTTTTATTTTAGTAGTATTGTCGATGTAAGATGGTTAATATTTCTTACAGTGCCAATGTCTATGGTCGGTGGTGACCACTTACCATTAGCTACCTCATTTGCCGGTCTGCCTTAGAGCTATGAATATACTAAAAATATATATGAATTGTATTTTTTTCTAGTTATGCCTATTCGCTAGCCGTCGTGATAGCAGCGATGGCCTTGCAGAAAGACACGAGCCCCCTCACTTTCTTCGACACGCCGCCCATGTTGCTGGTCTTCGTGTCCTTGGGGAGATGGTTGGAACACATAGCTAAGGTACAACATTTTTTTTTTAATTTAAATAACATAGAATACTAGCTACATTAAACGTTTATAACGTAATAGATAATTTTATAACTCTTTTGGTTTATTTGTCAGCCGGTATGAATTTTTTTTTGACATACTCAACAATCATCGTTATATTTCACCCAATTTACAAAAACTGATAATGAATTATACACCTAAACCTTCCTCATGAATTACTCCATCCAATGGTGAAAACCGTATGAAAATCCGTTCAGTGGTTTTTGGGTTTATCGCGGTCGCACAGACAGACGCGTGGCACTTTGTTTTATAATGTGTAGTGGTAATTAATAATATATATATCCACTTGTGAGGTTTCGAATCTCTTATTACTTGACGATTCAACCTAAATCAATATATCTTTTAATCTGGTTCATTAATGTTTTGTAGAAGAAAAAGTATACGCGCGCCCTCAGTTGATCGTTGAACAGTTGTGCGGCTGCAGCGATGCGTGGGTTTGTTAGAAATGTATGTGTATTTACAATGCAGTGCTGCAGCTGCTGCAGGCTTGAAAAGTGACCGAGCCAATACAAATAACATCACGTTTTGGTTTCGTCAGATGGCCTTTTTGCCAATCCTATTATTACTACTATACTATTTAACCTATAATTAAAAAAAAAGAAAAATGTATATGCTGAGGTTCCATTCCATTCAGCTGAAATCTGTGGATACACTCCCAATATTCAATTTCTTATTATTAACAAATACATTACCATTCTTATCCAGGGTAAAACATCCGAAGCACTGTCGAAGCTGTTGTCCTTGAAACCGACGGAGGCTGTCCTCGTGACCGTGGATCAGGAAGGTCGGGAGGTCAGCGAGAAGAACATACCCGTCGACTTAGTTGAGCAAGGAGACGTTCTTAAGGTTAGTGAGGGATTCGTGGTGTGTCGTGTATGTACGTTATGCGTACTTGTGTGTGTAAGGGAGGGGGGCGTAGCTTTTAGGTAAGCTTTGTACCCCCTGACAACGGAAATGCAATATTTTTATCATCAGTTGATTAATTAAGACTTGAAAGCGTAACAAACAAATATACAAATTCCTTTTCGCATTTATAATATTAGGTTATATATTAAAATATTGTGTATAAAGTGCTCAGATGAGATTTTATTATATATATATATATTTTAATTTCGCTGGTTATTCATTAAATAAGGTATATATAATAATCATAAAATATAATATCGAAATTATACCCAGGTAGTACCCG
This sequence comes from Nymphalis io, assembly GCF_905147045.1. Lineage (NCBI taxonomy): Eukaryota > Metazoa > Arthropoda > Insecta > Lepidoptera > Nymphalidae > Nymphalis > Nymphalis io. Next base: position 2,484,956 of record NC_065914.1, read on the forward strand.
GAGCGAAGATACCCGTTGACGGTAAAGTTATATCTGGGCAGAGCACGTGTGACGAGTCTTTAATAACCGGGGAGTCGATGCCGGTCACGAAGTCTAAAGGTAGGTTTTATTCTAATTAAAATATTTAATTAAAGTAAAATATTTTTTTTTCGTATTTATGTCAATTGTGTGACTTAAAATAATTATAATATTTATCGTAAAAGGCGTGAGATTAAGTATAATACAGCTTATAAATAGCGAAAAATAAGGATAACAAAAACATTTTAGTTTTTTTTTTTAATATCTGATTAATTAGCTTAATAAGCACGTGAGAGGTTTTGTCGCAGGCTCGCTGGTGATCGGCGGCAGCATGAACCAGCACGGCGCGCTGCTGCTGCGCGCCACGCACACGGGCGACGCCAGCACGTTGGCGCAGATCGTGCGCCTCGTGGAGGACGCGCAGGCCAGCAAGGCGCCCGTGCAGCGCCTCGCCGACACCATCGCCGGGTACCGCCACCCTCAAATGTTCAATTGATCATTCGTTCAAAAAATTTACACTTTCCAAAGAAAAATGTCCAACGAAGTCTCTCGAAGTCTGTCATACGGGTGTACCGGCGGATATTTGTTAATATTTAAATGTATCGGTTTCAGGTATTTCGTTCCGATGGTGGTGTTCCTCTCGATACTGACCCTGGTCTGCTGGATCATCAGCGGAGCTATCAACATCGACAGGATTAAAGATATAACGCCGGTGAGTAGACGAAGTCGAGGTGATTTTTTTATTTTTGAGATATAGATATTGGTAGAATACGACATGGACATTGGTGCCATAAGAAATATTGACTATTCCTTACATCGTCAATACGTTACCCACTTGAGAACCCTCAACCTCACCCTTCCAACCGGAACACAAGTATACTGTGTAACGCTACACGCGTTAGTATAATAATAATAATAATATCCTGGGACATTTTTCACACACAGCCATCTGATCCCAAATTAAGCTTGTACAAAGCTTGTGCTATGGAAACCAGACAACTGATATACTACATATACTACTTTTCTTTTGTAAATACATACTTATATAGATAATTACACCCATACTCAGGACAAACAGACATGTTCATGCACACAAACGTCTGTCCTGGGTGGGAATCGAACCCACAACCTTCGGCGTGAAAGGCAAGTGTTCTACCAACCACGCCAACCGGCTCGTCAAAATATAGTATATATGATGAGTTACCCCTCCCACTTCGTAGAATATTTGATATTGTTACTTGTGTTTATGAAATTAGTATTGTCAATCGAATCGACTTTGAAAGAGGGGAGGCGGGTTATGAAAATCGCGGGGAAACTTACACGTATCTATTTTCACTGAAATTCTGTCACATATATCCACCAACCCGTATTGGAGCAGCTTAATCATCTCCTCAAAAGCAGAGGAGGCGCTAGATGCTATGTGCACTTGGACATTCACAGGCGGTTAGTTTTAAAAGATGCACTTACCTCCTACAGGAGATGTACCGGGATTCAGGGTTCACGGAGTGGGAGCTGATCGTGCAGACGGCGTTCCACTTTTCGCTGTCAGTGCTGGCCATCGCGTGTCCGTGCGCGCTGGGCCTGGCCACGCCCACCGCTATCATGGTGGCCACCGGCGTGGGCGCCAGGCTCGGCCTGCTCATCAAGGGAGCGGAGCCCTTGGAGAACGCGCACAAGGTCAGTCGGACACGCTAATAGTATAGTCCGGAGAGACATTTGTTTCCCTTATATTTATATTAATTTATATACCAATGTACATAAGCACCCTTATTCAGCGCTCAGACTTGAAAGTGCTTTGTTATGTTTATTTGCGATCGGTTCAATGGCATACCACGGTCATTAACAATTTTCAATTTATTGAGGTTTTTTTCAATTTATTGAGTTTCATGGGCCATCTGATGGTAAGTGGTCACCACCGCCTACAGACTTTGGTATTGTAAGAAACTTTAACCATCTCGTACACCACCAACGCGTCGCCAACCCTGGGATGTAAGATATAATGTCCCTTGTTACACTGGTTTTTTACTTGAACACAAAAATATTTAGTATTGCTGTTTGACGTTCGTATATATGGTGTGTGGGTCATACCTACCCGTGGACATTCACAAACCCCTACCAGCAAATAATATTTATTTATTCTCAATAAAACAGATTAAAACAGTTATCTTCGACAAGACTGGTACGATCACACGAGGCAGTACAACCGTCGCAAGAGTTTCACTACTAACGGGCGAGCCGTCGATGTTACCGGAAGTACTGGCTTGCATACTCTCCGCCGAATTAAACTCGGAACATCCCGTTGCTTCCGGTAAGAGATTATTTGTGTATATTTTATTTATTAACGAGAATTGATTTTTTTTAAATAGTTTTTCTGTATTTATACGAGTTGTTATATTTAATAATAATAATATCGTGGGACATTATTCACACACCATCCATCTGATCCCAAATTAAGCAGAGCTTGTGCTATGGAAACCAGACAACTGATATGCTACATATACTATTTTTTTTTTTGTAAATACATACTTATATAGATAATTACACCCATACTCAGGACAAACAGATATGTTCATGCACACAAATGTCTGTACTGGGTGGGAATCGAACTCACAACCTTCGGCGTGAAAGGCAAGTATCTACCAACCACGCCAACTGGCCCGTCAAAAAAATTAATTATAAGTGCTCATGTAAATGATTTTGTTATAATGGGATTTAAATTTCTCAAAAACTCAATTATATTTCAATATTAATCCTTCGAGCCGGATTAAATAATTTGAAAAAACATGAAATATAAATATTGTCTAAAGTGTATGTAATATAAAAATATATATCTAATTACAGCGATAGTTCAATGGTGTTCTGGAGTTGTGGGTGATGCACGGGCCACTTGCAGCGGGTTTGCAGCCGCGCCTGGTTGCGGGTTGCGCGCTAAGATTACTCTAAGGAATGATTTTCAACAATCGCCTCAATTAAAAGCAGCTTTAGCAAACGCGAGGTGAATTTTACTATGTAAACTAGCTTATGTTTCATAGCCTTTTCTAATCGAAAAAGTAATTAGACATAAACAAATTCCATGCGATTTGCTAATAACTCTGCTGTATGCACTACAAATAGTTCTTGATTCATCATCATCATCATATCAGCCGAAAGACGTTTACTGCTGGACAAAGGCCTCCCCCAAGGATTTCCACGTTGGCCGATCTTGCGCTGCCCGCATCTAACGGCTTCCCGCGACTCGTTCTAAGTCGGTGACGGTGACGAATATCACCACCCCATCTCATCCCGTGGGGGGCGTAGAAGTCGACCCGCGGGAATATACACCAGAGAACGAGCAGCAGCGTCTCTCTGAGTACTATGACTAACTTACTGCGATCGCCAACCCGTCTGCCAAGCGTGGCGATTATGGCATCATGATTCGCTCATGATTCGCGCAACTAAACCACGGCCCCTAGTCCCCGGCAGCCCTGTTCTTGATTAATATGATTCATTAATAACACGATTTATTCATAATACAACACTATTCCACTTAATTACTTATATTCATTATAATTTTACTTATAAAGTTCCAATAATAATGAATACCATAGATCATTCAAGATTTCGACCAATGGTATCGTTTCAATTCAAGATCAAAGTTGTTTATTGGTCTTTACTCCTCCTGTGGTTGGAATAGTCTTTTTTTTTATAGAATAGGAAGGCAGACGAGCATATGGGCCACCTGATAGTAAGTTGTCACCAATGCCCATAGACATTGGCATTGTAAGAAATGTTAACCATCGTTTACATCACCAATGCGCCATCAACCTTGGGAACTAAGATGTTATGTCCCTTGTGCCTGTAATTACACTGGCTCACTCACCCTTCAAACCGGAACACAGCAATACCAAATACTGCTGTTTTGCGGTACAATATATGATAAGTGGGTGGTACCTACCCAGACGAGCTTGCACAAAGCTCTACCACCAGTAAATCTATGTATTGTTTTGTATTGCTTACAAATGAAAAAGCTTAGCCAGTAAGGCCAGTATCAATAATTCGTGCTAAAGTTTTCCCGTTATATGTTTATTTATTTACTGTAGTAAATGTAACCTACATTAATGACAAATATGTTTACAAATAATATAAAATTTTAGAAATATATGATTATAATTTTTGCATTGAGCTAGTAATTAAAACGGTGTCTTAAATTTTGATTCAATAATCGAGCGAAATTTCGTCTTAATCACGGTCAGGGAAGGTTCAACGATCGAGCTGCACGGAGTCCCGGTGGAGGTGGTGGGCGGGCAGGGCGACGCGGCGCTCCGCTCGGCGCAGGCCGCCGCCCGCCTGCACGCACTCATCCCCGCCACTGGAGACGTGAGTCCGCACCTCGCCTACTAGGCTGACGTTGAACCAACTCGATTGAGCAGTTGCTTTATCGGTGGTAGGAATTATTTTTTGACTACCCTGGATTGAAACGACCAACAACAAAAACAATAGTTCATATTGATGTGTTCTGGTTTAAATAATAAGTGAAAAGAGAAGTAAATATTGTTGTTTAGCAGCGGAATTAGTGATGGATTGGTAGTATCTGCCCAGGCAGGCTTGCACCAAGTCCTCCCACCGAGTAAGTTGCTCATTGCCCAAGCTTATTACAATTTGGAAAACTTTAAAACTATATATATTCATTGCAAAAATATATATAATAATGGTTTCATATTAGTTCTATGCATGTGATGTTTATCTTCGACAATAAAACAGTAGTTGGTGATGAGTATCATATGTTTGAAGATTTGAAAATGATCAGAAATAAATTTTAATCTAATAAATATTTTTAATCTGTCCGCAGGTGGTCGAGCAAATAGTATTAATAGGTAATCGTGAATGGATGGCGCGGAACGGGGTCTCCGTGCCGCGAAGAGTTCAGGAGACGCTGCAGAGGGACGAGGAACTCGGACGAACCGCTGTATTGGCGGCTATCAATGGTATTATATATATAATATATGTTATATGATGATATGGCATGATGTAAGACCGCAGACCCGGAGGTACTGGGTTCAATTCACACATAAAAAGTTATTGGCTTTTTCTGTCAGAAAATTCTCAGTAGCAGCCCGGAGTCTGGAAGTTGGAAGTGTGTACACTCCCGTGTCTCGGAAAACACGTAAAGCCGTTGGTCCTGCGCCTGAACTCTTTCCGGTCGTGTCGGATTGCCGTCTCATCGGATTTTGAGAGTGAGGAAAGAGAGAGTGCACTTGTGCACTATAATATCTCCTTCGCAGTTGGCTAATCTCTCTTGAGATTGGCCGCCGTGGCCGAAATCTGCCTGTAGGTCATTATATGTTATTTACACATAGTACATACATAGTACATCTTCACTACAGTTTGTTAGCCCTTACCAATTGCTGCTACTTGTGTTTCACCATCTTCAGACAGACAGAGTCATTAAACGTCAGACGTAAAAGTAATTCGAGTATGTTTGTCTGTTACGTTTTCACGGGTAGACAAATTTGAACCCCAAGACAAGATGGGCTACTTTTTCTATATCTAACACCTTAAGTGAGGCGTGGAGGAAGCACAGCTGCGGATATGACTTTAATGATAAATATTAAATTTTCAGACCAACTAGTGTGTACGATTGGCGTAGCGGACGAGGTGAAGCCGGAAGCCCACCTCGCAGTCTACTGCCTCAAGAAGATGGGGCTGGAGGTGTGTCTTCTCACAGGAGACAATAGAAAGACGGCTGTAGCGATAGCGAGACAGGTACTTTTTTACTTATATAGAATAGGAAGGTGGACGAACTTATGGGCCACCTGATGGTAAGTGGTCACCAACGTTCATAGACATTGGCATTGTAAGACATGTTAACCATCACTTACATCACTAATGCGCCACCAACCTTGGGAACTAAGATGTTATGTCTCTTGTGCCTGTAATTACACTGGCTCACTCGCCCTTCAAACCGGAACACAACAATACCAAGTACTGCTGTTTTGCGGTATAATATCTGATGAGTGGGTGGTACCTAACCAGACGAGCTTGCATATGGCTCTACAACCAGTAAATATCAATGTGTGCCTGTCTCCCCTATTTTCTATCAAATTAAATATTTGCTATTTCCATAATGATTAGTTATGTGTTTACAGTTTACATTATCACTTGCTAACTCACCTGTCAAACCGGCTAAAAGCCGTAAATAAATTACTGGTAAGTGATATATAAGCAGACAAAAGGTCAAAGACAATTCTCAAAAGACAAAAATACAATACAAAATTTTGCTTAGTGTTAAAGAACTACATCTTGAGGTGTCCCGTATGTGCATTTTAGTCCAGCAGTGGGACATTTTAGGCTATTAATTACTGTTGTTACTTTATATCCAAAGGTTATCTGGAAGGTTCTATTTCTGTTTTCTTTGAGTAGTTTTTTCTAAAACAATACATTTTACAGGTCGGTATAAACAAAGTGTACGCGGAGGTGCTGCCCTCCCACAAGGTGGCCAAGATACAGAAGCTTCAAGAGGAAGGGCAGAAAGTTGCCATGGTAAGATCGTGTTGTGCCAATAGAAATTAAAAACATATATTATAATAAAAAAATAAATAAATATGATATGGTTTATCTAGGTCAATATACAGCTTACTGTATAAATAATGTCCACAGGTGGGCGACGGCGTGAACGATTCCCCGGCGCTGGCGCAGGCGGATGTGGGCGTGGCCATCGCCAGCGGCACCGACGTCGCCGTCGAGGCCGCCGACCTCGTGCTTATGCGGGTACTGCCACCACACCCTAAACTACCTCACAGCCAAAGTAAAATAGTACCTAACTCTAACCTAAAGACTTAGGTACAAATATATTTTATCTTGATCCCCCCTCTCTGATACAGGCGAAGTTGCGGTTGCATCTAGTAAATAATGAATTAGGAAAAGGCACTAATTCCACCACGATGCTACAGTACAATACGATAATTAGATATCTTCTGTCTATCTTTATTCATCTTAATTTATTTGTCGACTCGTACCGGCGTGGATGGTGTCAGGTAGCCTGTCCACCTCCTCAATCCACTTCTGTTCAGTGTAATAAAATTCTGAACTAATCCTAAACTGGTATTTATAATGTTAAGGTACTGATGACGTGTATGCATTCCAGAATGATCTCCTGGACGTGGTGGCGTGCCTCGAGCTGTCGAGGACTACGGTGAGGCGGATTCGGCTGAACTTCCTCTTCGCTTCCGTCTACAATCTGCTCGGTATACCGCTCGCGAGCGGGGCCTTCGCCGCTTACGGCCTGCAGTTACAGGTTATTTTAGATTATAAAGTTAAATTATGCGATGTTAACCCGTTTGGGTAGGTTCCACCCACTCATCACATATTCTGAAAACAAACAGTAATATTATTGTTGTGTACCGGTTTGAAGGGAGTGAGTCAGTGTAACTAGAGGCAAAAGGGACGTAACATCTTAGTTCCCAAGGTGGTGGCGCATTGACGATTTGGAGCTTATTTTACCACTCTACTCCAGTGCGTGTTGGTGGAATACACATGTGGCAGAATTTCAGTGAAATTAGACACATACAAATTTCACACGACACATACAAATTGGTATAACACAGTAACAGCCTGTTAATGTCCCACTGCTGGGCTAAGGCCTCCTCTCCCTTTTGAGGAGAAGGTTTGGAGCTTATTCCACCACGCTGGTCCAATGCGGCTTGGTAGAATACACATTTGGCATAATTTTAATGAAATTAGACACATGCAGGTTTCCTCAGGATGTTTTCTTCACCGTAAAGCACGAAATGAATTATAATCACAAATTAAGCACATGAAAATTCAGTGGTGCTTGCCCGTGCTTGCCCGTGCTTGAACCCATGATCATCGGTTAAGATTCACGCGTTCTTATCACTGGGCCATCTCGGCTTGCGTACGTGTGTTATTTGTAATAAAATAAGTTCATCGAAACTTTATGATTTTCAGCCGTGGATGGCGTCAGCAGCCATGGCGATGAGTTCCGTATCAGTTGTTTGCTCAAGCTTATTACTTAAAACGTAAGTGTTAAAAATCCTTGACGGTCGTCTTCGATCCATACTAATACTATAAATGCGAAAGTGAACTGGTTTGTTTGTTTTTTACGCACTCAAGTCTTAATTACTCAACTGATTTTCATGGAATTTTGCATAAATGTTGTCAAGGTTAAAGATAAGGACAAAGCATACCTCCTGCTCCCTCTAATAATGCCTCAGGTGGAGTCTAGTACATAATAAACCTAGTGGCTTATATGCTAGCTATATATATCCGCTAGAATAGCGCCCTCTGGCTAGGTGGATATTCGTAAAGTGACTGGCAGCGGATGGAAATTGAGAGCTGAGGATCGAGTTCAGTGGCGTGCCATTGGAGAGGCCTATGTCCAGCAGTGGACGACGAAAGGCTGATGATGATGAAAGCGGGCGTTTGAGGCGACCTTAGATACTTTTGTACTTCTCTACACTGAAAACGTGTATACAGAATTTCATAATGAACGGTTAAGTAATTAAGACGTGGAAGAAATGAACAAATAACAAAGTCACTTTCGCTTTAATAAGGATCAATGACTTAAAAACAAACATCGCTTACTTTTTTTAATTCAATTGCATTTCAACGGATTTAGCGCCTTGTAAACCAATATTTTTGATATAAATAAAAATTATGTTGATAAATACTGATTTCTCTATTCCAGTTTCAAAAAACCGACAGCTGAACAGCTGAGGACGCCTGAATATCTCCAATCAATACATATAGAGGAATTGGACTCGGTGTCCGTTCATCGAGGCTTGGACGAGAAGGTGGACCCCATTGATAGGACGTCGCCATTAGCCAAGTACGTACATAAAAATCTGGTCCGTTTACATGTATATATATTACAATAATTAATAGGTATATAACCGATGTATATATTTTAATTATTTATTTAATATATAGTTCGCGTAATGTAACTTTGCCGCTGTGAAGTTTGTGCTGTGTCGTATAATTCGCTCGCGTTGAGAATGGGATACGACCTTTTTGAATTGAGACGCGTCGTCCGCTGCCAGCCGTGACGTCGGCAAACTTGCGTCGTATTGTTACTTGTTTACAAACTTAGATAATGCTTGTGATTTGTTAGTGCAATACTTTAGACATTTAGGATTGTACGAATGTATCAGCCGAGATGGCCTAGTGGTTAGAACGCGTGAATCTTAACCGATGATCGTGGGTTCAAACCCGTGCAAGCACCACTGAAAGTTCATGTGCTTAATATGTGTTTATAATTCATCTCGTGAAGGAAAGCATCGTAAGGTAACCTGCATGTGTCTAGTTTCATTGAAATTATGCCACATGTGTATTCTACCAACCCGCGTTGGAGCAGCGAGGTGGAATAAGCTCCAAACCTTCTCAAAAGGGAGAGGAGGCCTTACTCCAGCAGTGGGACATTAACAGGCTGTTATTGTTACTGAATGTATCAGTGGCTAGTATTCGCCTGCGGCTTCGCCCGCGTGTTGGTCGGGAAGCGGCGGGTATTCGGTAAATAAGCAGCTTATTTTCGTCCTTGGGGTTCAAGCTTGCTTTACACCAAATTTTATCAAAATCGGTTCAGTATTTTAGCCTTGAAAGCATAACAGACAGACAGAGTAATTTTCGCATTTATGATATTAATAATATTAATCGGAATAGATTTAATTCGATTTTAGACTTTAAGCATAAAAACAAATATATATACGCAAGCATGTTTGCTTAAAGCATAAGCATCTGGATTTGTCGTAGTCGAAAAATTTTCAGAACTTCTCTGCTAACGCCACTTCATTCGAGAACTGTATTTTTTATTTATTTTGACAAAGTTCCGTCCCATTCTGATAGCGCGCCGATTTAAGACCAGAGCTCACGCGTGGCGGGTAATCATGCTATTTCATTTGCTCATTCTAGTTCGAAGCTTGCTTGCTCGCTCTCTCGATACAGTGTATAGTTGGTGTCAGAAATGATACGTGTGTCATTATTTTTAACAATCACAAGGGACATCAATATCACAACAATATCTTAGTTCTCGAGATCGGTGGTGCATTGGTGATGTAAGTAATATCTTATAGCGCCAATATATATGGGCGATGGTGACCATCAGGTGGCCCATTTGCGAACACGCCTACCGATTTTATAAATGAAAAAGAATAATTTATACGAAAGCAAAGTTCGAAATCACTTCAATAATATATAATGAAGCTTAACCTAGCTACCTGGTTTCAGAGCGGCAAACTTACATGACACGAACTTATTTTATATATATATATATATAAGGAATAATAAACAAACTTCTAATTAATACATATTTTTAAACTAACGTTACTTGTAGACGTTGTTTAGCGACTGTTTTGTTAAACACTGATTTATCTCTTTCTATCATCATTGATTTAACATTCGAAAGAAGAAGACAGCATTGTTTAACAAACCCGCTAAATAAGTACAATAATTAACATAAGTGCTATTCAGTAAGAACTCACTTAACTCACCAGTGAAATGTTGACAACCGACTTATGGTGTTATACTATTTTGACGCGTGTGTACTTGAAATGTTATGATTATAACGGTCAATATCGCGTATCACTTACCGACATTACACAAACGATTTCAGCGGTGAGTTACGAGTTGGCTCTTACAGAATAGCCATACTGATTAGCTTTTTAAAAGCACTTTTATGTCTAAGCACTAGAATAGCGTTTCTCAAACCTTTTATCCTGAATACGTCTTTGTGTTATAAATAGGTAAAATACAAATCTTTATAACATAATATAATTATTAAAATCTCAGTGAACGGCCACGAAACTCGATCATTAAAAAGTACGTATAAAACAATGAGGAGATGCTGTTGCGAACAAATTAATCCGAGATGGCCCAGTGGTTAGAACGCGTGAATCTTAATCGATGATCGTTGGTTCAAATTTGAACAAGCATCACTGAATTTTCATGTGCTTAATTTGTGTTTAATTTCATTGAAATTCTGCCAGATATGTGGCAAACTAACCCGCATTGGAGCAGCGTGGTGGAATAAGCTTCAAACCTTCTCCTCAAAAGGGAGAGGAGGCCTTAGCCCACCAGTGGGACATTATCAGGCTGTTATTGTTAATGTCATGTGACGGGCCGGTTGACGTAGTTGGTAGATACCGGCCTTTCACGCCCAAGGTTGTGGGTTCGATTCCCACCCAGGACAGACATTTTAGTGCATGAACATGTCTGTTTGTCCTGAGTCTGGATGTAATTATCTATATAAGTATGTATTTGCAAAAGAAAAATAGTATATGTGGTATATCAGTTGTCTGGTTTCCACACTACAAGCTCTGCTTAGTTTGGGATCAGATGGCCGTGTCTGAATAATGTCCCAGGATATTAGTGTTGCGACCCCATATGTGACTTTCGTGGTCCGATGCTGGTCGCCACCTCTATGAGAAACGTTGTTCTATATAGTTTCATTTCTCACGCAAATTTATAACTCTGTCTGACAGAAAGAGAGACTCGCTGAAATCCGCACTGTTAAAACTATGGTAATAATAATAATGATTAAATTATTTTCTTTGTGTGCGTCATATGACGGTGATGGTTTTATGTGAGTTATTTTTATATACCTCTATATATATATTTGCTATTTAATACGCATGCGCAATTAACAATTAATGACGGGTTAGAATAATTTCTAAGATTGCATTTTTTTATAGAATATTTAGGTGGACGAGCAAATGGGCCACTTGGTAGTAAGTGGTCATCACCGACCATAGACATTGGTCACATCATCAACCTTGGCAACTAAGATATTATTTCCTTTATGCCTGTAATTTCACTAGTTCCCTTCAAATGGAAATACAACAATACCAAGTACTGCCGTTTTACCCAGACGAGCTTGCACAGAGCTCTACCACCAAAAATAAATTTATTTATGTATTTAATTTACTATTGCTTAATGACGATTCAAAAAGTAATTCAAAAGCATACTTGAATAAAGTATATTTTGATTTCATTCAACTTGATTTATAGTTAAGTTATAGTTACAAAAAATGTTATAAGAGTGTAATAACAAAGAGGCATTTTATACTTTAAGAATGGACACGTGTGTTACAAGCAACTAACTTCAGAGAGGCAAAGTTATGTTTGTCATGTATCATTAATGGTAAAGGGTATTTGTGATTTGAAATTTCGAGCATGTTATATTTTGTTGTGTGTTTATATGTGTGTGAATTTGGATTGGGTTTATGTGCATTTAATATTTAGCAATAATACTGATAATTCAAACTTTATTTCCGAATCTTTCGTTTTTTTTTTTAATTATTTATATTTTAATTTGAAAATGATAAATTTTTTTTTCAATAATATTACTTATGTCAAATTTATTATACATATGTTTTATTTTTAAAAATAGATCTATGGCGATATAAAACCCGTATAAAATATGTAATTAATACACCTTCAATCCAATTGAGAAAGTAAGAATACTTTCTTTTGAAAAACGTCTTCGCAGAAGTTTTGTGATTTATCCTTATAAGTAAAATTTGTTATATATCCATTTATACCTTAATCGAGAAACATAAGAAAAAAAAATCCTTTAGTAAATTGTAACTGTATCAAATATATTCCACTGTCCTAATAATAATATTTCCTTATATATATATATACATATATATATGACAATATTGCATTGCATGCAATGCACAATTTTAAATTATGCCAAAATTAATTAAAATTTTATTATTATATGTAATTTATTGAATATAAGCTGAGTTAAAGTAAATAATTGAAAATTGCGTCGCTTATTACTCTTTCTCGCTCACCCCATTGCTATCTATACTCACACGCCACCACACTGGAGGCTTTTTATTCTTACAAAAGTAATGTTCTTTTTAATAATCTAATATCCTATCACTCCCACACAATAATACGCCTCACACATAACGGCGAAAGCAAAAAAAAATTAAAATATCACTCTGTATTTATAAACAGTAGCAAAAGCAAAACAATAATTATCCCCTTCATACTCATAAGCTCGACTGCGCGTGAGAGAGACAGATAGACTTTCATGATACGCATGCGATGCGTGTATGCATGCACTACAGAAACGCAACGTGTTAAATGTGCCAGATTAAGTTAACGGACCTATAATAATAATATTGTCCTCAAGACCGATTTCGGCCACGGCGGCCAGTCTTAAGAGAGATTAGCCAACTGCGCAGGAGATATTATAGTGCACAAGTGTGTGCGCAAGCACAGGTGCACTCTCTATTCCCTAACTCTCATAATCCGATGGGACGGAAATCCGACACGACCGGAAAGAGTTCAGGCGCAGGACCAACGGCTTTACGTGCTTTCCGAGGCACGGTAGTGAACACACTTCCAACTTCCAGACTCCGGGCTACTACTGAGATTTCTTCTGACAGAAAAACCCAATAACTTTTTATTGGTCCGACCTGGGAATTGAACCCAGGACCTCCGGGTCTGCGGCTTTACATCAAGCCACAAGACGAACGTGGCAAACTGACCTATATACAATACATAGTTCGAATCAACACTGAAATAATGACATTTAATCTTTAGAGAAATCGAAGAGAATTGCAGGCCCAAAATAGTGTTTATTTTTTTGCTAACCGTTCATTTTAGAATCTTGTCTAATGGCTCGTCTTATACTATATGCACTGGTCCCGGGTTTCGTTTCGTGATGTTATATAACATATAACATCTCTCAATGAAAGTGCTATCTAACGCGAAGTTTTTATTTTCAAATCTTACTAGAAGACTCTTAGGTTAGCACGCTCAAATACATTCTTCAAATTAATTATATATTTAGTATATATAGTGTATATATATTATCTGTCACAATATACATATATCAATATAATAGAACATTTAAAAAAATTACTTTAATTTATTGATTATATTTAATAGTGTTGCCATTATAAATATTTAAACAATTAATTTCATGAATATTAAGAATGTAACGAAGCCATAAATGAACGATTCATATAATACAAAAATAAAATGAAAGAAGGACATAAAAGCTTTTGGAGTAAGAAGTACAATTAAAATTGAAAATTATGATGTTTACTGTGTTGGGGGGGGAGTTAGATATCCAATGACCTTTTCTATACCCTTGACAAAATGTATGCAAAATTTCATGTCGGTTGGTTCAGTAGTTAAGACGTCAAAGGTCAACAAATAAATAAACTCAGTTTCGCATTAATAATATTAATTTCGTATTCACAGATTACTCTACCGCAGTAAATCAGCAAATGGATGTCTATTGCAAGAAGAGGATGACATGCTGACAGTATCGTTCATACCGAAACGACCGACGAGGGACGCGCCCAGCTTAAACGGATAACTTCTAGAATAAACTCCAATGGCAGGAGGAAAAATAAACAAACCTTATATTTAAATATTCCATGCGATTCGCAAATATCTCTGCTTTATTATGTGATACAAACAGGTCGCGATTAATATTTCTTTATTTATAATACAACACTGTTCCACTTAACTACTTATTTGACGAGCCGGTTGGCGTGGTTGGTAGTTACTTGCCTTTCACGCCGAAGGTTGTGGGTTCGATTCCCACCCAGGACGGACATTTGTGTGCATGAACATGTCTGTTTGTCCCGAGTCGGGGTGTAATTATCTATATAAGTATGTATTTACAAATGAAAAAGTAGTATATGTAGTATAACAGTTGTCTGGTTTCCATAGTACAAGCTTAATTTGGGATCAGGTGGCCGTGTGTGAAAAATGTCCCAGGATATTATTATTATTATTATATCCACTTTAATTTGACTTCCAGTATTCCAGTAATTTGTCTTTGGGTACCACAGATTATTTAAGATGTCGACTTATGTCATGTTTATTCAAGATCAAAGTCGTTTATCATTTCTCCTCTTGTCATTTGCATAGATTATATTCGGAAAGATTTGTAAGCACAATCGATTATAATTCAAGTGTTGCCGCCAAAGAAATAGTTGACATATGCAGCTGTTTCCAATTCTTCAAAATGACAATTCGTGATAATTGTTGACAACATAAAATCGGTTCCTTTGTGTAATCGTATTTTATTGGGACGCTTCGTTTATAATCGTACTCGTAAGCGAAACGAATCGTTTCATGATTATAGTGACCGAGTTCGTGTTTTGAGAAAATATACCAATTTTCCTTCCTTAGAGACACATTGATTATGTTTTAAAGTAAATTTGTCTAAGAATTAAACTCGTTGTTTTGATCTTCATTTAAGTTTTTTACAAATTATAATGTTTATTTTTCACGTCAAATATTGAAATTTCTTATATATTTTTGTACGTTATCGAGTTTTTTTTTAAATTGGTGGTATTTTTTCTCGAATTAGTATTTTTTTTTATAATTTTGCTTAATGAATATGGTATGTTTTGACGTTTTTTTTTAATTAAACCAATATTTGACGTGCCATTTATATACATATATTGTATAAAAGTAAATAGAAATGTAAATGAATACTATGTACATAATGATGTTTAAGGGAGCACAATTATTTATATAATTAAACTAAAATTATGTATAATTTTTAACGATATTAAAAGAAAAAAATAAATACGGCTTTACTAAAAATGTGATTTAGGGGTTATGTTAAGTTAAACGATGCTGTCTCCTTCTTTCGAATGTCAAATCAATGGTGACAGAAAGTGAGAAATCAATGTTTAACTGAACAGCCGGTAAATAACGTTTTTAAATAAAGCCGATAATGTAATGAGTGCTAATTATGAGTCAACTTTTATGTCGTGAGCCAATTCTCAAGGGTTGTCGCAAAATATAGTATTTTTTTTTAAATAAAACTTTTCTAATATTTCTTACAATAAAAAATAAAATATAACTTTGTAAATAATAAATCATTTGTAAGTGTGTTATTTTCGGTGTAACGAGCCCTAACTTGCGTTCGACTGCGCCCATTTTGATTCGGTTGACTCACTATGTCCGACTGTTTAGAGACGGGTTCCTGAAGGATCGGTCATCGAATATAAATCCATTGTCCTGACAACGGATAATAATAAAAATATAATTATATCAACTTAAAACAACAATACCAAAAAAATTAAAACGCCGTTACTGGGCTACGTCAATTGTTTATGTTTGTAGTGCAACACGGGTCGTGACCAACATACAGACGTCAGGGTTGCATTCTCTAAGCAGATGGACATAAATGGCATTTATTACGCTACGATATAACTTTAATAAAGTAATTCGTGAGTAATGATTGACTGAAACAGACATACAAGATTTGCAGAAACAGAACGCGTTTTATATTGATTTTGGTACAAAAATGCTAAATGTAATAATATAGAATATGTTATTTTTATAAGTCTAGTGAATATTATTATTTCATTTATGTTAAAATTTAATCAAAATCGATATAGGCATCTATTAAAAAACAAGTTAACCGAGGCTAACATAGCTTTATTTTAGGAATACATTAAATATATAAAACGTTGCCCATATGTGTCTTTTTTACCTTTTTAATCTGTATTAAAGGATAATATGTGTGCACAGATAATATAAAAAAAATCTTATAGTTATTTCATTTTGTATATTTTTTTTTTGTATCATAGACACTGGTTTTGTGGGCTATTTATTTACGATCTATTTGTTAATGATATATAGTATTTTTTATGTACATGAAATGCGGAGTTAGCAACATGAAAGAGATGTATACAAAGAGTTAAGAGTTATGTGGATTACTATGCTACCTCAGTCTTGGCTAGCTCATAAGTAGATCCTTACAATCTGGGCTCAAAAGACAAGACTGACCAATATGCTATTGGCTTTTCAGTAGATATTACTTAGTCTTCGGAATCGCAGCTTGGTGACAGTGTTGACAGTGGTTCTCCCGTACCTCGGGAAGCACGAAAAGCCTGCGGTCTTGCGTCTCTTTACGGTCACCCCGAATTATGAGAGTAACGGAATAGTGATATCGCTTGAGTTTGCGCTGGAGTACTACAGTGTTATATACTTTGCGCAGATAGCTGATCTCTCTGGAGAATGACAGTCGTGGTCGAAATCATCATTGTTTATAAGTCAAGAGGAAGATAAGAAGGATTGTATGAGAATATGTGGAAGAAGGGAGTGACTAAGTTATGATTAGAGATAGAGATGGGTGGAAGGAACACTGCGCTGATTGTGAATCGTGATCGGAACTGCTTCTATGAATCTACCTCATTATGCTAAAATTTAATCAATATATAACTAATTGTGCAAATATGATACATATTTCAAACGAATTATTCATCGATACTCCTCTTAGATAAAATTTGACAAAAATTCTAAATAAAATGGCATTTTGTTATGATAATCGTTCTGCCAATGCGTTGCCAAATTATCCCCATAATTAATATAGACATATAACACATATTGCTGTGTTCGGGTAGGAATACCAGAACAACAATATGTGACGGTAAAATATGTTACCAGTGGGTGGTACCTACCCGACTTGCACTAGGCCCTACCGCTAAATACCAGTTATTTACACCATAAATACATTGCATTGATGTGTTCCGATTCAAGGGTAAGCATTTGAGAACCCATCGTCGCATAACACTGTAAATACTAACTGGAGGTGTTTTCTTTCTGTGCGTCGATGGGAGGCAGACACATCAGGTGTTACATTTTGTGTACTGTCCCCATTTCCTTCCAAGATGAAACTTTAAACCACAATGCTTTTCAATTTAACAATAGTAAGCCTATTCTTCTGACCGGTTTTATTTGTTCAATATGTTTAACAATGAATCCATCTTATCTGTTATGAATCATTTTTGTTATAATAAATGTAGATTTGATACTTTTTTCGTAAAATCTTTATCTATTATGCCATATTATCACAATTATACTGACAATATAGAAAAAAATAATAATAACAATGCCATGCCATGCAATTAATAATCCTTATAAATCCAAATAAGCGTAAAGCGCATGCTTAGTGTGAGATATTACAATATACTATACATAATAAATGGAAAAGCAAACTAAATTGTAATAAAATGGTAACTAAACACTTGCTAACTTGGTGGTAGGGCTTAGTGCCTCGTCTGGGTAGGTACCACCCATTCATTTGATTTTAAACCGCTAAATAGCAATACTTGGTATTGTTGCGTTCCGCTTTGTAATGTGAGTGAGCCAGTGTAATTACAAGCACAAGAGACGTAGCATCTTAGTTCCCAAGGTTTGTGGCGCTTTGGCGATGTAAGCGATAGTTGATTTTTCTTACAAAGCCAATGTATATGGGAGCTGGTGACCACTTGGCAGCAGTCACCCATTTGCCTAAAATACTCTCTGTAAATTATTCTACCCACATGAATACCCTGTGTTGTTACAAGAACCAGTGTAATTATAAGCAGAAGGGCTCAAATACTATGGTCGAATGAGCATTGATAGTGTATCAGTGGCTCATACTCCTCAGGGCGAGCATGGTGAATATGACCGCATATAATCGATCAGGCACAAAAAGCAGGCTTACAAAAACCAATGGAGAATTTTACTCCATAATAAATCGACGTGTTTTTATTTAGTCATTTTGTAATATTAATGATTTTGTAATTCCCAATTTACAAAACCTTTAGATGTAAGAATAAATGCAGATACCGATAGCAAAACTATACTTATCGGTTTTATGGTTAAAAAGGAAATCTTTATATATATTTAATAAATTAAGATTTGCTTGTAATTAAACGAAGGCTCAATTTGTCGTAATCAATTATGATTGGAGGGTGCCAAATTAAAAAAAAATTACATATAACTATATACACAAAGGCTATGTCAATTCAGTTTTCTTGTTCGCATTTCCACTAAGTTCAACCTAAAGGTAAGCGTGTATAGTTGACGCGCGAGCACATTTCGAGAATGAACTTAATGTATACGCACCTTAATATTCCTAATTGATAATATATATGAATATATATCATGTGTATTGGCTTTACTTAGAAACGTTGTTTAGTGGTGTTTTATTAAAAACCAAATAAAAATCTCTCTGAAAGAAGTACATTAGCGCTTCGTAAAAGTCGCTGGTTCGATGTTGTGCCCTTGGGCCATTGTCGTACCCATAGGAGTGGATACGAACATGGGGACCAATTCTACTAATCTGTAACCATTATGATACGTTCCCGATTCAATTCCAATCCAACTTTGACTATTATTAAACCAAACTTTATTGTTAACTTTTATGTCACTTTTATGAACAATAGTCGATAATTAAATTAAGGAATAGAAAAACGGGTAAATCGCAACAATTACGCTTCGATTCAATTGTGTTAAACTGACAATTTATTAGTAGAATTGCACCTGTACGCTGAATTAAAGTCGGGCGTTGTTAATTTTTATATTAAAAAAAAACTCCATCTAAACGACACATAACTAAGAAAAGCCTTGAATGATTAAATCTTAATCGAATAAAATTTGAAACGATATAGTTTCTGACTGTACATTGTAATTTAATAAATATCAATATTTATTTATACAAATACTTTATTTTTGATTAAATAAAATATTCAATACGCTTGTAGTTTTCTTTGTAGTTTCACTTGATCGTGTTAATATTATATACTAGTTTCTAGCCGCGTGTTAAATATTGCAAAATTCTTAAACTATGAACCCATTTCTAAACGCTTATTATTTTCGCGCCAAATCCACCGCTAGCGCGAAATGGAAACTGTGACGTAGTGTTTTTGAAATTACTCTGAACTGTTAATGTATTTTACTTCTTTAATTCGTGTAATGTCAAGATTATTTTCAAAATAACAATACTAATTGGTTGGCTTTGTGCAAGCCGGTCTTGGAGTTACTACCCATCATATTCAACCGCTAAATAACAATAGTTAGTATTTTTGTGTGTTGTATGCAGGGTGAGAGCCAGTAAAGGCAAGGGACATGACTTCTTAATTCTCAAGTCTCATTGATGATGTAAGGAATGGTTATTATTTCTTACAACACCAATGTCTATGGACGGTGGTATCCACTCACGATCAGCTAGGCAAATTGCTCTTCCGCCTACCTATTTAAAAAAAAATGGAATCACAAATACATGTGTTGAAAGGATACAGGACTTGAAAGGATGTCGTGATGTGTTATTCATATTTTAAATAATAATTTTGTAAGTAGCTTTTTGTATTATTTCCTACATAGAACCTAGACTGACCATAGAGTAAATAAACAACTTATGAAGTAATGAAGGCCCTCCTTATCTCCTTATATTATTATGAGTAATGTAGGCCGTTATCGGTCAAGAGGGCTTGACCGATTACTCTATGGTCAGTACTAGGCAGGAAAGAATACAATAATCAAGTCCTCTTGACTGATAACGGGCCAAGACGACTAGCAAACTCCATTTTACATAATATTACAGTACACATGAACAAAAGTGCATTCTCTACTCCTTGTTTCTCATAATCCGATGAGTCGGCCGATCCGATCTAAAAAAGTATATAATCACGGGATACTAAATTCTGTTTCCGGGCACTTCTAGGAATATCTCGACAGAAAAACTATTATATAACTATTTGCCGACTCAGTCTTATAAAACAAATAAAGCTATTATTATTATTTGTTATATTAAAACACAATTTACTATGGAAAAAAAATCATATAGTTGGTTCGACAAATTTCTTTAACAAAGAGTATTTCATATATGTTTTAAACAAAACCAAAAATAAAAAACTATTAACATAGCCATACTGATTTATATAAATTTAAATTTTTAACATAACGATCTTTCATATAATAATCATATATATAATTATTAAAATATGCACATAGAAGACATATATACAACGCTACGCGGTGCCAGCGGCAGTTTTGGCGCGAAATTCACAATCGTCCGGAAATGGTTCAATATTTGTAAAATTATCGATGGCAGATATGTAACGGATGAATTATTTGTTAATTCCTATGAAAGATTATGCCCTAACAGGGAAGATTTAAGCTTAGTTCAGTTTATACAGTTATTAGGCATTTTATCGAGGCATTCGAAACAGGATGTTACTGTTTTTGTAACTCGTTTCAAAACTGTAAATCAACAGATTATAAATGAAATCAGATGTGTTAATTCACAAAATGATTAATAAAATATATTTATTGGAGTGCTTTTTTATTTAGGAGTGGTTGGATTGAGAGATAATTAATGTTAAGTAACTAATTGGTTCAATTTTTTTTAAACATAATTAGCACTGAGACCAACACATTTTAAAAAGTATAACTACAAGAAATTCAGGTTAATACATATTTAATAATACATATTTAAGGAGTCCAACCCCTCAGGACCTTATAAACGAAATGAATTAAAACGAACAAATGGCCCCAATATCCGTCTCCCATTAAAATTATTTATTTTTGTCGATCGCAGTTGAAACACTTGGAAATTGAAATAATAGTGCAATGTACTAACATATAACGCCTGTCTTACTGAATTGGGTAAAATGATTGGTTTGACAGATTCACTTTGATTGATTTTGAAGAGGGCGCGCGGGAATGCCCTAGGGCACCTGACTCGCTCACTCATTTTACTCTTTCGATTACTTAGGTTACACTGTAATCGTGATTATTAATTACAGTAATCATAATCGTTAATCATTTATCTGATTACAATTTTTACAAGTCCACCGTCTTAAACCCCCACTGGTATGAAAATCACAATACTAATTCAACGATAATCTGCTATAATTTTGCCGCCATTCCACGTAATCACGATTTGTAAGCTATTTTTTAATTATGAATAATATAGACCTCAATATAAATAATTCTTATGTAAATAAAAAAAAGATATAATTTGTCATTTTAATTTGACGTTTGACGTAACCGTGTTTAAATATAAACACACTATTATATTCGTATACAATATATATAAGAACATGAAGTCTGAAAAAAAATGACAAATCATCTTGGCCAAGGAATATTAGTTACGTCCATTTATTTGTAAATCTTTTTTATATTACATTCTATTATGGAGGAAGCCTTCAATAAACTCAAAAATGAACGACGGAATTCCGTTGACAATCTTATAAAATGGATGAAAGACTGTAAGTGTGTTCGTTTTAAAAAAAAGTTACATAACTTTGGCGGCCTTCTTCTATTTCGGTACTATTGAATTCTCAATCCTATGCCAAGTTTTAATATATTGTTATGTTTGGGTAAGCCAGAAGTGAGCCAGTGTAATTAAAGTCACAAGAGTCATTACATTTTAGCCGCATCAGGTATATAATAGCCGAGATGGCCTAGTGGTAAGAACGCGTGAATCTTAATGGATGATCGTGGGTTCAAACCCGGGCTGAATTTTCGTGTGCTTAATTTGTGATTATAATTCATCTCGTGCTATACGGTGCAGGGAAACATCGTGAGGAAACCCGCATGTGTCTAATTTCACTGAAATTCTGCCATATATGTATTCCACGACCACCACGCAGCTCCAATGCGGGAGCAATGTGGTAAAATAAACTCCAAACCTTCTCCTCAAAAAGGGAGAGGAGACCTTAGATCAGCAGTGGGACATTCACAGGCTGTTACCACTATGGTATAAGGAATTGATTAATAAGAATTTAGTTATTAAAATCAGGCGGAACATAAATGCTTTTCAGTGCATGGGAATGTTACAGCTACCACGCTTCGGACTGCTGTTGAGACTTTCTTAACGAACCCAATAACTTTTTACTTGTCCGTCCAGTATTGTAAGCTACTATAGACCAAAAGGCAGTCAACAATATTGCTTATGAATTGGAACCAATTACCACACACTAGTGTTTCATGTCGAAAGTCGACTATCGATATATATTGTTTGTCGATAGTTAAAGTGTAAACAATTGTATCGATACTATATCGTTATTATAGTCACGTGTGAATACTATCGGTTTTATCGATAGTATCGATAGTTCACCATGAGCAATACTATCGATAACAGCAATACTAACGATAATAATTCATTCGATAGTAACCATATTATCGATAGTATTGCAAAATTCATTAGTTTTAACCAAAACATTTTGCCCAAGTCTTATACCAATTCCAATCCAATTGTCTCACAGGTGAGCAAAGAATTCTTTTCCTATTGAGGGAAAGTGCTCCAATTCGAGTTGATAGATACAAAAGGATCGAATCGATACATGCAGGATTCCTCAAGATTTTATTTTTCCCCGAACACGTAGTGAATTATATAGATACATTCAGCAGATGAGCTCAGTAATGCTTGCCAGGTTGGTTATTCTAGCCGCTGAGCCACCTTGGCTGATAAACCAATGTAATCATTTATTTCGCAGCAAAAATCGTTGACGGCGTTAACGTAACCGAGGAGAAAGCTCGCAAGCTTTTCGAAAATATCGCCGATTCAAAGAACGTCGAAATTGAGAAATTTAAAGAAGCAATCACTAAATTGGCCAGCGAACAGAAGAAGACCGTCGAAGAGTTCACGAATACTCTAGCGACAGAAGGCCCCAAGTTCTTGAATGCTGCGTTTGAAGCAGCGAGCGCGGCTGCTAGTACATTAAAAGAAACTTTAATGAAAAAATAATTCTTAATTTTCTTACTTTCTTTCAATTTTGTTACACAAATTTGATGTAACATTGTTTATCGTAATATATTTTGATAATAAATAAATATGTTATAAAACATATTTTTTCTGATACTACGAATTTTAATGATTTTAAAAAAGTGAGTATTGTATTGTCTGAAAACAGGACTAAACGGTTGAGCAAATATGACAAATGTACCAGTGGTCACCAACACCCATCAACTTAGATTGCCAATGCGCCACCAACATTGGAATGTAAGACTAAGATGTTTTATACCTTGTGCCTATTACCAGTTACACTGACTCACTCATATTTTAAACCGGAACACGCCGTTCTTTCAATATTAATTTAGTAAGTTAAAAGTGGTCAAAACGCTCTCATAGTACGAGGCTATGAGAGCGTTTAGTCCACTATTTAGAAGGTGTTATTTTGGTAGCCTAGGAACCCAAAATTGAGCATTTGTGTCATAAACTACAGACTTAACTTTAAAAAAAAGCCTGCTTTTTAGACTGTTTTTAATACGTGTTATTATTTTCCTGACCAGTTATAATTATGTATAAGTTGCTACTCATAAGTAAGCATCGCGTGTAGTTAAAAATCGTTCATTTTGTTTTTTGGATAAAATTCGACAAGATTTTTTACTCAGCTAAGTACTACTCTACTCTAAAGTGATATTTCTCGTTTCCTGCTTTTTTAATATGTATGCACGAACAAAAGATTGTTCCAGAAACTTTAACGTACGTGTTTTTAACACTTGGAACAAGCATAAACTTGTAACTTCCTGTAGCCGATGTCACAGGGTCAGTAAATCTTTTGTAGCACACTTTTATACCAGGATCCCAGTAAAAATATTCAATTTGAAAGAATCGTTAAGGCGCTATTGTATGCTTAAGGATTTTACAAAACTAATGACTTTATAAATAACTACACGCTTTGGGAATAAAATGATCGCTTTTAGACATTTTCGAAATTAAAAAATATATTATTATTATTATTATTGTGAAACATAAAATTAAAAGTTAAAATTTCTTTCGCTGGTACTTCTCAGATGATACCTTTGCACACTGGTAATTTAAAACTAGTAGTTTTTGAAAATAAATACGCAAGTGTTCATCAATATACATTTGAAATTATTACTAAATCACAACACTTGGTAGAGCCTTGTGCAAGCTCGTTTCGTACCGCCTATTCCACTGTTGTGTTCTGGTTTGAATGATGAATCAATGTAACTACACTAACATTAGTTCCCAAGGTTATTCCATGGGCAATATAAGGATTGTTTAATACTTCTTACAGCGCCAATGTTATGGGTATCCCTTACCATCAGGTTGAAAACACAAATGTGTGATACTTTTTAAAGTCCCCGTATTATATAACATTATTATTTTGAAATATAAATAAATCTTAATGTCATTATCATGTAATAAAGTGCGCACTCGTGTATTCTCGATGTAAACTTAACGATGAATAAAATAATCCTGTCGTATCATAATTCATGTTAAGCAGTAGCTCGACACTGATTAATTATCAACATCGGTTTGTATTCATATTATTAAATGGCAGTAAAATCCCAGTGTATGATATGTCGAGAGGTCATTGGTTCGGTTTCATATAATTCTCTATTAGTTTCCGCCTGAGACTTCGCTGGTGAAGAGGGGGGGAGGTATTAGGTTATCCTTTCTGTATCCCTGACAACGTGTACGCAAACGGTTGAACATGTGAACAAAACAACTAAGAACAACGTAACAAACAAATAAACAAATTCACTTTCGCCTTGCCTCGAAAAGCACACGTCCTGCACTTAAACGTGCCTGAACGCTTCGTTCCATTGCATTATAAGTGATATACTGTTAAATTTAACTGTTGTGCCGGTGTAACGTAATTAAAAATAAACAATTACTTCAAATGTATAATAATATATACAAAACCCCACTAAAACGATAAATAGCCTTTGTCACCGTAATTGTTTTTCAGAAACGGCCAAACCACGTCTAAGGACTCACTTCGCGCCAAAATGTAATGTAATTCATCGTCGCTTTTTTTTAAAATATGTTTTACGCCACAAGCATTCGATGGAAAGATTGTTAAATAAAAAAAATATATAGCGATCAAAACAATGTTTGTACCTAAACTTTTTTGATAAGATAGATTTTTGCGGTTTTTAATTTTTATATAAAAATAAATTCACTAATTGTCAATTAGTGCTCATACTGTCGTTAGATCATATCGTCGTTATAAGATGTAAACATTGATTTAAACTTTTTATATATATATAGGCCTTTGCATCTTTGACAGATGATTTAAGCAGCATCGCGGATACACTTCCGTTCGTGACTAAAGAGACCGATGTGAGAGAGGGGATCCTTCGGCCACACTCCCGATAAGTGTATGCGCCCCCAGATAGGCGAGGGTTTGAGGCCCGCCCATCACGCCTTGTGCGTTTTTCTTTTAGTAATTCAAATTAGGCATCGTCATGCTTTGATTGATCTTCATGAATAAGGCGACGGCACTTGGCACGGTCCTCAGCCAGCTCCTCCCATTGGTTGCTCGGGATGTTAAACGCAACCATATAACGCTTAGCACAATCTTTGAAACGGAGTAGTATTTTCCTTGGCAGACGGGTCTGCTCCATTCGATGCACATGTCCCGGCCACCGTAACCGTATTTTTTTAGAATGGCCGTGATGCTATGTCTCGCCTAGAACAGACTCGTTTGTCACACGATCCTTCCACGTGATGCCCAGAATACTTCGACGACAGTGCAAGTGAAATGTGTTCAGTCGGCGTTCATGTTTTGCGTACGTTGTCCACGATTCTGCTACATACAAGAGTGTGCTTAGGACACATGAGTGGTAAACAAGCATTTTCCTTTTTACCGTAAGGTGTATGTTATCCCAAGCCCTTGTACAGAGCCTCCCGAACGTAGAGGCTGCTTTGCCATCAAGCGAGAGATTGCTTGACAATTGCGACCCAAGGTAGCAAAATTTATTAACCACTTCCAAAGGTGCGCCGTTAAGCAAGATGACTGGTTACTCTGTACATCCTTGCGCTAAAATAACGGTCTTCTTGCAATTTATGGACAATGAAAAGAGATCGCACGCTCTGGCAAATTTGTTCATTAGACTCTGGAGATGAGCTTGGCCATGAGCAACAAAGGCAGCTTCATCAGCGAAGCGTTTGGACTTGAGCATCGAGATGCTGTACAGCCTGCCATCAGTTCGCGTGTGAAAGTGGATGCCTTGCTGCTTGTCCCCAAAAGCAACCTTCAGAAGTACCGAAAAGAATACTCCGAAATAGGTAGGGGCCAGTACACAACCTTGACGAACACCACAGCGTATGTCGAATGGCGTAGATGTGTTGCCATGGTGCAGGACGGTGGCTTCCATACCTTCGTGAAACGATTGCACCATCTTTAAGAGTTTCGGGGGCATCCAATTCTGACACAAACAACAAGAACCGAGTACAAGTCTCTGCTCACAGAGTTAAAAGCCTTGTTTAGGTCTACAAATGCAACGACTAGGGGGGTGTGTAGCTCCCTACACTTTTCTTGCAGCTGTCTGAGTGAAAAAAATCATGTCGACAGTTGACCGTTGGGACCTAAAACCACATTGTGCCTCAGGGTATACGCGGTCGGCAAGCCCTTGTAGCTTGCCTAAAATGGCCCTTGCAAAGGTTTTACCGACGATGCTAAGAAGGGATATTCCGCGGTAACAGTTGCAGTCACCTCGATCACCTTTGCCTTTATTATGAGTGACGATGTCAGAATCTCGCATATCCAGAGGGACGTAGCTTTCTTCCCAACACTTGGCCAGGTGTTTGTGAAGGATAGGCATGAGGCACTCAAGCTTGACAATTTCAGTGACACCATCGTCTTTACCAGGACTCTTTCCTTCTTTGAGCTGCTTGACGGCCAGATAAAGTTCCTCTACGGTAGGTGGGTGGCGACTAGCTATACCAAGTTTCCAGATTCGGGACAAGCTCCGCTGCTTTTTGGCTGAATATCCACTGTCTGTTATAACAGAACCGTCGATTTCCTTGAGAGGTGCCGTCTTTTTTGAAGTAGGTCCAAGAGCTCTTTTGATGCCTGCGTAAACCCCGCCAATATCCCCTGCGTTTACGCACGCTTGGATACTTTGGCAAAGCTCTGTCTAATATGCATTTACGAAGAAGCGCGTGCTACGCTGGAGTGAGGCTTTTGCCTTCGTGAGATCGTCACGTGTCGCATCGCAAGGGTTAAGGCGAAAATTTAAAGCAGCCTGGCGTTTAGACTTAATCAAGGGAAGTAAGTGCTCCTCGTTTTTTAGAAACCAGTCGTAAGATTTTACCTTTTGATATATACCACCAATAACTTTGCCAGCAGTGACAGTGAGAAGAGATTTAACTTTTTCCCATTCGACTTGCGCTGGTATCGAACTGTCCCAAGTTACAACTTCTTCGCGGACGAGTGCCCCAATTGACTCCACTACCTCCGTGTCATGAGTCTTGAAAAGATTTATCTTTTTTCGACCAAATGGCTTGGAAGAATGGACTCTCCTACGAACGAGTCGTACTTTACGAAACGTCTGCGTGTGGAGCGTTTCCCGCAGATCCCTCCTTCTTGTAAGAGCAAGGTCTAATTGATGTAAATGCTTAGATCGGGGGTGCATCCACGAGACTTTCCGCATCGTTTTGCCTTTTAAAAAGGTGTTGGTAACACACAGCTGGTGCCTTGAGCAAAACTCCAACAATCGTTGCCCTTTGTCGTTTAGTTTGCCTATGCCGTGTGCACCGAAGCATTCAAGCCAGGCTGATGTGACCTGACCGACGCGGGCATTAAAATCACCTAAAATGTGCAGTCTGTCAGTTGAATGCACCCCGTGCACTGTTTCTTCGAGCTGGTCGTAGAACTGGTCCTTGGTCTCAGGTCTTGTACTTACGCCTATTCGTGCTGACTTATAACCGGTGACAGCCACTCTCCGTGTTGTTTTGCATCTGCAAGGCTGCAGGGCGAAATGTCCTCTCCGCGGATGCGGCTACGCCTTGGTCAGATGACTTTATGGCAACACGGGCTTGCCCAGTACCCGTGCCACCCACTCTTCTTCGCCAGCAGGACCACAGGAATGACGTTTGGTGCTGGTTTGGCCGCAGGTGCCTGGCTTACGCCTAAACGGAGGCACCGCTCCGAGTTTAACGTTGTTTTTCCTTCTTTTTTTAGAGACTAGATGTTGAGGTCTGTGTCGTAGTGGGGCAGAGAGCGACGCTGTAGCTCTACTATGAACGTAGTATGTATGCCGAAAGGAAGGAAACAAAGGATGGGAATGACATGAGAGCGTGACGCTACGATAATTTTTGGAAACAGCGATTCAAGGAGAGGGGTAAGGATACTGTGATCGAAAGATACTGGAGTGTGACACTAGTAGCTTGAGCATTCCGGGGCTGCGTAACCGTAGTGAATCTAACCAGCTGTCGGACAGATAGCTCTAAATACACCCTCTGGACGATGTTTAATTATAAATCGTCGATATTTCAATTCTTCAAAATAACTTTCGAGAAAAGTTAGCAGAAATTGTATTTTTAGGGTCAGAAGTAGAAACAGCTTTAAAAAAGGACAAACGTATTGCAAACAACGCTTTATAATTTTTAATAAGTAAGAAAATAACATAACCCTTTATAAATCAAAGTTTAAACAATATAAAAATAGTGGCTGATTACACACAGAACAATTAAATAACAATAAATGGCTCACGACACCACCGAGTACAGGGAGTTCCAATTGTCACGACAGCTGATAAACCACACACACACACACAATTTTTTTTATATTATATAATTCAAATTCAATATTCATATAATTACCGATTTTAACAGATTCCAAACATTACATATCTAACTAATAACAATAATTAAAAATAAAACATTAAATAGTGGACACCAGAAAAAAATAGCTGAAATGGCCCAGTGGTTGAATCGTGCGTCTCTTTAGCGATGATGCGGGTTCGAATTCGGGCGAGTACCTATTTTTTTTTATTCATCTCGTGCTCGGTGAAGGAAAACATGAGGATAATTTATATTTATAGCAGTATATATGAGGGTTTATATTTAAAGCAGTATATTGATTTTCACATAAAAAAATAAGTATACAAAAATTAAATAATTAAATATTTTGAATTTTAAATATAGAACTAATTACGAACACGTACTTCGACAAGTTAAATCTAACAAATATTAAACATTTAACTTGAGATAATTGAGATTGGAAAGATAACTAACGGTTTTCCCTTTACGCAGAAATAAGTATTCCATTTTTAAATTATAAAGCGAGAAAGCCGGCAGGGGTTTCCCAGTACCCAGTTTATTTTATTAATGTTGTTGAATTCAAATGTGACCAGTATATCCCGCGGCCGCGTGTGAGACAGACGCACGCGGCAGAGTTAATTAAAAAAATAAAGTTCCTTCGATTCTTAAACGTTAAAAGTCGAGAGGTAGATTTTTTTTTAAGTTTTTGAAGTGTTTTTTGACAAAGGTTTTATTCAATTGAAGTGACATTTTTTTCTTGTTTTTTTTTTTAACATTCATCAGTATGAAGGCTCAAAGCAAGAGGTTTGTGAGCCACAAGGGGAAGGCTTATGATATGGGTGTGAAAAAAGACCATAGCATAGGATTTTTCGACTTGGTATGTTTTTATTTATATTGCTAATTAATATTTGTTTAACGGAATTTGTTTCTCATATGACTCATGACTCAACGTGTTGTTTACATTTTTCATAATTCTTATTACACATTTTACCTAAGAACGCGTGAATTTTAACCGATGATCGTGGGTTCAAACCCGGGCAAGCACCACTGAATTTTCATGTGCTTAATTTGTGTTTATAATTCATCTCGTACTTAACGGTGAAGGAAAACATCGTGAGGAAACCTGCATGTGTCTAATTTCATTGAAATTCTGCCACATGTGTATTCTACCAACCCGCATTGGAGCAGCGTGGTGGAATAAGCTCCAAACCTTCTCCTCAAAAGGGAGAGGAGGCCTTAGCCCAGCAGTGGGACATTAACAGGCTGTTACTGTTACTGTTATTTTACCTAGAGTCGAGTTTTCGTGTTTTTTTTTAATTATATAAAACAAAAGTATAAAAGCGATCTATGGAAATTTTTAACTATTATAATAATGAAAGTTCTACACAAAATCTAATTATTATAAATGTACCTCTTTATAATATATTAATATTTTACATATATCAAATATAAATTTAAATGGAAGCATATAAAAAAATATTGCAAGCTTCGTGATAACAATACATAAAATTATTTTCTGTTGAAAATATTGACAATTAAACGAATTGTGCTATTTTAAAAAATGTGTAAGTCTGTTCTCCATAAATTTCCGGACGTAAAGATGTACGTATATATAACAATCGCCATTATGTTGCCCATGGTCGAAATTTTAATGTTGTCAATAAAAAAAGCTGAGATGACCTAGTGGTTAGAACGCGTGAATCTTAACCGATGATCGTTCAAACCCGGGCAAGCACCACTGAATTTTCATGTGCTTAATTTGTGACTATAATTCATCTCGTGCTTGACGGTGAAGGAAAACATCGTGAGGAAACCTGCATGTGTCTAATTTCATTGAAATTATGTCACATGTGTATTCTGCCAACCCGCATTGGAGCAGCGTGGTAGAATAAGCTCTAAACCTTCTCCTCAACAAGGGAGAGCAGGCCTTAGCCCAGTAGTAGGACATTAACAGGCTATTACTGTACAATAAAAAATAAAAAATTATCAACATGATTCAACCAATTGATGAATTGTAAATAATTTCAAACAAAAATTACCAAATATCCAACGGACGAACCATAACGAAGATTGTATATTTTTATCTTTTTACTTTAGCAGAGGTTAAAAACCTACAGTTTTTCTTATTGTAGAATAATTATTTTATAAATAATTTAGAAATACCAATTCAATTCTCGAAGATTTGTTTCGATTAAAATTTTTTGCACTATTTCATAATACATAACAAAAATTCTTGTTCATAATTGGACTCGATAGCTCAATGGTGAATAGTGATCTAAGATTTCAGTCGTAGGTTCTTTTTTTTGGACTATGTAATATAGTGATGGTGATGTACTCCTGACTTCAGTCACAGCGGTCATTATCAAAGGAGGGCACAGTGACACAGCCAATGCAATCACCTGTACTGCTAACTACCAAACTTCAGCCTGTTACTTAGAATTGATTAATTGAAAAACCCTATAACTTTTTTATTGGATCCGCAAAAACTTGTTTGTTTGTGACGTAAATATGTTTATTAGTACCATGGCAGTAAGATGCTTTGCCGCATGAAATTGTATCGTAAGGATTCGCGTCGCTTTCTGCGTTGCGAATTTGATTCACAGTGCAATGATCGCATGGTGCTATGAAGTTTATAACCTTTCTAATGAACGGCCTAACTAACGCGGTTTTTCAAATTAGTAAGCTATAAAAAGACCAGTTTTTTTGTATTACTATACTGATAAATACCCTATTCCAATCGAAGCAGGAGTAAAGATAAACAAACCTTATATTCACATATTTCATGCGATTAACTACTACTTCTGCGGTATTATGCACTATGAACAGTTCTTGATTAATATATATTTACTTTTGATACTTACAATGAGGATATTCCATTTAAAGTTGGAAGTAGTACCTACTTTAAATTTTATACTAAATTTATAAATTTCCGATAACAACTTCGCTCAAATTTCATAACGCCATTTTTTCGCGAATCCATAATGAATACCATAGATCATTCAAGATCTCGACCAATGATATCGCTGCAATTCAAGATCAATGTTGTTTATCGGTCTGTACTCCTGTGGTTGACACCTGCAAGGAGTAACATTGTAACTCAGTCTAGGCAATTTTGGGCTATAATCAAATTCTTTTTGTACGAAACATCTAGTAATTTTTAACGATTATCCCAGTGTCTAAATTCCTTCCCGTAACGATTTTTCCAGTGTAAAAACATTGTAAGTAAGCGTCCAATGCAGCTAATAAAAGGATATGTTTAGTTAAACATCAATACTAAAGCTCGCTTTTACGCCTTTAATATTACAAAAATATAAATGTAATACTTGACAAAATTGTATTCATAATTATTATAAGAAATTGCACCCGCGATTGCTCGTTGTCAGTGCGGTTGTTACTTTGTTCAGCTGTTTTACATCCCCAGTAGCAATATAGTATTTTTGCCATATATTTGGTGTATTTATCAATCAAGAAAACAATATCTGGCTTGTATATATTTTTGTATACATTATATATTAAAATGAGGAACTAGAAAAACCTTATTATCACCAAATTAATTAAATTAACAATTAACAAAAAAAAAAACAATCGTAACAAATTAAAAAATAAATATATTTTTTATCTGTTCCAAAGCGTGTGATTAAATATAAAGTCGTATGAATTGCTTTGAGTTATATGTTTGAAATAAATAAAATGAAGAAACGTTGCCTACGATGCCAGTTAGTTATTATATTTTTAAACAAAAGTTGAGATTGCCCAGTAGTTAGAACGCGTGAATCTTAACCGATGATCGTGGGTTCAAACTTGAGCAAGAACCACTGAATTTTCGTGTGCTTAATTTGTGTTTATATTTCATCTTGTGCTTGACGGTGAAGGAAAACTGAGTTTCTTGCCGGTTCTTAGTAGAGTCCACATTTCGAACTGGTAGCGTTTGACGATTCTTAGACTTTAGTAAAAAGACTTTTACAAGTACCTAACTTGTAAAAGTCTTTTTGAACAAAAAATATTTTGATTTTGTATGTTGTTTACACATAGTAACAGCCTGTGAATGTCCCACTGCTGGACTAAGGCCTCCTCTCCCTTTTTGAGGAGAAGTTATGAAGTTATCCCACCACGCTTCTCCAATGCGGGTTGGTAGAATACACATGTGGCAGAATTTCAGTGAAATTAGACACATGCAGGTTTCCTCACGATGTTTCCCTGCACCGTATAGCACGAGATGAATTATAATCACAAATACACATATATCACAAGTATCATACGAGAACAAGATGATGATCATAATGATACACTTATATACTTGGTGGTAGGCTTTGTGCAAGCCCGTCAGGGTAGATATCCCGATTCATCAGTAATACTTGGTATTTTTTTGTTACGGTTTCAAGGGTGAGTGAGATTTTTTATCTTACGATTAGTTTGTTGGCGCATTGGCGATGTAAGCGATAGTTAATATTTCTTACTGTGCCAATGTCTATGGGCCTTGGTGACCGCTTACCACCAGGTGGCCGATATGCTCGTCCGCCTCTGTATACTATTAAAAAAAAACCATGCTCGTCCGCATATATGTACTATCAAAAAAAAAAAAACCAATGTGTGCATTGGTTTTTGATATAGAGTCGTGGTTAACTTCCAACCACCCCTTAAGGGAAGTGACCTTTTCAATTAGTTGGAAATTTGTAGCCTGGTTGTGACTTCGATATTTTATGAGCATTAAAAAAATACAAGATAAGCTTCGAAGTCATCTCGTCCAACCAGTTATTAAATGTCGTTTCTATTTATTTGTTTCTTTTTTATCTAACTCATATCGTTGTTAAGTTAAAGATATAAAAAAAACTTCACGCCGTCGACACGTGATATGGACGTATCAGCGGCATGTGTGTCGTAGTCTACATACCTTCCATTAGAACTGGAGCCAATTCCAATCTTGATACTGTCCTTTTGACTGATTTCAACTACGGAGGATATTTCTTTTTCGTGGTGAAATCCTCTTGCATACTTCATATCTCTTCCGAGGCACGTGAGTGTTCACACTTCCAACTTCCAGCCTCCGAGCTGCTATTGATTTTTTTTGACAGAAAACCCGATAACTTTTTATTGGCCCTGGGATTTGAACCACGGCCCTCGGAATCTGCGGCCATTTATATATAAGTTCAGTGCTTGGTCTAAGGTGGTTTTGCACCTGGAGGCCAATTATTAATCTACTAATCTAACTCTAAGGACTATACGGTTTTTCCCGATTCAATTAAATAAAATAGTTCTTTAATAATAGTGATCTATCTTTAACTATTCTATATTTATTCGGATTGCACCCAAACCGATGTGATGGTAACAATGTTGTGTCAAAATCAAACTTAATTGCTTATTTTTATGTCAATAGTGGATTTATTATATAGGAAAACGGATAAACGGCAACGATCACGCATCGATTCGATAGCGAAGGGACAATTACTTACTAGAATTAACGCCCTGATTTCTCCGATCGTGTCAGATTATGCGCGAAAGAGCAAAAAGCTTGAGGTCCGTTGAAATTCATCATTATTAGTATGATTAAACTAGCTCACTGTGTATGAGGAAAAAGAAATTCCATCGCGTATCTTAAATATTAATTCCTAATGATAGGTATTAACGTTTTCCTGATTCGACCGGGGATTTTCTGCACAAAATATCTATTAATGCTAAACTCAACTTTGCATAGATGACAAATATTCGAGTAGATTTCCCTATTATGATTCAGTTCACGCAATCTCTGTGCTACCATGCTTATAAACTAGAACAATTTCGAGCAAGCATGTATAACATTTAAATATTTTTTGTTTTGTTATATATATTTTATTATTTGTTTGTTTAGAAGTTTCTTGATTTATCTGTTAAAGTTAGATGTCGTTGACAGTTTTGTAAAAGATATCGGTATCTATTTAGATATTGTGGTCTCTTATTTTTCTTGTAAACTAGCATCGACAAAAATACATCTGTATTGTACAGGTAGTTTATTTTGTATAAATTAAAATAATTAATATTAACTATAATTTTACACAGCCCTTTTAAAATATTCATATATTTTTTTCTTTTTTTATTTCGAAGACTAACAAACTTAGTTTTGAAGTAGATTATAACAATTAAAAAAAACGAATTAATGTTTTTTTTTCGTCTAATAAATAATATTCATACATAATTATTAATTAGATTAAAAAAAAATCAATTAAATTGCGAAACTGACATGAAACAGTACTTAAAATATAAATAAAAAACAAATAATAACATTTTTTTGTTGTCCGATATAAACAGGATAACTGTTAACATTATACGAAATAGTGACGTATTTCCGTATTGGGTATTCATTACTATTTAATTTGAGTCATAAGTTCCTTGGTCTAAAAGTCCGTTTGAAAAAAAAAACTGCAATGACTAATCATGCTGACAACTAATTGTTAGGTTATAAACAATTTTGCCGTAACTATCACGTCAATAAAGGTATAAGGCACTAGTATGTGACAGCGTCTTGGTAACACGAGGTGACCGTTATCTATTTTATACCACTACCCACAGACATTGGCACTGTAAGAAATATTAACGGTCCCTTACATCGTCAACCTTGGGTACTAATATGTTATGACCCTCGTGCCTCTCTACTAACTCACCCTTCAAACTGGAACACAACAGATGGCTAGAATATCAGTTGAGTGGGTGGTATCCAGAGGGGCTTGCACAAAGCCTCGATTAAAGACAGTTCAAATAGGTTCAGTATAATAAAACTTTTTTTTTTCTCTGTTACAAATTTCCCAAACAGCCAGAGTCCAGATTAAGAATTAAATGAAATGGACAGGTATTTTAACAATCCGTTACATTGTTATACTAAATTTCAAGCAATAGACTATCAATATCCCACGGCTGGACTAAGCCTTAAGGAGAAGGTTAAAAAGAAGGTCCCACCGCGCTACATCAATGCGGGTAGATATATGGCGTTTCTTTGATGTTTTCTTTCACCGCTGAGCAAGTAATGAATTATAAACACAAATTAAGCACATGAAAATTCATAATTCAGTTAAGATTCAGGTGTTTTTAACCACTGAGCCATCTCGGCTAATCAGGTCTTTAACCTATTGGAGATCCTGGGCAAATTAGGATAATACCCCCTCCATGGCCGTGACATTGAATTTTATATCCCCTATCGATGACGGGACCCTGGGCACGTGCCCTAAGTGCCCTGGGGAAAGAGGGCCCTTCGGCTAGTATGTTATATTTGCGATTAAAATAGACGAACGTTGTTTCCAAAGCCCTTAAGACGCCCTTGGTTTCTAAATATATTTCTCAGTAGTACTTCCAACTCAAATACAACACGGGTTTTAACCGGTCGTATCACCTAGGCAACTGCTCACTAACAACATACATAGTTTACTAGAAATCAATATTGTAAGTTAAATTATATATGATACACCAAAACCTTTTTCATATATCACTCCATCAATTCATGAAAGACCATCTTAAAATCAGTTTAGTAAATTTGAGTATATCGCATTAGACATATATATATATATATATAGACTTTGTTTTATATCGCGAGTATGTAATGTATTTATATTAATATACATATTCATGACTATCAAAAATCATCACCATCATGACGGTTTTTATGGCAGGTAACAGCCTTTGAATGTCCCACTGCTGGGCTAAGGCCTCCTCTCCCTTTTTCAGGAGAAGGTTTGGAGCTTATTCATTCATTATTATTTATTATTGGGTTGGTGGAATGCACATGTGGCAGAATTTCAGTGAAATTAGACACATGCAAGTTACCTCACGATGTTTTCCTTCACCGTAAAGCACGAGATGAATTATAATCACAAATTAAGCACATAAAAATTCAGTGTTGCTTGCCCGGGTTTGAACCCTAGATCATCGGTTAAGATTCACGCGTTCTCACCACTGGGCCATGTCGGCTCGGTTTTAATGATTTATTTAATTTCTGATTAAACCGTATTGTTTTAATTACAATAATTGTATATTCCCACGCTAATAAATTTAGAAAATAAACCTTTAAATTGTTCCTACTTAAACAAGATGAATTCCATAATTTTTGCTACTTACAACGACATATATACGTAGTTACCATTTGGCGGGACGACGGTAATATTGTTTCCGTGTTTTTGTGTTTTATGAATTTCTAAGAACTGCAAGCTTGTGTGAAATCATTGCTTTTTTTAAATACATTTTTATTTGTTGGTCTAGTAGCTAGATGTAAGGCCGCAGACCCGGAGGTAAAAAACCTCTTGTCAAAAGTTATTGAGTTTTGTATGTCCAAAAATTTTTCAATAGCAGCCAGGAGTCTGTAAATTGGAAGCGTGTACACTCCCGTGCCTCGAAATGCAAGTAAAGCCGTTGGTCCTACTCCTAAACTCTTTCCGGTCGTGTCGGATTGCCGTCTCATCGGATTATGAGAGTAAGGGAATAGATAGACACAGGTTGTGTTTGCGCACACACTATAATATTTCCTGCGCAGTTGGCTAATCTCTCTTCAGATTGGCCGCCGTGGCCGAAATCGGTCTGGAGGACCTTATTAATTATTGGCAACAATAAAAACCAAATCAAACCAATTTCTTTTTTAAATACTTACCACCTAAGCTTTATTTTTTAAATTCCTTTTTTAAATATGTGATTGACAGAATTTATTAATTTTATTTCATAACTATCATTGGCGCGAAATCCACGGCTATACATAATAATTAATAAGTAATAAAAATATATATATTTTTTAAATTTAATTTAATGAACCCATAATAAATCAACAGACATATAATATAAACTATACGTGGCGAAATTCAAAATAAAATTAAGGCAGAATACAGCTGAATACATTCAGACTTTTGTCACAATAAGAATTATTTAAAATTAAACAGATTTCAATGTTATCATTATTTACTTAAAAGTTTTAAGTCATCATTGTGGAGCGGATTGCAAAATCGCTTGTGTAATATATATTTAGTTGAAGTAAAAATTCAACAACTCTATTTGTACAGCTTAGATTAAAGTTCAATTGTTTATATATTTTTATTTTTCTAGAATCTTTAAAAGAATATCTTCCCTCTGACATCCAACGTCCAGTAAATACGAAACTTCTACTAATTAGTATATTCTCCATTTATTAAATTAATATATTAATTAAACTATAATTATGCTATTCAATTAAATAATTCATTTACTTATCATGTTGTAGATATCTGCTGTAGTATTTCATAGTTTCCATTAATTAGTGGTTATCGCATTCATCATTCACGAATTCTTCAAAATTTGAAACAGATTGTTCTAATATGTGACATCTCTTTTGCACGTTGTCATTAGCAGAATAAATTGCGCTCAACAACACAATGAATACAGAATGAATGATAATTATAAATCTTTTGTATCTGTGAAAAATTCAGCACAATAAGTGTAATTCCACAATTAACGCGTGTCGATATTTCAATAAAAAAAGTCTCAATTTTTTGTATATAGATCACATTCACAATTTATTTTTGTTTTGACCTTTTTAGAATTGCGTGACTCATAATGGCGAAGGTCAAGAAAAATACGTAGGTAGCATTCATGTCTAATGGGCATTATTTACTAATTATTTGGTCATTCTTTTCTTTATATAGAAAATAATTAACATACATTTACTAAATATGAATTTGAGCACATGTATAATAATAATAATAATATCTTGGGATAATATTCACACACGGCAATCTGATTCTTAAAATACTATACTAAGATACGATACTAAGCAGAGCTCGTACTATGGAAACCAGACAACTGATATACTAAATATACCATATTTCTTTTGTAAATACATACTTATATAAAAAAGCCAAGATGGCCCTGTGGTAAGAACGCGTGAATCTTAACCGATGATCGTGGGTTCAAACCCGGGCAAGCACCACTGAATTTTCATGTGCTTAATTTGTGATTATAATTCATCTCGTGCTTTACGGTGAAGGAAAACATCGTGAGGAAACCTGCATGTGTCTAATTTCACTGAAATTCTGCCACATGTGAATTCTACCAACCCGCATTGGAGCAGCGTGGTGGAATAAGCTCCAAACCTTCTCCTCAAAAAGAGGAGAGGAGGCCTTTAGCCCAGCAGTGGGACATTCACAGGCTGTTACGGATAGATAATTACACCCAGACTAACAGACAGGCACACAAATGTCTCTCCTGGGTGGGAATCGAACCCACAACCTTCGGCCTGAAAGGCATCTACGACCCACGCCAACCGCCCGTTATATAAATAAATGAGACATATTAAACTGTACAAGAATATAAAAATGACAAAAGGTAGTAGATTACTACAGGATATATACATTTAAGTGTATATAATGATTGATGTAATGTACTAAGTTTTTTACCGGTTCTTATTTGTAGAATATTCCGAAAAATTACGATTCAAAAGTGCTTGTTAGAGCTGTTAAACAAATAAATAAAATTGAAATGTATGTCTGTGACAGCAGATCGACTGTCTCTTTTTAAATTATTTTGGCTATTTTACCAAAACCAACATATTTTTTATTTATTTATAACGTATTTATACATTTTGTACGTTAAAATGGAAGGTTTGGATTCCGTCACTCACTGAATTCAAAGCCGGCAAAGTCTCGGGTTATGCTAGTTATTTATAATTAGTAATTAGTTTGATGAGTATAGAGTTTGACGGATATATTTTTTTTAAATGACCATAACCAGTTAAAAACTTTCTGGTATGTGGTCACCATCGCCCATAGGGGTTAAGAAGTATACATAAATGACTCTGCAAGTCAATGCGCGAATCATGGAGCTTTATATTA
Source organism: Nymphalis io (assembly GCF_905147045.1). Lineage (NCBI taxonomy): Eukaryota > Metazoa > Arthropoda > Insecta > Lepidoptera > Nymphalidae > Nymphalis > Nymphalis io. The sequence continues at coordinate 2,525,063 of NC_065914.1, forward strand.
TATTGTGCCCGTTGTGCCTGTAATTACACTTGCTCACTGAGCTCAATCACCTTTAAACTTGAAACCGGAACACGCAGCGCTTTAAATAAGTGTTCTGATTCATAAATTATGTGTGCACCCACCAGACCTTCAAGGCAGGAAATACTCATGATGATATAACAAAGAGTGATAAAAGAAAAAAATATTACTTACATTAAATATATTTAAGAATTTTTCATTATATTAAAATATCATTGTTAACAATGTAATATTAGTAATAATAAAGTAAGTAACTGTGCCTGTGAATGTCCCAGTGCTGGGCTAAGGCTTCCTTTTTGAGGAGAAGGTTTGGAGCTTATTCCACCCCGCTGCTCCAATATAGTACACATGTGGCAGAATTTCTGTGGAATTAGACACATGCAGGTTTCCTCAGGATGTTTTCCTTCACCACAAGCACGAGATGTGTTGCTTGCCCGGGCTGGAACCATCGGTTAAAGATTCACGCGTTCTAACCACTGGGCCATATCTGCTTCTTATCCCTGATAATAATAAAGTACAGCCTGTAAATGTCCCACAGCTGGGCTAAGCCTTGCTCTCCTTTTTTGAAGAGAAGGTCTGGAGCTTATTTCACCCCGCTGCTCCAATGCAGGTCGATGAATACACGTAGCAGGTTTTCGAAACCGTAATAAACACTTGCTATAGAAGTCAAGCCATATTGTTTATTCAAACGCACAAATAGTTTGTTCTTTTATGTTAAATTCTGGTGTTTGCGTCGTAATATTTCAGCTAAATGACTCGTCAAATTATGATGGTTTTTTTTGTATTTACATAATTATATGAATGGTTCTTTACTATGGTTTTACGTGATATGTACTGTTGTCTACATTTTTTTTAACTGACACACGAAAAATCATATTATACGTAATAATCCTTTTTTTTTATTCATATCATAATATTCTGTCATTGGTTAAAAAAATCCTTGGATAAAATTCTAATTATTTTAATCCTTCGATCAGCTTAAAAAAAAATTAAATAATCAACTAATCAATATGTTTGATATTTTGCTTATAAAAATAACTTATAAATAAAATGATACTAAATCAATATTAAATGTCAGGTCTTGGCAAATGGGGCGATGCCTTCAACTTGAACTCGTTCGTCCGGCTTAAACCAGTTCCTACACACGTACATAACATATATATATATACTTAAGGTGACTTCTATACCTGCGACTTAGAAATCAACTGTACAAATAGGAATTTTTAAGTGCAACTTTTTTTTTTATTTCGAACTTTTCAAGTACCCACGTGTTGTTCCTTTTTTATCTTTCTATTATTTTCATCGTTTATAGTTATAGCAGTAGCAGTAGTAGCAGTAGTAGTAGTAGTAGTTATAGCATCACAATCAAAATATCAGGATTACAATTGTTTTTTTTTTTAATTATAATAATTGTCCGGACCGAAGCTTAATTTGTTTAATAAATATCCCTAAATACAGGGATCCGGAAAAGCAAGAATGCTGTATAAAAACTCGAAAATATACCTTACTTTTTGTATGGTTAAGCCCCTACAAGATAAACGCTTGACAATAATCAAACTAAACTTCAGCTGTCATAATTTATTTAAGCATATTGTTTTTTGCTTATTTTTATATGTAACTTGTTTGTGTTCGCGGCTTAGGGCGCACGTGGGGGGGCGGCAGGTTTAAGGTACCTTATGTCCTTTTGTGTACCCCTTAGAACGTGTATCCAAAACTTCATGACGATCGGTTAAGTAGTTGAGACCTGAAAGCGTAACAAACAAACTTATTCGCATATATATATATATATATAAAGTGCTAGTATATATATATACTAGCACTTTTCCCGTAGTTTCACCCGAGTAGTTTTCATTCCCGTAAGAATACGGGGACAAAATGCCTAGCTAGCTAGCCTATGTTACTCGCTGATAATATAGCTTTCCATTGGTGAAAGAAATTTTAAAATCGGTTGCATGGTTTAGGTGGGACAGCGGAACAAACAAACAGACTCACATTCGTATTTATAATATTAAGTTAGAATAAGGATATAGTATATAATAAATAAATACGGAAATGACTCGGGTTTTTGCCTACGATATTAAGATTTTTTTCTAAAGACATCAATATTCGGAGCAGGAGATAATAAGAAACCACGTGGCGGTTATGTGCGCTTCATAGTTGTTGAGCTTATAATATAAAAGATGAGTCAGCCAGTGTAATAACGAAGATATTATCAGTCCCATTTAAAAATCACTATTATCACGTGGCAAGCCGTCTTAAGATCTACCGATTTTCACGATCATGAAAATAGCTTAACAGATCTTTCTAAAAATAAATCTTTAAGCGCCGACGTTTTTGGCACATTATATGCAATTAATTCTTATTCTCGAAGTACATATTACATAAATATCAAATCAATATATAAATATAATATTTTGAACATTACATTTAAATTACATTAAAATCTGAATACTTTATTAGAGTACAAACGATATACATTTACTTATGTATTATTGTCGCTATATATTTTTTGTCTTGTTTATTAAACAATTCACGTTTTAATTGTCAGAGTTATCCGGTATAAACCCTAATCACACGTAGTCTTGAGTAGGTCTACTAATCAAAGATATTAAGATGACATCATAGACAATAGCTGAGATGGACTAGTGGTTAGAACGCGGGAATTTTAACCGATGATTGTGGATTCAAACCCGGACAAGTATATAGTTATAATTGATCTCGTGCTTTATGGTGAAGAAAAACATCGTGAGGACACCTGAATTTATCTAATTTAACTGAAATTCTACCACATGTATATTCCACCAATACGCATTGGAGCAGCGTGGTGAAATAAGCTCCAAACCTTCTCAAAAAAGGAGAGAAAGCTTTAGCCCAGCAATGGGACATTCACAGGCTGTTACTTGCTGTTACTTATAGACAATTTAGTCATTTTTAATGATTTGATATATTCCTAACAATACATAAATCATATTTAAAACCAAATCATATAAATATAATACATACAATGTAGACATACTAGAGTTATCTGTGATATGAGCAAAATAAGGAAGTAAAACAATTGAATTTGAAACAACCATAAAATACATTACTTAAAAATTAAGCTAAATTATATTTTAATATTTTAAGCGTAGATGTAGCAGATATAGAAGCTTATAATAACTACACAGCTCAACATTACACAGAGAACTACACAAATAAAAAAAATATACACACCTATACACACTAATATACACACAAACACACATGAACAAATTAAAAATAAACACACCTATACAAACAAACGAACATGAGCGTTAACTCAAGTTATATAATTGATTTTTATATTTTTGGTTTATCTGTCCACCGAAATTCCCTTTAGTTTTTTTTTAATTTTTAAAAAACTTACACCTTTCTCCTGCGTTATCGTACAACCATATGAAAAAGTGTTTTTACTGATACTGAGCTTGGTAAACACGTGTTGTATTTTAAAAACACCTTTTTATTGCTGGGTAACGCAAGTATTGCCAGACTACTGTCCATCTTTTGAGTTTTGCGTCAATGATGGTATAATGCGCTACTCCTAACTAGTTGCTCAGGAATCTGAATCTTGAAACATGTAGTACTTAACTCATTTTTTTCCTGATGATTGGCATAACTGAGGTCCAGTTTCCAAGTATTCATGAGTTATTATTCTGAGCTTTTAAGTGCCTCCTGGCTTGCAAAGCGCCTTTTTATTTTATTTATTTTTTTAACGCTGGAAAAACGCATTACGCGTTTCCCCCTAGGGTACAGTAGGGGTTATGTGGGGCTCGGTGGTATCCAAGACGCCGAGTGCGCTCCTAACATCGGAATTCCCTACTAAAAAACCAGCGGTACCCTTTCCGTCTTAACGAGGAGCGCCACGGGATCGCTTGCGCATGCTACCGTGACGCCCTGACGGCTGGCCCGGACCTATCTATGCGGACCTCCATTCTCACAGGTCACAGTACCCTGGGAACCTTTGGGTGTGGCTTGCACAGTGCCTCTAGTAACCAATACAAGCACTTTTAGTTAATTTTATTTGAAATGAAACTGGTATAATGGCAAAACTTAACAGTATTTTCCATTTTGCAAATAGAAGATACATCTCGAGAATTATTTCTATGAAAATAATAAATGATATTTTTTTAAAGGTATTTAAATGAAAAATACCTATTTTGCCTAATATTGTATTTGCATTTTAAATACTATTATAATATAATTGTATAGGTAATTCAAATGTGCGACATGTCTGCATTCGTTTCGCTCAAGCCACAATTCAGCGTAAATTCGTTTCGCTCAAGCGCTGTGTTATATTCTTAACTATAATAAATAGTTTTTACTTCCCGTTTGGCAAATAGTGATAAAACCCAGACAAGCCTTTTAAATAATCTAAACCGATCTTGACAAAAACACCCTAGAAGGTTAATGGGGGACGTCAATCAACCATTCGACCTAATTTTAACATACTTCAATATCTAAGAATATTGATATCGTGTTTATTATTATTTATTATAGATTGTAAAAACTATACAACTTAAAGATTAAATCTTAAATAAATACAAATAAAAATCAAAAATAGTTACTGTACAAACGTGACCGCGTGGAATGGTGGCAAGAATGCTAGCAGCGTTTTGAATCGCAATTCGATCTTCTGGGCGAAAAATTAACCAGCTCTACTGTTACCAGTAGAAGCAATAAGACGGGGTGTAATATTTTTGATAAACATATACATTATATTTACGCAAGTATTTTATATGTACATGTAACAATATTAATCATTATAAAAAAAAACACAAATAAATTTAATACTAGAAATTAGAAAAAAAAAAAAAACAAAAAAGTTTTTGTCTTATTAACAGTTCTAGTAACATTGATTATAAAATTTCATATATAAGATAAATACGTTATTAAGAAAAAAAACGTATTCGTTTAATATCCGGCCGTAGATACACATCGTCCCGTGGCGGCCATATTATTTTATTATTAACCTATATAAAGCTTAGTTCCACTTTTAGAAGTTTTTTAGACTAATAAACGTTTTTTTTTTTTGTGATACCAAAATGAAAAAACTAATAAAACATACATAAAACTTATACCAAAAGATGCAGCGCGTTTCGTTAAAGCTTTTACTGTATAAAAAGATAATAAAAATTCGCTCTAGATACGTCATAGTCTAAATTTAAAGAGAGTGAAACTGCAAATCGCACCTACTTAGCATAGATAGTTTACGGTAGCTAGCAACGTTTTAATTTAGCAGCATAACAGCATTATACATGTGTATGTGTATGTATACATTAGCAGCATACAAAGTCACGCACACAGCTTTATAAATTTAGATAACAGCTTCATGAATTGGACACAGTATTGTTTACGTGTGTGCTATATTTTTCTTTGGGATAAAATTTAAATAATTGAAGCTCTAATTAGTAAATAGAATGTTGTGTTTATATTTAAAAAAAATTTCTATGTTATATATATTATATAAGCGTCAATGGCGCAATGCTTTAACTATATATCTAGAAATGTAATATATTTAAAGATTTAAATAAAGTCGACTCGATCTAAAACTCTTGGGCGATTGTCCTTCCCACTCCGAACAAGCTGTACGCTTAATTGGATGTTTAAATACGAATATAAAATAAATTTGTCTGTGCATCGATGTATTATTATAGAAATCGGCTGCACAGGATAGCAGTTGATGTAAAATAATAAAAAAATAATTAAAAAACCTATATGAAATTATATAAAAATTTCTTTGACAAGCTTCGTGATAAATATACAAATCAAAATTAAAAATAGCTACTGCACAAATGGTGGCAAGAGTACAGCTTTTCCTATAACCGTCATAGGACGCTTGGCACTGAAATATTAATATTGATGGTTCTTTGAAGTATTTATAGAAAACCATTAAATTTTGAGTTTTGTGCACAAAGTATGTATTAGTGTCTGACGTCTTAAGAGAGCATCATGACGTTTGCTGTTAGAAAATAAATTTATTTTTATTTTATTAATCCTTTATTGCATACAATTTACAAACATATAAAAGAACAAGCAGTACATATAATATGCAAAGATGGCCTTATCACTTACAGTGATCTCTTCCAGGCAACCTCTGTAAAGAAAATATTTCTGTTTTTTTTTTTAGCCAGGATCATTAATCGGACGTAGTCTGCGAACAACCTATGCTTAAAATTTATTGAATGAAATATTCTAAAATGCTTGTAAATACTTGAATATTATATTTTATCTTTTTTTATTCGATTAACTTTAACTTAATCGCAATCAATTAAATTATAAATGCGAAAGTAACTCTGTCTGTCTATCGATTTTTCACGTCTAAACCACTGAACTGATTTTAATGAAATTTAGTATGAAGCCAGTTTGAACCCCAAAGAAGGACATAGGCCACTTATTTATAACAAACCCCTCCCCTAACACCAAAATCTCCCCCCCCCCCCCTTACTTAACATACGATCACTGTTATTTTAATAAATACAAAAACGTAACAAACATTAATAATAATCAGTAAACACCGGATCTCAAAACCGGGTCAGACTTCACCAGACAGTATCGACGTCATGTTCTCGTACGTATTTAGATTTTTGTTGATTGATATCCTCAAAAACCGTACGAATAAAGAGTCTAACAACTTTTTACTAATATTAACGGACCGGTTGGCGTGGTTGGTAGATACTTGCCTTTCACGTCGAAGGTTGTGGGTTCGATTCCCACCCAGGACAGACATTTGTGGGCATGAACATCTGTCTGTTTGTCCTGAGTATGTGTGTACTTATCTATATAAGTATGTATATGTAGTATATCAGTTGTCGGGTTTCGTAGTACAAGCTCTGATTAGTTTGGGATCAGATGGCCGTGTGCGAGTAATGTCCCAGGATATTACATTATATTATATTATTATTATTATAAATGCGAAAGTAGCTCTGTCTGTTTTTACAGCTTTATAACTGAATCAATTTTGATGTAATTTGCTATGAAACAAGCTTGAAATCCAAACAAGCTCATAGGCTACTATTTGCATCTAACATCTCTCTCTAACACGCACGAAGACGCAGGCAAAAACCTGTTTCCAATAAACATATAATTTTGATAGTTTATAATATTTTAGGTTAAGTTTGTGTTTTTATTTCAAGGCGTCACGGTAGCATGCGCAAGCGATTATGTGACGCTTCCGAAGAGACGGAATGGGTACCTGGTATTTTAAGTAGGTATTCCTGCGAGCAACTTGCAAAGGCAACTTGTTAGTTTATTTATAATCGCACCCCGATTGATCCCTTATATTAAAAACAAGATGGCGTCAATAGTTTAACTTCAGTATACATTCTGGCTAGAGTTTAGACTTATAAATCAACGATGGTAGCACTTGACGATAAATAATTATTTGTAAATGTATGTTTGAATAAAACTATATTTTGTTTTTGATCGTTCGTTACAATCCGTTCACATATACACAGACAGGGCAACGTAAGTCTGTTGGTATGTTAATAATTTTATTAACATATTGATATCGTTTCTTGTAAAGATTCTTATTTCCGCTATAAAAAATTGCGGGATTCCCTATGTTGTTATATAAAAAACCGCCTATTCGCAGAAGTAATATGTCGCCGATAAAACCTTGTTTCCCTGTTGTACATTTGAAATATTTATCAGAGTTCGTTGACTTTAATATAAAATTTTCATTGAACACTAGTTGCTGTTGGCTTCGTGTGTGCGTGCGTGTGTGTGTTTGTGTGTGTGTATGGGGGGTTTGTTATAAAAAGTACAACACGAGTAAAATTCCATGGGATTCAAAGTTGCTTTATATCAAATTTTATCAAAATCGGTTCAGTGGTTTAGATGTAACAGACATGAAGGTAATTTCACATTTGTGAAATTACCTGCATGTCTGTTATAAATTTATTAGTATTTATATATATATATACTAATAAATTGTTTTGAAAATATATAACCCAATTTATAAATTTTAAAATGAAACAGTACAGTACAGTAAACATAGCTAACACATAATAACGTCCAAAATGACTATACATAGACATTTAGCATCCAGAAAAAAATACCGTCTTTATAATAGAACACTAAGCCAAAGAATTTGAAGTAAATAACTCCAAATAACGCAATTGAACACATTCAACAAATCACAAGTCGCGTCAATAATATAGAATGAATTATTAATTTATTTCACTGCAGAAATCGGTCGTGAAATGTCATAAAGTGATATGCGACATTGACCATTATAATCATAACATTTCAAGAATACGCGCATCAAAATATTATATCACCATAAGTCGCTTGTCAACATTACACGGGCGAGGGAAGTCATCTTACAATCGCACTGCTGATCTCTCCCATCGGATAATAATGATGAGATATTAAAGAGTGTCCGTGTTTGAGCACCCGCCTGCAATCATAATACCTCCTAAAAATACATAGGTTGTAAGTAGTCAAGAGGTATAGTGTTGTATTATAAATAAGGATATATTCAAGAACTGTTTGTAGTGTATAATAATAATAATATCCTGCGACATTTTTCACACACGACCATCTGATCCCAAATTAAGCTTAAGCTTGTACAGAGCTTGTACTATGGAAACCAGACAACTGATATACTACATATACTATTTTTCTTTTGTAAATATATACTTATATAGATAATTACACCCAGACTCAGGATAAACAGACATGTTCATGCACACAAATATCGTGAAAGGCAAGCATCCACCAACCACGCCAACCGGCTCGTCATAATACAGCAGAGCTCTTAGCGAAACGCGTGGAATATTGAAATGTTTGTTATCTATACTCTAACTTCGATTGCAATAGGGAGATGAATGAAGGCAAATTAATGATGATGATGATAAATACAGAATATCACTTTCAGACACATTGCGAACGTCCACCTAATTTTAACGTCGCTTAAATAAAAGGAAATAACTCGTTCTAACATTCAAACAAGTCAGGTCTTATTACAATGGACATAAGGCTTGCTTTAGCGCAAATTAACTCTACGAAAATGGCTATTATCATTTTTTCAAATTATGTAAATTACTCCGTTCTGAGTCATTTTTTACTCGTAAAAACTTGATACAATCCGACAAAAAAATCATAACTCGTTTGACCGCTGGATTAAGTTCACTAAGTCCAAATTCTGTCGGTGTTATCATTTTAATCTCTTACTAGCAAACCGTCCCGGCTTCGCACGGGTAGAACAAACACTCGGTGCAATGTGCAAGGCTATGGGTAGGTAGGTCATCAGGTATTCTACCTAAACAGCAATATTTCAAATTGTTGCGTTTCGGTTTGAAGAGTGAGTGAGCTAGTTAAACAGACAAAAGGGACGCAATATCTTCGTTCTCAAGGTTGGTGGCGCACTAGCGATGTGAGGAATGATCAATATTTCTTACATCACCAATTTATATGGGTTGTGACCAATTAACATTAGCTGGCCTATTTACCCGTCCGCCTATCGTCTTTTTATCGTTGGAAAAAACACATTACGCGTTTCCCCCACGGGAACAGTAGGGGGTGTGGAGTGCGTCCCGGACATCGGAATACCCACTAAAAAACCAGCGGTACCCTTTCCGTCTTAACGAGGAGCGCCACAGGATCGCATGCGCAGTGACGCTCTAACGGCCGAAATTTACCCGTCCGCCTTCTTATAACACGAAAAAAGCATAACGTTTATATAAGGCATAAAAATATATATACAGAAAAAACGTGTTAAATCAATTAGACCATCTTGTGACGCCCAACAGATGAAATATTGAAGCTTAGGCTAATTGAAAGATTAATTTGTAATTAAGAAAACTGCTAAATTAATATGGATTTAATGAAATAAAAAGAATAGAACTTATTATAGTGTAGAGACGCTAAAGGGGGGACGGTGAGGCATGACGTCATAGGAGAGCGTCATGTTTCCCGTTATGATATACGAGTTTTACTCCCGCGGCACCAATAGAACTTCCACATCAGAACTCTTGATATTTCTATTGGGACCAAAACCCTTCACAGGCGTACGCAGAACAACAAATGGGCACGTAATCGTAAATTTAACCGCATACGGGCGAAACCACACGACACAGAATTCATTATATAATCGACTATGGATGAAATTTGTCATATTGTCATTTCATTATCATTTTAAGGCCTATCTATAATTATATATATACATCTCCCGATTGACTTGATATATGTCACAGTTACTCCTTCTCCGACGTAGACGCTCACTATGAACGGATTTTACGCAAATCCTTTCCAAAATAGGATATCTCCTTTTTTTAAAAGAAAGTTTGGGAGCTTATTCCACCACGGTGCGCCAATGCGGGCTTGTGGAATACACATGTGTCAGAATTTCAGTGAAACTAGACACATGCAGGTTTCCTCACGATGTTTTCCTTCACCGTCAAGTAGGAGATGAATAATAAACACAAATTAAGCACATGAAAATTGAGTGGTGCTTGCCCGGGCTTGAACCCACGATCATCGGTTAATATTCTCGCGTTCTAACCACTGAACCATCTCGGCTGTTACATTGACATTGCACACATTTATCAATGTTTATAATTTCAAAATCTATATATACTTTATTCATGGAAGCTCTACGGCTTAGCGCGAACGACGATTAAACGCGACCTGTTTAGAAATAAAAATAAAAACTCCGAACCGTTTTCAAACACGCATAGCTTTTGTGTTATTTATTTCATTACCGCAATGGATTACAAGAAAATACTGTGTGTTGTTTAAAAATATATCTCCGATTCTCCTAATTTTTTTTGTAAAAATAGTATACAAACGCGTAATGTCTTACTATATGTATAAAATAACAGTTCCTAAACAACATACTTAAGGAAGTCTTTATATTTCATTTGTTTGTTTGTAATTTTATGACGCGCTCGATGAGTCATTTAACTATATTCATTGATATCCAAGAAGAAGTAAATTAAACAAACCATAGATTTACATATTCCATGCGATTTGATAATATCTCTGCTAGATTATGTACTACAAACCGTTATTGATTAATATATCTTTATTTATAATACAAAACATTCCACTTAACTACTTATAACGAAAAAGCCGAGATGGCCCAGTGGTTAGAACGCGTGAATCTTAACCGATGATCGTGGGTTCAAACCCGGGCAAGCACCACTGAATTTTCATGTGCTTAATTTGTGTTTATAATTCATCTCGTGCTTGACGGTGAAGGTAAACATCGTGAGGAAACCTGCATGTGTCTAATTTCATTGAAATTCTGCCACATGTGTATTCTACCAACCCGCATTGGAGCAGCGTGGTGGAATAACCTTCAAACCTTCTCCTCAAAAAGGGAGAGGAGGCCTTAGCCCAGCAGTGGGACATTAACAGGCTGTTACTGTACTGTACTGTACTATACTTATATCAACTTTGATTTTATAAATAAATAAATAAATATCCTGGGACATTATTTACACACGGCCATCTGATCCCAAATTAAGCAGAGCTCGTACTATGGAAACAAGACAACTGATATACTACATATACTACTTTTCTTTTGTAAATACATACTTATATAGATTGTACTTCCAAATTTCCGATAGTAACTTTACTAAAATTTTTCGCGAATCCATAATGAATTTGATAGTTTATCAAAATCTCGCCCGACTCGACGAGTTGTTTAATTGTCTTTACTCTGTCTGTAGTTTGAACTTATCGTTAGTTCGCAATTGCGTTACCTTCAAAAACATTATCAATGTATAATTATTGTTATAATAATTTGCCTTCACTTAAGTTTCTGAAGATCGGCTTTATAGACTTCCTTAATTTGTAGCACTAAAGTAATTATTCAGCATTAGGTTGCAAAAAGTCATTCTTTTGTCTGGATTTTAGATTTTTTTGTAATAAAAATTAGCTATTAATTCTTTCAGTTTTTCTATTTAATTAATTATACATTTATTTTATTGTTGCCTAGTAATAACTTTGTTAGTATTAGCGATGCAATAATGTTCTCCTGACCGATTTCGGCCACAGCGGCCAATCTCAATGGAGATTAGCAACTGTGCAGGACATATTATAGTGCACAAGTGTGTGCGCAAACACAGATGTTCTCTCTATTCCCTAACTCTCATAATCCGATGGGAGAAAAGAGTTCAGGTGCAGTAGCAACGGCTTTACATGCTTTCCGATGCACAGGAGTGTATACTCTTCCAATCCAGACTCCGGACTGCCACTGATATGCTTGAACAGAAAAACCCAATATTTTTTATTGGGCCGATCTGGGATAAGATCCCATGGCCTCGGGATCTGCTTATATCCACTAGACCAACGAAGCAGTCAAATGTATGCGGTGCAATTATCAATATATAAAAGTGAAAATGATAAAATGGATCGCAAAACATCACGCTACACTAGCTAAGTGGAATTGTGTCGTGTTATTTATAAATAGATATATATTAATCAAGAACTGTTTGTAGTGCACACCATAGTATAGCTATTAGTAATCGTATGTAATATATAAGTCTAACATGGAGAGGCCTTCAACATCATTACGCTCAAATTCATAGCATGTACAGGGCTTAGCTCAAATTTCTGTATTAGGGAATAAATTATTTATCAATAAACTATTTATCACTTCGCATAATTGTGACGTATATTAAAAAATTGGAAAAAAAGCCAGAAAATGAGTATCCGCACGTGAAGTCGAACGTGCATCCATCGCACGAGTCCGAGCTCTTACCAATGCGCCAATCGTTGTTTGCAAAACATGTTAACATAAACGGCTTATATATAGGTTGTAAGAGACGCGTTAAAAATTTTATCTTCTAAACGCATGGCTATCTGGGAATCCTACTTTGGGTACTTTCATTTCTAGCTAAGCGCTGCATATGCTGTACATTTGAGGAAAATTCCTGATGACGAGTACTCGCCCTCTCCTTGCAGCGTTTGTCTTTACTTCGATTGGCTATAAACCATGACACCTTCGTGCCTGTTTTTATACTTAACTACTGATAAGCTGTACTTTATTTCTATAAAAAGAAAAATGACATTAAGTGTTTTAGCGATACAAATTTTTTAATAAACATATTATACGCCATTATCTATGTAATATAAGTTCGTTATTATTGTTAAATGTTTTGCTGTTTTTCCTTCCTCCATTCAAGCGAGTAATATGATATTATATTATGCAATCATTTACACATACATAGCTGTTTATAATATACATATAAGAGCCTGATGACTGCCTCGTCTAGTAGTGGCTACAAGAACGCAGGTCGGGCCAGTAAAAAGTTTTTGAGTTATTTCTGTCGAATAATTCTCAGTAGCAGCCCGGTGTATAAAAGTTGGAAGCGTGTACACTCCCGTGCGTCCGAAAGCACGTAAAGCCGTTGGTCCTGCCCACTTGGCTAGTGCCCCATAGGATTGATCGCAATCGGTCCGGAGGAGATCACCAACATCACATACAAGAGCCGTTATATAACATAACTCCCATCACAATCGGACGGAAACTAGTTGGTCTGTGAAGGAAAATTATACAAATAATAAGTTTTAAAGTTCAATATCAAAAATGCTGTTTTAAAACTGGTAATATTATAGTAATTGATGTTATTTAGGGTCCAGTTGTGAAATAATCTTTATTGTAATAATAATATTATGATGATGACGTCCTCCCGAATTCGGTGAGGTTACATTGCTTAACGGAAACAAACCAACTGCACAGCGGACTTAATAGTTCATACAATCAATTCGTAATCTTTCTCATAATCCGATGGAACGGCGATCGTACTCAACCGGAGAGCAAGCGCTGGACAAAACGCTTTAAGTGCTTTCAAAGGAGTGTAAGCCCAGCTCACTTCCAAAATCGGGACTAAATAGTGACGACAAACGACGTCAAAACGTCGAAAAATGACGACGTAAAATTTCGTCAAATTTGGACAGCTTTCGATAGAATATAAATAGTAGTAATAAATAATATAATCACTTTTAATTGTACTATTGAAATATTTATTCAATTTCTTCTCTTTTCTTCTAATCAACTAAGCTTGAGTGAGTACTTTATAGTTTTTATTGTATAAGGTACGCAGTGACAAGTGGGCCATCTGATGTCAAGTCACCACCACCCACAGACTTTGGCATTGTAAGAAATATTAACCACCTTACATCTCCAATGTAACCTTAAGAACTAAGATGTTACGTCGAAAAGGGTAGACCCCAATATATCTAAAAATCCGACGATGTATCGTACAAAATATAAAAGTATAGTGTCTTCGAATTAAAAAAGTTTGAGGAGGAGTGTTATCAATTATACTGTAACATTTTTTAGCAACGCAGGAATTGAAGCTGCACTTCATGGGTATCGTACAACAGCTAAGCCAATTAGCTTTCCGACTAAGCTTAAGCTATGCATACTGCAGCCTTATTTTTACACGACTGCCCAAAAAAGGAGTGTAATGTTTTCAGTATACATGAGTTTCGACATTCCATTATATTTTAAATGTCAGAACAGATTTTGGATGTGTCTGTTAGAATGCTCACACCATCCCGAGTGACATTGGCTATATTTATTTCGATATTTGGCTGAGCTGTCTGGTTTTTTTTTTTTCATTTTTATGCCATCATAATTACTTATTTTAACTAACAAAATTTCTATTAAGTGAGTGAGTTCTTAACTCACTTTGTATCTCACTCCTGAAATTTTGAAAAACGACTTCCATATTGCTATTCTGTAAGTACACTCGAGACTCGCTGTAGAAAACGGTCGTGAAATCTCAGAAAGTGACATGCGACATTGACCATAATAATCATAAAATTTCAAGAATACACGCATCAAAATAATATATCACAATAAGTCGGTATTACAATTTATCTATTTAATAAAAATAATTTAAATTCGGAATTACAAACCATATATTTAAAAAATCGTTTTAATTTTCCAAAACTATAAATAAATTTAAAAGACACGCTAAAGTCTTACATTATGCCATAAAATGAATGTAATGTTTAACAGTGCTTTAACTCAACTCGTAGTAATATCGTTACATATTATATTTTATATATCAGCTCGCTGCACACACACCGTCGTCACTTCGCGCCAATACCAATATATATATAGTCTATTTTCCCGCGCTCCGCGATGTGTGTCATCCGAGCTGACAGATGAATAGATACACAGATAATATATATTCATATTATAAAATACTAATTAATACATTATTGTAGATATGTGTTGGTAATGTGTACACTACACTTAACATTCTTATTAATATTACAAATATTAAAGTTAATTTGTTTGTTACCCTTTCACGTGTTATTTAGTCAACCGTTTATGAAATTTTGCAAACACGTTCTCATGGGTACAGAAAGGGACATATCTATCAGCTGTCATGAGAATAACATGAGTAATGTGTACTTGTAGTCTAGTACACTTAAGCTATTAAAAAAAAACAATAAATGTCACTGGCACTAATGTTGTAATGTTTATTATAAAGTATTTATATTATAATTATCCTAAACACTGATTGAATTTTCTTATATGATATAAACATTTTATTGATTTTTTTTTTAATTCTAAAGTATTTATTTATTATTTTATTGTTTTAAATTTAAGTTTATGTTTTTTTCATTACTGATTAAGATGCTTAGTGTCTTGGGATGTCGTAGTTAACCATAAGTGTGGCAACTTTTATGTCATGTCGGGAATCCTAAATAAATAAGTAAATACAAGCTAACCATCTTTCTCATAAAACATAAATTATAATGCAGAACCCATAACGCTAAACCATCTAGCTCTTGGCTTTTTACTGCAAAGCGATTAGGCAATCATCTCGCTTTATAATATGCTGTTTACTACAGTATCCTCCACACGTGTAAAACTTATATTTCCTTATAAGACACAGACGTACTTAATCGTGTTTTATAAATCTTTAAACAAGAATAAATCATCAATTATTGTATATGGTATAAAATAATAATTTAGCTATCATTTTAAGACAAATAAACTAACGGCGTGAGATCGTGCATTTTGGCACGGCTTATTTTAAAAAAGTCCACGGCGGGATATAGCTATCCCAGCTAATGAGCCACATTTGTTAGCTTCGATAGCTGCTTTTGTTTTGGTAAAAATAATGAAGACTTTGGAAATTGAATACTTGTATTAATGATAAATAATTATAAGAACTGATGTGTGTCGCGCACGCGAGTCGAGACGACAAGTGAAGTAAAGTTGGTAGGCGCGTCCCCGCACCCCGCGATGATAGATAGTGAAGCGCCGCAACAATAGTTGTATATCACCAAAAGCCGAAATTAATTCATCATATTTTTAATCTGTTATGTCAAAACTTCAAACTTTTTTTCCCCTACGGATACAGTTATGTGGGGCTCGCCGGTGTCCAAGGCGTCACGTGCGCCCCGAATATCGGAATACCCACTATAAAACCAGCGGTACCCTTTCCGTCTTAACGAGGAGCGCCACGGGATTTTTGCGCATGCTACCGTGACGCTCTGAAAGAGCGAAGGCCATAACTCAGGGGTACATATTTACATGCTGTTATTTATTTTATGTACATTATTATATATTGTGTTATAACACGTTTATTTTAATTGGTTTTTCTATACGTAATTATTACTACGTATCACATATGTAAATAATACTATTAAAGGTATTAACATATTTCTAGACAACCAACACAAATTATTTATATCATACGTAGGCGTATTGGAACCTTAATGATTCAGTGGATATAGCACGTAGATTTCAACTGAATTTCCGAGATTCAAATTCAGATAAACACAGATTAATATATAAATAAGCAAAGAAAAAATAGTTATCTACCATTTTCTCGTCTGTTTGTCAAAGGATTTTGTTTTGTTATTGACGAACAATTCAATACAAAATTAAAAAAAAACACATTACATTATATACATTGGAAATAAGAATAGAAAAAAGTAATTAAGTTATGTTATCCTCAAATCTTCAATAAAGATAACGGTCGAATTTTGACAGCTTTACAGCCGCTTAAACATACAAATGGCGTCAAAATCGTCAGCCTCGTCAAAATGACGAGCCGGTTGGCGTGGTTGGTGGACGCTTGCCTTTCACGCCGAAGATTGTGGCTTCGATTCCCACCCAGGAAAGATATTTGTGTGCATGAACATATCTGTTTGTCCTGGAGTTTGGGTGTAATTAAATATAATATAATAGTTCTATATAAGTATGTATTTACAAAAGAAAAATAGTATATGTAGTATATCAGTTGTCTGGTTTCAGGATATTATTATTATTAATATACCTAATGATTTTTTTTGTCTTTGTTTCTTTTTGGTGAATAAAGTTATTTATTATTATTATTATTATTAATGGCGGAGAAATAGACAAAATATATATTTTTATAAATTCCTTCTTTTTATAATCGACTAAACATAGACTGTTTCAATTGTTTATTAGTTCCGGATTCACGCAAATTCACTAAAACAATTAACATAAAACTTTTTTATAATATAGTTTCCAAAATTCCAATGCCTATTAGTACGTTTATGGTTACATCCGTTAACGGATGGTCCGCATTCCGGTCTGTGTGCTTTCAATAAGAATATAGTCAGTTGAGAAACTATATTTGCTATACATTTGAATTTTAAACAAATTTTAATAAATAAACTATCTGCAGAAAAAAATATAACAAAACCTATTTAAAAAAAAGGGAGGAAGACGCATAAATAATAAATAAGTTAATTAAATTGAAAACAGTAACTATGTAAATATAATACATAAATATATATAGGATACAGATTTAGGATCAAAATACATATATATACTTATAGAAGATTTACAATTTACAAAAATCTTCAGAGTCGAGTTTTTTATATAAACGTAACAACGTACAACAGATGCGGAATGCAATAGAATATAATATACATTTAATTATACATTATTATTATAATATAATAAATCAAATTAAATGAAAAAATTGTTTGCAATTAAACACAACCTTGATTTAAATCAATGAATAATAACTTCACGCTATTAAACGCACTTTGAAAAAAAAAACAAAAAGATATTAGAAGTTATTTTGTATGACGACATTTTAAGCGAAATTATTAAACTCTATGATAAATAATTATTTACTATGTCATTATTTTTAATTTATTCTTTATTTCCTCCTTAAAAAAGGCAAAGGTATTGCATCATACAGCCTTGTCATTATTAAACTAAAAACGTTAATTTTTTTATGTGTTGCTAATTATAATAATATAATTAAATATTTTAAGTAGGATAGGATCAATTTTTATTGTTAGATATAAGTTATCAATGTTTAATTAATGGCAAACTATAATTTATGCACAACGATAGGATAAAATATATAATTATTAAAAGAACAATGCATCATTTTTATCAAACATAGATAAAGTTAATTCTTTAAATATTTGAAAAATAAATCACGCTAATAATAATTTAAAAGAGTAGCAATTAACGTGGCATACATAGAAATAGAATGATTATTGCTCAAAAACGTTTTTAAAACACAATATTGTATCTAAAAGTTATTATTAAATCAAATTAATAAATAATAAATCTTTTTGGGACAATATAGATATTACTATTCTTTTTTCGCAAGGTTATCGTAGTTTTTTTTTTATAAATACGTTAGTTTAAGTTATGGTCCACCTGATGGTAAGTGGTCCACCAATAGACTGACTTGTTACAACGCCAATGCGCCACCAACCTTGAGAACTAAAATGTTATGTCTCTTGTAGCTATAGTTACACTGGCTTACTCATATACAACACAACCAAGTATAGTATTGCTGATTTGTAGAAAAATATATAATGACTGTGCTCCTAGTACCTAACCAGACGGGTAGGTAGTAAAGATCATGTTTATTCGATCCCAATAGTGTATATGAATGACCATATTAATTTATATATGTGTTCTAAAACATGCTAAACATGACAATAAGATGTAGATGAAGGGCATAGTCCTAAAAAAAAACATACTTAAGTTTACTTCTTTGCGTAGGTTGTGCATTACATAACGAATCTTCTTCTTAACGAGTCTTCATGTCAAGTCTCTCTCCTGACAAACAAATAAGTCAATGAGGACACTTTTTATATAATATTTATCTATTCTAATAAATGAGGAGAGGTTTTTATTGTAATTGAATTGAAAAAACTATTAAACGAGTATAAATAAAACTATACTAAAAGATGCAGCGCGTTTAGGCAGTGGTTTTAGTTGAATTGATTTGATATAAATACCCGTCAGCCGACATGGCCCAGTGGCTTGAACGGTTCGGGCAAGCACCACTGAATTTTCATGTGCTCAATTTGTGATTATAATTCATCTCTTGTTTTACGGTGAAGGAAAACATCGTGAGGAAACCTACATGTGTCTAATTTCACTGTAATTCTGCCACGTGTATTCCATCAAACCGCATTGGAGCAGCGTGGTGGAATAAGCTCCAAAACCTTCTCCTCAAAACGGGAGAGAAGGTCTTAGCCCAGCAGTGGGACATTCACAGGCTGTTACCATACCATACCAAATACCTGTCCCGGCTCGCACGGGTAGAATAACATACAACATACTACATAAAACGATTATATCGTGTAACCATATTGATTTACGCGGCCGCCAGTAAATCTTACAACAAGCCTATTTTTTCAACATCTTCAATAATAATCGTGATATTTCAGTCAATTCACATAAAACCATAATGAATTATACACCAAAACCTTCCTCATGTCATGTCAATCACTCCATCCATTGGTGAAAACCGTATAAAAATCCTTCCTGTAGTTTTTGAGTACAAACGGACAGAAGCGAAGCTTTGTTCTACAATACACATGTAGTGACGTATCATTGTATAAGCGGCTGCGCTTCCTACTTCGCAGTTTCATCAGCTTATAATTCAGATTATTGACGTGACAAGCGTGAATATTACGTCCTTATATAAGTATATATAATTAACCTTGAAATTCATTGATAAACAGCATTACAATAATGGATTTATTATTATATAAATTCCCACAAACTTGAACTGTTGGAACAATATAATTTCAATTATTTTATCTGTGCCAAGCGGGCACAGATTGTTAAGGATTTATTACGGTAAATTATATGAAATTTAAATAAAATGTTTACAAATATTGAAACAGTATAAGCGTAGCAAGCCTTAAAATTTACATATTTTATTTGCTCTATTTTTATTTTGTTATTAACTTTAAATATGTATACTAAAATCTGTATATAAGGGGTGTCTTACGGTTGAGGCCCGCATAGGCGAGCCGGCCGTCAGAGCGTCACGGTAGCATAAGCAAGCGATCCCGTGGCGCTGCTCGTTAAGACGGAAAGGGTAGGTTTGTATAACTCTATTCCACTAAGCCAGAGTCAGATTGGTTTTAATAGTGATACTATTTAAAAAATAACGTTTCATATGATTGACATTCATAATCGTTGAAATACGAGTCGTTGATTGTACTGAAAACTTAATTAAAGGTATGTTTATCAAAGCAATAATAATAAAAACACTTTAATTGTTTCAATTAATAAATGGTCAAGTGCAAAATAATTAAGATAGCATTGTTCCGTAGATCAGCAGTGCTGTTCCGTAAGAACTCACTTCATTACTCACTAGTGAAATGTTGACAACCGACTTATGGTGATATACTGTTTTGATGCGTGTATTCTTGAAATGTTATAATCATTGTCAATGTCGTATATCACACATGACATTTCACGGCCGTTTTCTGCGGCGAGTTTCGAGTTGGTTCCTACAGAATAGCTCAAAATAGATCATTTAGCACCAAAGGTTTCAGAATTGAACTACGACCCTTCACGTATTGCTAAGCTATTACAAAGTAAAAAAATCTTGTAATGTACAGGTATTAAAAATGAAATGATGATGACCTCTTGACCGCAGGCCAATCTCAAGAGAGAGCGCAATCCGACACGACTGAAAAGAGTTCACACACCAACTACAAGACTGACAGCTACCGAGAATCTTCGATTGAACCTTTTCATTGGTCCGACCTAGGGTTTGAACCCCAAGATCTTTGGTCTTATATCCACTAGACCAACGAGACAAGACTATAACAAAAGAACATACAAATATGTTATTTAAAACTCATAAATGTTTTACTGGTAGTAGGGCTTTGTGCTAGCTCATCTGGGTGGGTATCACCCAATCATCAGATATGCTACCGCAAAACATCAGTACTTGGTGTTGTTGTGTTCCGGTTTGAGTGGTAATAACACTGGCACAAATTAAAGGCACAAGGGACATAAAATCTTAGTTCCCTAGGTTGGTGGCGCATTGGCGATGTAAGAGATGGTTAACATTTTTTACAATGCCTATGTCTATGGGCGTTGGTGACTTACCATCAGATGGCCCATATGCTCGTCCGCCTACCTATACTATAAAAAAAATATAATTTAAAAAGTACCAATAAATTACTCTTAAGTAGATCTCAATAAAATATAAAATAACGGAACTCTATAACTAAGAACACAGTAATAATTTTTATTGTTATTAACGAACAACACATCAGTTTTAATCAAAAACAATATAAAGTCACGGTTCTATCATATGACGAGTACATCATCACACAATTCTCATTAAATGTACAATTAATATGTTTTTAAACAAGTACAATTAACAATCGCTATTTCTTTTGTCATAAAATCCTCTTTTAAGTTAACAACGTCTGTGTGCTGTCAAAGGGATGTCTTCTTCAATCTTTTAAACTGTAATACTTACGTATATGACTGCCTCATTGGTCTAGTGGCTAGATGTAAGCAGACATGACGCAGACCCGATGGCCCTGGGTTCAAAACCCTGATCGGGCCAATAAAAAAGGTATTGAGTTTTTCTGTCGAAAATTCTAACCGCCCGGTGTTTGGATGTTGGAAGTGTGTACATTCCCGTGCCTCGAAAAGCACGTAAAGCCGTTGGTCCTGCACCTGAACTCTTTCGGATCGTGTCGGATTGCCGTCCCATCGGATTATGAGAGTTAGATAATAATGAGTGCACCAGTGTTTGCGCACACACTTGTGCACTATAATATCTCTTGCGTAATTGGCTAATCTCTCTTGAGATTGGCCGCCGCGGCCGAAATCGGTCTGGAGGACATTATTATTTATATTTAGAAATACATTTTCTTATTGCTTATATAAAAATACTGTTACAAATATTTGCCAATTATAGGCTAACTTAAAATTTAAATATTATAGTTAAATAGGCGATGTAAGATATTGTTAATATTTCTTGCAGTAGTGACCACTTACTATCAGGTGGCTCATTAACTGAGAGTAAAAATATCTTCGAGTATAAAAAATATCGTTCAGAATTTATAAAACCTTGGTAGCGCTGCTGGAAGCGTGGGGGTGAAATTTTAACGACTACTCAGTAAAGTATTTTTATTATTATTTTACTTGTTTCTAGAATTATTTTCACAAGCAAATCAATGAATCGTTCTCCCCCGACGTCAACAGTGTCTTAAGCCGAAAATCGGCCTCACATAAGGCGTCCTAGGACACGCGTATTCTGAACTCTTAAGTGTGCTCCCAAAATCTGGCTGAGTATCAAGATTCAACCCTCGCCCGGTGACGCTGTTGAGGAAATTTGAAGCAATAGCAAAAGGTCATTGCAAAAAAAAAAAAAATTGTGTGACTGTTCAATATCTATGATACAATTAAAAACAATAACGTTTCATATGATTGACAAACTGATTGATTTACCGCAAAACAATAGTACTTGGTATTGTTGTGTTCCGGTTTGTAGGGTGAGTGAGCCAGTGTAATTACAGGCACAAGGGACATAACATCTTAGTTCCCAAGGTTGGTGGCGCATTGGTGATGTAAGCGATGGTTAACATTTCTTACAATGCGATTGTCTATGGGCGTTGTTTACAACTTACCATAAGGTGGCCCATATGCTCGTCCGACTTCCTATTCTATAATAAAAAACATTCATAATCGTTGAAATACGAGCCGTTGATTGTACTGAAAACTTAATTAAAGGTATGTTTATCAAAGCAATAATAATAAAAACACTTTAATTGTTTCAATTAATAAATGGTTAAGTGCAAAATAATTGAGATAGCATAGCATAATATCTCCTGCGCAGCTACTAATCTCTCTTGAGATTGGCTGCCGTGGCCGAAATCGGAGGTTACTTTAGGAGCAGTTACTTATTATTACTTATATATATATATAATTAGCTCAGTAGTTAGAACACATAAACGATTTCGTGAGCATATAGTAAATACTTTATAATCAGATCTACTAACACTTAAAAATCCAGTACATTATTAATAATATTACTTTCATTAATAAAATGCAAGTTAGATTACTGTATAGTATCTTGGAATCCATATTATAAAACATATTAAGATAGATTAGAACGAATACAAAAAAAAACTTAAAACTTTTATCGAACAAAGACCGTGTGACTCATAAAATAAGCAATTACGATGCCTTTTTACGCCATTATACTCGTAAAACTAACTCACCGTAGAAATATTACAGACTGTTTTTTACATAAAATTATAGCATGAGATAAAGGTAGGTGCTAAAATTTGACAAGAATTAAACATTGTGACTCCTAGGCTTAATTCGAGTGTAATTAATGCTCAAAGTTTTAAATGTAAGCTGTCGAGAACGAATTTAATTATAAACGCTCCACTGAACAGAGCTGGAAAATGCTAGAATAAATGACAAAAAATGTTGACTGATATATTTTATAAATCGTTAATGTGAAATAAAGCCAAACTCAAAACACACTTTATAAAGTTATATGAATTAACAAAAATACCTCTTACATATACAAATTCCATTGAAATTGTTTTGGTTAAGAAATTTAAAAAATGAAAATTTTAATTTAATTTAATATTTGTTTGTGTTTACATAATTTTTAACTTTTGATCTCTAGATTCACAATTGCATCTATATTTACTAGTTTCTGTTAATGTCAAAAAGAAAGTTTTTTTTTGTTTTTCGTCAATAAGACACTTTTTATTTGAATTATCTATATAAGTATGTATTTACAAAAGAAAAGAAGTATATGTAGTATATCAGTTGTCTGGTTTCCATAGCACAAGCTCTGTACAAGCTTAATTTGGGATCAGATGGCCGTGTGTGAAAAATGTTCCAGGATATTATTATTATTATTTTAAGTTAGCCTATAATTGGTATATATTTGTTTTATATAAGCAATAAGAACATGTATTTCTAAATATAAATAATAATGTTCTCCAGCCCAATTTCGGCCACGGCGGCCAATCTCAAGAGAGATAAGCCAACTACGCAAGAGATATTATAGTGCACAAGTGTGTGCGCAAGCACAGGTGCACTCTCTATTTCCTAACTCTCATAAATTTACGTGATTTTCGAGGCACGGGAGTGTACACAATTCCAACTTCCAGACCCCTGGCTGCTACTGAGAATTTTCTGACAGAAAATAATAACTGTTTATTGGCCCAACCTGGGAATTGGACCCAGGACCTCCGGGTCTGCGCCCTTCCATCAAGCCACTAGACCAACGAGGCGGTCTATTTCTTAATATTTAACGCTGACTTTCTAATCAATAAAATAAAACACATGTAACTTAAATGAATATGGCGGTTTCAAATTTACATTTACAGCACCACAGATTTATAAAATTAATTAAATTAATTCGTGTCATGCTTGGTACTCTTTCAATGGAAAGAAAATCGAAAGTCTATCATATATGTATCCACCGACCCGTATTGGAGTAGCGTAGTGGAATAAGCTCCACAACCTCCTATAGTAGACTTGAGTAGTTAAAACGTGAAAGCATAATAAACACACGAATACATTTTTGTATTATCGATTCAAAAAATAATTTAATTTCGCTAGAATCACATATCATTTTTTTGGGTCGTACAAAAAAAATTATTATTACATTTGTCGTCGTTTCTTGATCCGATGTGCTTGACGGTGAAGGAAAACATTGTGAGGAAACCTGCATGTGTCTAATTTTATTGAAATTATGCCACATGTGTATTCTACGAACCCGCATTGGAGCAGCGTGGTGGCATAAGCTCCAAACCTTCTCCTCAAAAGAGAGAGTAGGCCTTAGCTCAGCAGTGGGACATTAACAGGCTGTTACAGTTACAGTTTACAGTACAAAAATGATATTAACACTAAAAATCGGTTCATCCGTTTAGGAGTTACATACGACTCAGCTCAGGATCAGTAATGCAAACCGGAACACAACAATACATACATTATTTCTGTTTGGTGGTAGACGTAGTTAGTGGGTGGTACCTACTTACTTGCAACTAAAAAAACACCAAGGGCTCTGTAATTTTTTACCAAGAGAATCGGAATACCGACTAAACGGTGACATGCTGTTAGGATTCTTGCCACCATTCCACACGGTCATGATTTGTATTATATATATATATTTTTTTATTTAATCATCGGCGCTAAAAAGTTCTTATAAGTTTAATGTGTGCATGCATGCGTCTTTAAAACAGAAATTTAAAGAATTTTTTTATTAACTGTTGCTTCTCAATACATATTATGTAATGCTATGTATGTACGGAAAAATATTAATGGTTTCTTGAGAAAATGTAATACACATAACATTGGTACAAGGAACAAACACAAACTAATTACTCCCGTTACTCGACTGCATAGAGTCAGTAACTCTTTGTGGGGCAATATTTACGGTTCTACAACAGGATCTCAGAAAGCGTTCAAAATGCCTCAGTTGCTAAATTTAAAAAAAAAATGTAAAGGAACACTTATGTGCTAAAGTACAATTAATGAATTTATGGATGATAGCTCACCTTGGGAATGAATTGACCTCCTCGTGGCTATTTTTAAGCACTGAAAATTTGTAATCGAAACATGATAAAAAAATCCGATGTGTTTCTTTCACCGGTTCTTGTCAGGGCTGGGTGTTTCTTTGATTTTAATTTTCAAAACGGATGAACCGATTTTTAGTTTTCTCTTTCGAAATTTTACTTGCCCGAGAATTCGATTAAAGAAATTCTCTTCATCAATTTGAAGATCATTAGCTGTTTCCTATTGCTTTTCTACTGATCTGATGCTGCAGCATAATCAGGAAATCAGCATGATATCCAACTCCTCGCGAATGTGCGACAGAGGTCACTCATTGGAACGTTTTCAACGAATAGGTTATTTGAGTAGGGAACTTTTTAATTAAAGTTTTATACATATTTGAAATCTTTAATGTAAGTATATGCTATTATTTACTATGTAAATAATGTTATTATAAAATATTTCCGTCATACTCCATAACGTATTCGCTACTGGCGATATCGATAAACTGGATATCAATGCGTTTATAATTTCTAAATCAATTAACTAATTAAAATTCCTTTGTAAAAATGCCACTTGCGTACTCAGGAGTCGTGATGGTTCAGTGGTTAAAACGTTTGAATATTGAATGAAGATTGTCGAAGATGAT
Source organism: Nymphalis io (assembly GCF_905147045.1). Taxonomy (NCBI): domain Eukaryota; kingdom Metazoa; phylum Arthropoda; class Insecta; order Lepidoptera; family Nymphalidae; genus Nymphalis; species Nymphalis io. Next base: position 2,551,519 of record NC_065914.1, read on the forward strand.
TATAATAATAATAATATCCTGGGACATTATTCACACACGGTCATCTGATCCCAAACTAAGCAGAGCTTGTACTTTGGAAACCAGACAACTGATATACTACATATACGACTTTTCTTTTGTAAATACATGCTTATATAGATAATTACACCTAGACTCGGGACAAACAGACATGTTCATGCATACAAATGTCTGTCGTGGGTGGGAATCGAACCCATACCCTTCGGCGTGAAAGGCAATCTACCAACCACGCCAACCGGCTTCACGCCAACTGTATTAACGATACAAAGAGGCAAAATGTAGTCTATTAATAAAAGAGGAGTCTTTTTTGTAATAAGTAACTAAAAATTATCTAAAACCACCTAAATTATTTATAAGAAACTGATAATATGTATGTTCAGTTATATTATATAATTGAGTCGTTTATACATGATAATCTTTATATGGACACGTACTGTTAACTAAAATACTATAATAGTATTTTTTTATTGAAACACCTAACATAATTAAACCAAATACCACATGATGATAAAAAAAATATTATATGAATAATAAAAAACTATATAGGCTACATCACTATTATAATTATTTTATACAAAAAAAAAAGTAACACTCGTGTGCTTGGATGAAGAATTAAAAAAAAAAGAATAGAATAATTAATTTAAAATAATCATGACCATATTTTTCTGGGCAACCTAATCAGGACATGTTTATTTCAATGTAACATTTAAGAAAAAAATATTTTCACCCGGTAAGCAGATGGGTAAAAGTGAACACTAATTCGGATCTTGTACTAAAAGAATAAATAATTGATAGTAACTGATTTATAAATATAATAAAGCATTATTTCTATTGTTTCAGTGGCGATATTCGACATGGAGCGAAGTGACGGCCACGATTATAGGAGCTCTTCTCGGAGGGGTTTGTTCTGGTGGTCTGGTGGCAGCGGTTTTGATTTACGGAGAACTGACGGCACTATTTATCCAACGTCACAATGCAAAGGAACCGCCAGCAAAGGATCTAATACTACAAATTTTTGGTGGAGGACAGAAATTGTAAGTATAGCTAGCTGATAAGAATTTAATTATATTTACATTATTTTCTGGAAATTTAGCACATTAAAGAAAGTTGGATATTTTTGGGGTTAGCCCATTTTTAATTTATTTATTTTTATTTTTTATTACCAACATGACATACAGTAATAATTACAAATGAATATGTCTAAGGGTAAAAGTTGCCATACTTAGAGGTACGACATGCGGAAATAAAACTAATATAAAATAAATTATAAGTGGTATTAATATTACAACAATGCTAGAAACTACTAAACAGTTACTGGTGGTAAGCCAAGCTCGTCAAGTCGTTCTTACAATACCAATGTCTATGGGCGTTGGTGACCACTTACCGTCAGGACCCGTATATTCGTCCGCCTTTCTATTCTTTAAAAGAAAACTATGTAATAACACAATAAAAACAAATTTTAAAACAGAGATCAGTTCTTATGATGATATAAATTTTGCAATACAATACAATAACAGCCTGTAAATGTCCCACTGCTGGGCTAATGCCTCCTCTCCCTTTTTGAGGAGAAGGTTTGGAGCTTATTCCACCACGCTGCTCCAATGCGGGTTGGTGGAATACACATGTGGCAGAATTTCGATGAAATTAGACACATGCAGGTTTCCTTACGATGTTTTCCTTCACCGAAAAGCACGAGATGAATTATAAACAGAAATTAAGCACCTGAAAATTCAGTGGTGCTTGCCCGGGTTTGAACCCACGTTCATCGGTTAAGTATCACGCGTTCTTACCACTAGGCCATCTCGACTTTTGCAAGCTTATTTAAAAATATATTGACATCTGACTTCTAATCTATTAATAAGGAGTATAGGCCTAAGTTAGACGGACTATATATTATTTTATATCTATTTTTTATACTTAATAACGCTGTCTTGGTTAGAACACTGAAACGATTTGGATGAATTTTGGTATATAGCAAGCTTCTCAACTCTTCCCTCCAACACTAACATCTCCGCATAACCTATCATGCGGGCAAAGCTGCGGACGAACACTAGTTTTGAATAAACAAATCTACACGTGTACCTATTGTTTTTATTATCTTTCTATTATTTTGAAAGAGTTTAACAGTTTATTGTGCTACAAGTTTTTATTTTTAGGCAGATATTATTTGAGTCGTTTTCTAGTGCTGTTTTTTTATTATATGCATGTACTGTTTTTATGAAACGGCTGTAATATATATCTATTCTCTCGTATCCTAATACTAACATAAAACCAGTGCCGCAATCACATACCGGGGCTGAGAAAGCTTAGCTTAGGAATCATTCAACAGCTTTATCTGCCGCACAGTTCCAGAATGTTCGTCTTTAAGATAAGTCGTGTTTATCTCGATCTTCGCGATTTGCGACTATGCGAATGTGAATGAATTATGAGTGAAATGAAGTTGCACTTTAATATTTAAGTAACGTTTCAGTATTCGGCCGTATGTCAGCCATAAAAATAGGTTATTAACGCATATATTTTTTTCAATAATTTCAGAGATGACGGAAATAGAACTCTACATATGGACGCCCTTGTCGATGACTCAGTGGCCTTCGCTCTCGCCAGTGTCGTTATCATGATATGCCAAATGGTAGCGGCAGCTGGTGCCGTCACACTAGCTAACTGGGCAGCTTCTAGGATGGTAAGTAAGCGACACAGATGGGTGTGATTTAGTGATAATGAGAATCCCAAAAAACGTTACAAATTTTTCCATAGTATCGCTTAACACAACTATCAAAGAATGTTTGCGATGTAAAATTAAATAACGACTATTACTAATTATTAAATAATTTTACGACTATATATGAGTTGCATTATGAAAATTCAGTTGTATTCTATTGGTGGAAAGGCCATCTGATGATAAGTGGTCACCATCGCCTATAGACATTACAGTAACAGTACAGTAACAGCCTGTTAATGTCCCACTGCTGGGCTAAGGCCTCCTCTCCCTTTAGAGGAGAAGGTTTGGAGCTTATTCCACCACGCTGCTCCAATGCGGGTTGGTAGAATACACATGTGGCATAATTTCAATGAAATTAGACACATGCAGGTTTCCTCACGATGTTTTCCTTCACCGTCAAGCACGAGATGAATTATAAACACAAATTAAGCAATTGAAATTTAGCGGTGCTTGCCCGGGTTTGAACCCACGATCATCAGTTAAGATTCACGCGTTCTAACCACTAGGCCATCTCGGCTTTATAGACATTAGCGCTTTATAAAATATTAACCATTCCTTAAATCGGTAATTCGCCACAAACTTTGAAAACTATGATATGCTTATAGTCGTTATACAGGCTCATTCACCTTTCCAACCGGAATATACTGCTTGGCGATTATTGGTGGGGTTTTGTTCAAGCCCGTTCGGTACCTACCCAAAGCCCTACCACCAAGTATCACTCACTATTATTCTACTACCAAACAGCTAGTCTTTACTGGTACTAATTGTCACTGATATGGCTGTTTAAAATATAACTATGTCTGCACATAACCCTACTGCCATGTTTATGTAAAAAAACAATTTACTTTCTAGATAACAAGGTTAAGATGGAAGCTTTTACGGTCTGTGCTTAGTCAAGAAACAGCATTCTTTGATACAAATACGACGATGAACTTTGCGTCGGCTCTCACCGAGTAAGTTGAAAATTATCTATTTTTAATGTTATATTGCAGGAGATACTGCAGATTCATCAGTATTATAATATCAGCCGGAAAACGTCTACTACTGGACAAAAGTCCCCAAGGATTTCCTCGATGGCTGGTCTTATGCTACCCGCATGGTCCACCTTCTAGAGAGACTGTCCGACTGAGAATTTTGCGTTTTCCGTTTCGTGGTGTCCACTCGAGAACCTTTCAGATATGTGAGCGATGTGCTCCACTCAATTACTGCCGTTAAAGAGAAATATTTGCCGGTTTTTTGTAGTCGACAATGTCTTTAGCGATTTCGGAAATGGCGGCTATTCTCATGTTGGATTAGCAGGCATGTGTCATATTATTATTATTATTATTAAACAACTTTATTGCACACACAAAGAAAAAAGAAAATACAAACAGAAGTAAAAAAAAGAAAAACAAAAACAATTACTTAAAACTTAAAGTTTAACTTTAAAAAAAAAACAAATACTATATATTTAATTTTTGGAAACGAGTACGAAGCTTATATTTATGTATAAATTAATTCTAATATTTCTTTCAACAGAGACGTAGACAAATTAAAAATGGGTGTCGGTGAGCATGTTGCGATGGCCGCGTATCTGGCTGGCAGTGTTATCATGGCTTCAACAGTTGCATTGGTTCATGGCTGGCAACTTACGCTAGCGGGCTTGGCAATTGTGCCAATAGCGTTGTTCGTCGCGGCAACGGTTGCTAAGGTAAATAATAATAATAATAAACAAATTGTTTGTATTGAACCATTTATTCTATAATATTTATATATTATATCACGCCATCTTATCGCTTTCTCTGATGACGGGTGGTTCATTTTTCGCCAAAAAAATCGGAAAGCAATTCAACATTACAGAAAAAAGGTAAATGAAAATTGGTGCATATATACACATTTTAGTTGAGGTATGGTGGGGTTCGTGCAAGCCCAACTGGTTAGGTACCACCATATTTTAGAGCCAACATCTATACTTATTATTGTTGTTTTCCGCAATAGAGACATAACATCTTAGATCCTAAGGTGGATGTAAGCAATGGTAAATATATCCTTCAACGCCAAAGTCTATGGCCGATAGTAACCACTTACCATCCACCATACCAGGTAGCCCATATGCCCGTCCTATCTATATAATTAAAAAAAAACACTTTGTTGGATCTCAGTACTTTATAATAACATGTCAGGTGATGGTCTTTATATAAATTTTGCTAGTGTTTTATAAATGAGTAATTTCTACATTCGTCCTTTAGAATCAAACTCGTTGTTCTTCGGAGGAAGTGGTCTCATATGGAACAGCAGGTAGAATAGTTGAGCAAGCTCTTTCCGCCATAAGAACCGTCAGAGCTTACTCTGGAGAGAAAGTGGAAGTTACAAAGTAAGTTTTTATCTGTTTTTATTTGTATGTATATATATTGAATAGAAATAAAAATATTTTTTATGTATTTATGAATATTTTATAAATATTATTGTATTTTTAATATTGTAATTTTACTAATTTATTTATGTTTTATATGTTAAATATATTTATTTATTTTAATAAAGCATTTATTTTAACTTAGATACTCTGAGGCTCTGAACGGCGCAAGCGCCGCAGCGCGCAAGCGTTGCGCGTGGTCGGGCGCCGGCGCGGGCCTAGGCTGGCTGCTGACGTACAGCTTAAATGCTGTCGTGTTCGCTTACGGAGCCGCTCTCTGTGTATATGACATGCCGTTAGATGCTGACGAGAGGGTGTACCATCCTGGAGTCTTAGTGACGGTAAAAATAAATACAAGACTTCTACATTACTAGTAATGAAACAACCTGGGTTGTGGTGGTAGCTTAACGATTTATAAGTACTTGTGAAAGCCTATTTGAATAAAAATATTGCACGACTACGTTTCATTAAAAATATGATCCTGATAGATGCGCCACCTACCGCCAGTCACATCTAAACCATATTTTCGATATTATTTAATAATATCCTGGGACATTATTCACACATCAATCTGATCCCAAACTAAGCAGAGCTCGTACTATGGAAACCAGACAACTGATATACTAAATATACTATTATTTTGTAAATACATACTTATATAGATAATTACACCCAGTCTCAGGACAAACAGATATTTTCCTGCACACAAATGGCTGTCCTGGGTGGGAATCGAACCCACAACCTTTGGCGTGAAAGTCAATTATCTACCAACCACGCCAACCGGCCCGTCAGACCATCCAAGAATACATTCAAACAGACAAAAAATATTAACAGTTTTGACCTAAATTTAACAAAGAAATCAAGTTTTCAAACAATTTTAGAAAATTCTTACTTATATTATAAATGCGAAAGTTTATTTGTTTATTTCGCTTTTACTACTCAGCAAATACATACACAGGGGTACAGAAAAGGACAATGGATTCGATCCCCATCCTCAAAGTGAGACAAAATTTGTATTATAGATAATGTATCGTCTTTTCTAGGTTTTATTCTGCACATTTATGGCTGCACAGAATATTGCAATGTGCAATCCACACTTGGAAATATTTTCGACAGCGAGAGGAGCAGCTAAATCGCTGTTCAAATTGTTGGAGCGGCAGTCGAATATTAACGCGCTAGAGGACTCAGGGATCAAACCGGAGAGGCTCAAGGGAGATATTGTCTTCGAGAACTTGTACTTTAATTACCCTTCAAGAGCCGATGTCAAGGTAAAATAATAATCCTACTAAAACCTAACATTTTAAAAAGGGCTTACAATAAATATATACATTAATAAACACACACGCACCCACGCACACGTGCACACACATACACATACTGATGATATGTTTACAATATTATATTTTAATTATTTTTCTTCTTATGATTCGCTATATATACAAGCGAAATACTACTCATCACGAGATCTCTTAAGCTATCTGCCCGATTGACTTGAAATTTGTCACAGTTGCCTTCCCTGACGTAGACGCTCATTGAGAACGGATTTTACGCAAATCCTATCCAAAATATATTTTTCTTTTCATCTACCATGCGAAGCCAGGACAATTAGCTAGTACACGCACGTCATTTACTATTATTTAATATTTCAATTATATTTCTTTTCTATTGATTTGATATAATGTATAATTGGTACATTTAAATTTAGTCGATAGTAATTACGACCACTGCGTCTGTCCGTACGAGTGATCTCACAAAGAATGTTTTGTTAAACGGTTTATATTGATTAATTAACTTTAAATGATTATTTTTTTGCTTCGTGTTGTGAAATAAATATAATTCATTTCATTTTATTTTATACGAATCAATATTAAAAACAGCTAATGCATAAATCATGGTTACATGGAATGGTGATAGTGCTATCAACATTTCTCTTCCTCCCTTTCCATATTGAATCGAAATTTATTACATTTGCTTATTATAAAAATAGGTCATTTACAATTAATCTATAGCTCGGCTTTGAGCAAGCTCGTATGAGTCGGATTAACCATAATTTATCACCAAACAGCAATACTTTGTACTGAGTGAACCAGTGTATTACAGGCATAGTGGATCTTCATGTGACATATTAAGAATATTGTGAGAAAGTGGCTTCAATTTATTATGCTGTTATATAACACGTGAGACTTAAATAGACACCTCGCTGTAATTCGCCCTTTCCAACTTACCCGCGTAAAGTCCCAGCTTGTGCGCTTTGTAGCGATAGCATTTTTATTACGTCATTCACGACTGGTCCAATTAAGTACCGACACAAAAGTGCGATGAGACGATGCACAAATATGCAAGTACGCACGACGCATCGCAGGAACTTGCTAATTAGTTTGTAGGTGATTATTAGTTAATATGTTTACACGAACCGTGGAAGCGAACCATATCGCAGCAATGCGCCGCGTCTTTTATACTCCGAATCAGGGTTCACAACTAAAGCTAGCTAGTTATCGTACCAGGGCCCTTAAAATTATATTAAAATAAATTATATAAAAAAACACATAAATTAAGTCTGGATGCGTTACCTCATAAAAATTTCCACGTAATGAATATTATTGCTTACATTATAAAGTTTCGTACAATATTTTAACATATGAAAAATATATATATTAAATAGTTACAGGAAATAAATAAAATAAAGGCATAACCTTAGTTATATTCCCTTATTGCATAATCTTATATCATTCATGATCATGTTTCACACATGATACTACCATATTGTTTTCAATTTTCCTCTTGCCTTATATATTTCGATTCATACCTAATTACAATACATCTTGTAATGCGATATTAATCATAATATTTCCAGTATTTTCATGACACATAGATAACCGCAAAGTATAATGTTAATAAAGTTTCCATTCGTAAACAAATTCTGATATATGACGTAAAGAATTATGAGGATTAATAAAGAAACGACATAGACAATTATTGTTTTTTTTTTAAATGTAAATTGCCTATTGAGGCGCGAGTGTAAGACCCAAATGCCGTGATAGCAAACGGCAGCTATCTCTTATGATGCGCTCTCCACTCCATTGGATGTGCGTGGCGCATATACTAGGTAAATACGTTGCTTTATAATATTACTGTGAGAAGCATTAACAAAAACAAAATATTTTTTATTCAAATATATTTTTACAAGTATATATGAATCGTCAAGCGCTACCACCGGTTCGGAATGTGGATTCTACCAAAAAACCGGCAAGAAAATCTGTACCGTAACCGTACCGTAACAGCCTGTGAATGTTCCACTGCTGGGCTAAAGGCCTCCTCTCCTCTTTTTGACGAGAAGGTTTGGAGCTTATTCCACCACGCTGCTCCAATGCGGGTTGGTAGAATTCACATGTGGCAGAACTTCAGTGAAATTAAACACATGCAGGTTTCCTCACGATGTTTTCCTTCACCGTAAAGCACGAGATGAATTATAATCACAAATTAAGCACATGAAAATTCAGTGGTGCTTGCCCGGGTTTGAACCCACGATCATCGGTTAAGATTCACGCGTTCTTACCACTGGGCCATCTCGGCTTTTTTCTGAAGAGAAAATCTGTAGTAACGCTTTTTTTTACAAAAATACAAATTTGGTATCAATTACATACAATTAGCATGCATGAGATCCAGCAATCATTCAATCCACGAATTCTTGTTAGATATATATTCAGCAACAGAGTAATAGACTTTACTAATAAGATATTTTTTATAACTAATTGAAGCCTGCTTTGTGGCAATTCAAGTATAGATGAGGGAATTTTATTAAAATTACGTATACATAGCCCTAAAAACGATTGATTTATTATAACGGAAGCTTGGAATGATTATTTAATTTTTTTTCTAGTATTAAATTACCGTAAATGTTCGCTACATCGCCAATGCGCCACCTTGGGAACTAAGATGTTATGTCCCGTGCACCTGTAGTTACACTGGCTCACTCACCCTTTAAACCGGAACACGACAATAGTAATTGCTGTTTGGCGGTAAAATTTCTATTGAGCAAATTCAAGAAAACTACAACCACATTTATTTATTAGTTTTCTCCAATTAGATTTTTTTTCAATAAACATTAATTCAATGCTCCACACGTGTCGTCCCGCCATATAAAATATTCTTTATTTGCATAACATGTGCACATTCATGGATGTAAAAACTAATTAAAAAATCACAATATATTTATAATTATAATTATAAGAGTCGACGTACATATATTGTGTAATAACACACAGACCACATATCTCTTGATAATTAAATTAATATGAATATATTTTTTATTGCTGCAAATTGTATAAATGCAATTATAAATGTAACAGTCTGTGAATGTCTCACTGCGGGACTAAAGCCTCTTATCCTTTTGAGAACGCTTGGAGCTTATTCCACCACGCTGCTACAATGCGGGTTGGTGGAATATACATGTGGCAGAATTTTAGTGAAATTCGACACATGTAGGTTTCCTCGCGATGTTTTCCTTCACCGTTTAGCATGAGATGAATTATAATCACTAATTAAGCGCCTCCATTCCATCTCGGCTTTTTATACAATTACATTATTTTTTTAAATTTAATTCTTAGGTTCTGCGTGGGCTTTCTCTGATAGTAAAAGCGGGTGAGACGGTAGCGCTTGTCGGCGGATCCGGATGTGGGAAGTCGACTTTATTGCAACTGTTACAACGAGCGTACGAACCGGACAGTGGCTGTATATCCGTTGACGGTCATAAACTGAATACATTACACTTACACCACTACCGGAGGAGTATTGGTAAGTGGACAATTCGATAAATACGAATTATATAATCTTTTATTTATAAAGTAACAGCCAGTGAATGACCCACAGCTGGGATAATTGAGATAAGGCTTGGAGCTTGGAGCAGGTTTGTGGAACATTGCAGAATTTCAGTGAAATTTGACACATGTTCTTCCACGATGATTTCCACGCATGATGAATTATAAACACAAATTAAGCACCTGATAATTCTTGCTGCTTGGGTTTGAACCCGTGATCATCGCTTAAGAGTCACGCGTTCTAAGTTCTAACCACTGGAAAATCTCGGATCCGATAAATTATTATTGACATTATTTTAATTTACTTTTGTTGTATACTTTTTTTAACTGCGTTTTGTAATAGAGATATTTATATTATAATAAGACACAAGTGAAATATATATAATACTAATCGCCGCCGCGTGTCGCCCACGAGTAAGTGAGAAGTGTGTTATGTATCTTATGTCCTTTTCTGTATTCTCCCGATAATGTGTATGCAAAATTTCATGATGATCTACTGAGTAGTTAAAACGTGGCAGCGTAAGTAACTTACATTAAGTAACAGCCTGTGAATGTCCCACTGCTAGGGCTAAAGCCTCCTCTCCCTTTTTGTGATGATTTTGGAGCTGCTCCAGAGCTTGGTGGAATACACAATGGCAGAATTTCAGTGAAATTAGACACATTCAGGTTTCCTTACGATGTTTTCCTTCACCGTCAAGCATGAGATGAATTATAATCACAAATAACATATACATATACATTAGAACATGAAAATTCAGTGGTGCTTGCCCGGGTTTGAACCCACGCGCTCTTACCGCTGGGCGATCTTGGCTTTTATTAACTCAAATTCGCATTTATAATATGCTGGATGCTGGTGATGCGATTAATAAATGCTATTCATAGTAAACTATTTATTTATAATTCTGATTTGTTTATAGGTGTCGTAGGCCAAGAACCGGTGCTGTTTAGTGGTACCATTAGGGAGAACATTATGTTGGGGGTTGAGGACGCCAGTGAGGAGAGCATGATAGAAGCCGCCAAGATTGCGCACGCGCATCACTTTATCGTAAAACTTGCAAATGTAAGTCATACTTATAAATCACTAGTTTTCACCCACGGTTTCACTCGTGTTTTTGGTGTTTAAAAAGTAGCCTATGATTGGGTTCAAGCATGCCTCATACCAAATGTCATCGAATTCAGTTCAGCGGTTAAGCCGTGAAAGCATAACAGATGAAAGACTTACTTATTTATAATATTAGTAGAGATAATTACAGCTAAGTAAAATAAAAATATCTTAATTAATAAAAGAGGTACAATTTATATTCAAATTAGCCTGCAGTTTGGGGATCCACCCACAAAAGAGGATATAATCCGTGACTTGAGGGTCATATAATTTTTTCCTTGCGACTCATTTTTTTGGCATTATCGCTTTTTACTTGCGTTTAGGGTTTTACCACACATTACTTGTCATCGGCGGTATTTTATAAGAATTAATAAATTTTTGGTAAACCTTTGTTCAACGTCTGTTAGCCAATGTTCCTAACATGTATTCTGTTGAACTGAATTCCTATCTTATGTGTTACTATTGTTGTTTTGTTAATGCCGCTGATATTAGTAGGTGCTTAACACAAAACATTTCTAGTTTATTCTTAAGATATCCACAGATTAAAATGGACTATTTTTTTATCTTTACGCTGGCCTAGCGTTTGATCGTTGCCTGATGTTAAGCATCGACAAGGTCTAGGATGTAGCTTGCCTAGAAAATTGTTTATATTTTTAGTAAGCTCTGTCAGATAATTATGACATTTTTTGGAATAAATTAATATTTCTTTAACTTTAAGCATTGATAGCGCATCGTCTAGCAATGTGGCAGTCGATGGTTCGATCCTGACCTCTTCAACTATTGTCTCACCAACTCTTTACACAAGCTTTACAAATAGAGGTAGAAACAAAAATTAAATACACCCCTAAACTGTTTTTTATAAAATATATACGGATAACAACCTGTAGAACCATACATACTTAATTTTATAATACACATTGTTTATTTAAATAAAACATTTTTATTTATTTCTCTTGTTTGCGTTAGGGCTATGACACAATCCTCGGGGAGAAAGGAGCTCAACTCTCTGGGGGTCAGAAGCAAAGAGTGGCGATAGCTCGTGCGTTATTGAGGAAACCATCGGTTCTATTATTGGACGAACCCACCTCTGCTTTGGATCCAACTTCTGAACGACAGGTGAGCTTTAGACAATCAGAAAATATACCATTACTAGCGGACCCGGCAGACGTCCTGCCATACAATAAAAAAAAACCTGCATTGGGAATTAATCGATCGCTTCAAGCCTTTTTTTATGATTGAAAGTAAACGATTTTTAGATTTAACAAAAAACATATACCGTTGAATTGTTATGGCAGTTGTTTTGTTCGATGCTACGTTGACTATCAGTATTAATAATTAGTTTAATTACTCCAGGTTCAAGCAGCATTGGATGCCGCAAGCAGAGGACGGACAACATTAGTGGTGTCACATAGGTTGGTAAAAAATACATTATATAATAATTTTAAACAATTAATGTCCTTATTAAAAGACGGAAATTAGAGAACGAGAAATCTAACATTGATATTTGGTTTTTTTTTTTTTTACATACATAACATGAAAAATAATATGTACTAAGGCGGACTTATCCCATGGATCTATTCCAGTCAACCTTCTAGCAGTGGGTGGAATTATTTATATATCAGAGTTGACATATGTGTTACATAAAAACATACATCTATACCAATATTATACATCTGAATGTGACTCTGTCTGTCACGCATTCGCGGCTAAAGCACTGAACCGATTTTGATAAATTTTGGTATAAAGTAAGCTTGAGCCCCAAGGAAGGACGTAGGCTTCTTTTATCATAACTAACAACTGACTCACTCACTCTTCACGCCGGGACAACAATATCGTGTATTATTGTTTGGTTGTTGTATATGTGATTAGTTGGTGATACCAAGACGGGCTTGCAAAACCCTGCCACCGAGTAATAATTTTTTTATTAAAATTTTATTGTTATTTTTAGATTATCAACGATAGTAAATGCATCACGTATCGTATACATAGAACAGGGTGCAGTTCTAGAACAAGGAACACACTTGGAACTGCTTGAAAAGAAAGGCGCTTATTGGCAGCTGCTGCAAGACGATATGACACAAAGGTAAGGAATATTTATGTAATATATTATTTGTCATAGTAAGCTGATAGATTCGAAAACAAGAATCTTTCCACCACTGAATTTCCATGTACTTAATTTGTGTTTATAATTCATCTCGTGCTTAACGGTGAAGGAAAACATCGTGAGGAAACTTTCATGTGTCGAATTTCACTAAATTTCTGCCACATGTGTATTCAACCAAACCGCATTGGAGCAGCGTGGTGGAATAAGCTCCAAACCTTCTCTTCCAAAAGGGAGAAGAGGTCTTAGCCCAGCAGTGGGACATTCACAGACTGTTACTTTTTACTGTCGATGGTGAAGGAAAACATTGTGAGAAAATTCTGCATGTAGCGGACGAAAATTCGCGACGTGTACCCACCAACCCGCAGTGAAGCAGCGCAATGGAGTAAGTTCAAACCGTCCATTCAAAAAAAGTACTTGTCAGATTTCCATTCGACACATGCAGGTTTCTTCAAACAAATACACATCGATCATCAGTTATGATTCACGTCTTCTAACCACTGCGATATCACGGCTAACATTTATGGTATTGATAATTTGTTTTTCAGGAGCATAGATGCTGTACCCGAATCTCTTGATGAGGATGATGTTCATAATGAAGTTCTTAAAGCTGAAACTGAAAGGAAACGAAGCGTTGTCCGACGAAATAGCAGCGTTTGCTCCATAGCTCGCAGAGGTAAAAAAAATATTTATAAGATGATGATGCCGTGTAGCTACAGGCACAAAGGACACCATAGTTCCCAAGGATGGTGACGCATGGGCGATAGAAGGATTGTTTAATTTTTCTTGCGCCACCGATGTCTCTAGCGGTGACCATTTATCATCAGGTGGCCCATTTTTCCAATAGCCTACCCATTTTATAGAAAAAAAATTACAATCCAGGTCAAGAAGGTAACCCTTAGTGCGTAGATCAGGGTACTGAAAACACTCTCATTTTCAACTGGGAAAAGGTGCACATATGCATATTCCTAATCCTTTTTGATGAAGAAGGTTAGCGGAACTATCGCCAACTCTTAACGGCCTATATTATCGCGATGACCACTTCGCAGCTGAGCTAGCCATTCCCTCTCGCTCTCGAACATGGCACTTGCAATACTCAAGAGCGAGATGTTTCCAACAAATTAGATCAATACCTGCTAATTCTTTTGTAACTTAACTTTATAGAATCCTTCAGAAGAGATAGCTTCGTCCGAGGCAGTTTCCGCCTTGGGTCCATGGCAACTCCAGTTATGCCCGCAACAAATATAGTACCGGAACAGGTAAACATCGATTATGTTTTCGCAAATCTATACAAATGAATGAAATTGAAGTGTCTGTCTGTGATTTCAAAATAACTGCCTCTCTTCAAGTTAATACGGATATTTGCGAGTTACCAAAACAACCATTTTTTTATGTTAGACTTCCGCTGCTATTTAATAATTTAAACATTTTATATGTATTATTTAAATAGGCATAATGTATGTTAAAATCGCAGGTTGTGAAGAATTTGCGTCACGAACTAAATTCCACGAAGGCCAAGAGGCGGGTTTTGCTAGTTGCGAGGAGAATTCAAAAGTTTTAAGTGACCTTATTAATTACTTATGTTTCAGGAAGAGGACGCTATTGTTGAAAAAGAGGTGAATGTATCAACTTGGCAACTCCTGAAGTTGAACAGCAAGGAGTGGCCGCTTTTAGCTGGTGGAGGACTAGCGTCTCTGCTAATCGGAGCCACAATGCCTATCTTTGCGTTGCTCTTCTCTAAGTTATATGGGGTAAGTTTATATAAGATACAATAAACTTTTGATATCTCTAAACATATTAAAAGTTTAAAGGTTGACTGTGAGATGATGATGTCCTCATGAACGATTTAAACCACGGCATGTTTTGTATATAATAATCAGCTCTGCAAGACATATAGTGCACAAATTTGTGCGCAAAGTGACCGAGTGAGAGTGCGCTTGTGCACTAATGGAACGGCAAATCTGACACGATTGGAAAGAGTTTAGGCTCAGAACCAACGTGCTTTCCGAGGCACGGGAGCGTAACACTTTCGCTCTGGAAAAACTGACAATTGCTGACCAAATTTATAATTAAGGTCCTTATCTTAGAAGCTGCGGCTTTAAAAATAAAACGGTAAATTCCTAAAAAGACCGATTCCAGCTTAAGTATTCCTTCTAGATGTTCTCGTGGCCAGACCCTGATGAAATTCTGCGTCAGTCACAATTCTACGCGGGTATGTTTGCCTGTGCAGCGGCTATTAGTGGTCTGGTGACATTCCTGCAAGCGTGGCTGTTTGGCCTGGCGGGTGCGAAGCTTACGGACAGACTGCGGGTCATGACATTCGAAAATTTTTTGGTGCAGGTAAACTTTGTTGGTTTTACATATTATATATAGAATATTATATGACCATTTTATAATTATACTAGCTGTGCTGCGTGAGTTTACATACCTATAACTTTCATATTTAAGCTATGTTAATTAAATTTACAATTGATTAAAATATATATTTGTAATTTTACTTAAATAATTTGTATCATTTTTAAGATTATTCGTCTATCTTATTGCGATTTTATAGAACATAGAAAAGGAAGGTCTCCATGTATTATTTTTTAGTCTGTGCGTTGATCATTAATCAATCATTGAGAACGTATCTAAAAATATATGTCTTTTTATTAAAGGAACAAGGCTGGTTCGACATCCCGACCAATTCTGTGGGTGCGCTGTGCGCGCGACTTGCTTCTGACTGCGCAGCAGTTCAAGGCGCTACAGGTACGATACCTTTGGGAATTTATAATGCCTAAATTAACAGAAACCTGTATTATTTTTGCAAGTTAAGCTTTTGATTGAATTACTCTGGTAATGCACTTTTATTGTAACGATAAGTTAGTTCTGTTTTTTTTTTTTTTTATAGAATAGGAAGGTGGACGAGCATATGGGCCACCTGATGGTGAGTGGTCACCAAACGCCCTTAGACATTGGCATTGTAAGAAATGTCAACCATCGCTTATAGCCAATGCGCCACCAACCTTGGGAACTAAGATTTTATGTCCCTTGTACCTGTAATTACACTGGCTCACTCACACTTCAAACCGGAACACAACAATATCAAGTATTGCTGTTTTGCGGTAGAATATCTGATGAGTGGGTGGTACCTACCCAGACGAGCTTGCACAAAGCCCTACCACCAGTAAAAATAAATAAATAAAGACTAAAAAGACACCACTTTCTTGTTTCAAATAATTATAATTAAGTATTTAATACAAACATTACTTACTTAATAAGATCCTAGAGGATCAAAAATACTGATTTATTTTTATAACTAAACACCAATCGGTTCCTGAATTTCTTACCTCAAAAACTTAACATAGCAGACCTTAGGATTTATATAAACCAGTAAAGCGTATATCTTTATTATATTTAAAACTATATAAAATAAAAATAAAAAATCTTCAAAAATACCCGCTGAGTATTTTCACCGGTTTTTCTCAGGTCAGGGTATTTTCCGAACAATAGCAGTTTTTACTCTGACTGCCTAGAAGTAAGTGATTCTACATTGAATTTTAAATTTGTAACTTTCACCCGGGTTTCTAATTATCCTGGCTTACCCACCACGAAACGAAGCACAGAAATACAAAGTATTTCATGGGATAACGATGATATTATAAGTGAGAAAAATCTCCGATTTAATAATTTAAACTTGTTCACAGGTACTCGTCTTGGCACCATGTTGCAAGGAGTCAGTACGATGGTCCTAGGCGTGAGTCTAGCTTTGGCATACTCCTGGAAGATGACCCTTGTTAGCTTAGTCAGTGTACCCTGCGTAAGTATAATGTGCTTTAACTTCATTATATATTTATCGGAGGTAAGCTCTCGGATAGAATTAGGAGAAACATCACTTAAGTGAGTTTACTTCAGCTCAGCAGTGATGGAAAAGTCTGATGAAATTCTGCCACGTGTTTTTCCATCCAATACGCTGCACCTTCATTTACTGGGCAATTACCCAGCTTATTATATAATAATGTGGTATACAGCAGATTATTATTAGTTGGTTATTTAATGCATCACAAAATTTTATATACTGTATTATTTACAAGGTCATTGGTGGAATATGCCTTGAAGGGTGGATAACGAAGAAGTCAGAAATAAAGGAGCAACGTGCACTGGAAAGCGCATCCAGACTAGCAACAGAAGCTGTTCTTAACGTCCGCACAGTACATAGCTTAGGTAAGAAATATTACCAATTTTCAGAATATTACCTGAATTTGGAGAGAAATTTTAACATTGAGATGTTACGACTTCGAAATATAACTGATAATAATTGACTACCTCGTTAGTCATGAACGCGACCAAAGCGCCATACATGGTGCACATTTCCCACCTACGTACGAAGTGCTTCGAATCCACATTTATAATTCGTACTACAAAACTGTAGAACACTTCGCCTGAATCTGTATTTCCTAATACGTACAACGTTGGTGGTGGTTGGTGTTTTTAAATCCAGAGTAAACATGTTTCTTCTAGGAAACCGAGCTCCTAGCATCCTAGACCGTGTCGATGCTTAACATCAAGCAAGTCAACGGTCGAACGCTGGCCTGAGTTTAAAAAAGTCACTAGTTGCTAAAATTTATCAATAGATTTTAGGTATCTGAGGTGAAACTTTTTACGATTAAAATACTCTTTATTGTAGAATGATAAGAAATTAAACATTCAGGTGTAGAGTACGCGATCCTGGCCCGCTACCAGGCGGCGCTGGCGGCGGCGGACGCGCAGAACGGCGGGCGCTGGGTGCGCGGGCCCGTGTACGGCCTGTGCCTGTGCGCGCCCACGCTGGGCTACGCCGTGTCGCTCGCGTACGGCGGGTACCTCATCGCGAGGGAGGACTTGAGTTATGAATATGCTATATTGTGAGTTTTTGCGCCATATTATATTAACTTTCATTTTAGTATTGATTTTCTATTACGGCTTTATCTATAAATTTTATTTAGCGGGTGATTAGTTAAACAATACTGTGTCTTCTTCTTTCGAATATCAAATCAATAATGTCGGAAAGAGAAAAGAAAAAAGAACTATAGACAGATCAAACACAGTTGCTTATTGACTGTCAAAAAATTACCATTTATAAAAACAAAAGCAAACGTTTAACTTTTGTCTTCAATAACATTTCGTGCTGAACGATGAAGTAAAACATTTTGAGGAAAGCTATATGTGTCGAATGAAATTATATCACATCTATCGACCCGCGTTGGAGCGGCGTGGTAAATAAGCTCCAAACAGGAGATTTAGATTTAATTCTTTAGGGATAAAGACCGAGTAGAATCGAGCTTTGAGCGGCAAAACTTAATGATCTTTTAGTAGTCGCGTCCTTTGTGAAATCCACACAACACTTAAATCGCAAAAAAAATCCTGTAAAATATTCCAATTATGAAAAAATACAACTAGTAGGGAGACTTTCCATCGACCTAGGACAACCAAGGTATGCAATCTTGTCAAACCTTTTAAAACGGAAAGGATGTTAAATAAATAAAAATATATTTACATTGATGGATGAAAAAGAATAACAAGAGAAATTCTTACCGTTTCTTCTCTGTAGAATCTCCATTCTGAACCGAGGTGAGCTTTACATTAAAATTAACCTTTTAAATGATTCAAAATTACTTGTTAGGACAAGGACTTTCTTGAATATATATAACATATGACAAATGAAATGTTATGAATCGTAAGAAATGGAATCAATTATATTCTTTCTTAAAATATATTTATTTCTCTCAGGGTATCTGAAGCCTTAATATACGGAGCATGGATGTTAGCTGAAGCTCTATCATTCGCACCGAACTTCGCGGCCGCTCGTCGCTCCGGAGCACGCATCATCCGTGCTCTCCAGCGCAAGCCGGTTATACAAAACGAGGAAACAGCAGTTGATGATCCGGATTGGGTAATTTTTAAAACATGATGACGTTTTATATGATATAATACAGATATTAAGGCATATAAGTTGGCCTTGCATTGCATTATCTTGAGCGTCAATTAACTTTTCTATGTGTAATCATGTTACATAAGAATAACATCAAATTGTATTCAAATGAGAAAAGAAAAAGTCTATCTTCTATGCTAACAAATGAGGGGGTGTTTTTATTGTAATGCCTAACTGAAAAAACTACTTAATCAATATAGATAAAACTTATACCAGAAGATGGAGCGCGTTTCGGAGAAGGCTTTAATATATAATATTATTATATAAGTAGCGGCGCTTCGCAGTTTGACCCGCTTTAAATTTAGACAATTGACGTCACAAACGTGAAATTCATATTCTTATATTTTTTGACATACAGATAGCTACAGGAAAACTGGACTTCCAAGATATCCACTTCCGCTATCCAACAAGACCCAACGTGCCAGTGTTAAGTGGCTTGAACCTAAACCTGCCCCCTGGCAAGACCTTGGCGCTGGTCGGACCATCTGGCTGCGGGAAGTCTACTATCATGCACTTGCTGATGAGGAACTATGATCCCCACCAAGGAGTTGTGGTATGATAAATAATTTTATACATATAAAGGTTTTTTTTTTCATTTTTAATATTTATTTATATTTCTATATTATTAGGCAAAGGCAAAAATATTTCAGTTTTTTATTTGTTTGTTAACCGTTTGATTTCAATTGAAAGAGGAACTTCGATGTTATCGATAAAAAAAATATATTTCGATTATGATGTGATACGCTCCAAGAGCCGAGATGGCCCAGTGATTAGAACGCGTGGATCTTAACCGATGATCGTGGGTTCAAACCCGGGCAAGCACGACTGAATATTCATGTGCTTAATTTGTATATTATAATTATAATTCAACTCGTGCTTGAAGGTGAAGGAAAACATCGTGAGGAAACCTGCATGTGTCTAGTTTCATTGAAATTATGCCACATGTGTATTCTACCAACCCGCGTTGGAGCAGCGTGGTGGAATAAGCTCCAAAACTTTCTTCTCAAAAAGGGAGAGGAGGCCTTAGCCCAGCAGTGGGACATTTACATTCTGTTACTGTTACTGTGGTCGTCTCAAGCCGAATAAAAAAAATTGCGATAGATATATTTTGCGTTCGCGTTAGGTACTTAAATATTGTATAATAAATAAAATGGGACTATTTTATAAGCACGAGAATCATATAAAACATTTAAGAAGCTTGGACATAAATTTTCAGCGGAAATATATTTATGTAATAATATATTACAGAAACTGGACGACCGCGACATAAAGCGGGACATTTCGATGTCCCGCCTGCGCGCTCAGCTGGGCCTGGTGCAGCAGGAGCCCGTCATGTTCGAGCGCTCCATCCGGGACAACATCGCGTACGGCGACAACACGCGACAAGTCACCAACGAGGAGATCATCGCTGCGTCTAAGCTTGCAAACGTTCATGCATTCGTTGCCAGCTTACCACTGGTCAGTATTATATCATCCTCCATTTTACCCCCTTAAAGGATGACATTTTGAAAATGCTTAACCTACATAATATAATATAGTCAAAGAGCAAAGTCAGTCAGCTTTATAATTTTATTGATCAGATTTTTTACTGTCTTTCTGGTCTAGTGGTTCGTGAAGTGTAGACTATTTTGAAATTGGGCGTCCCAGTTATAACAAATATACTCCCTTAAATTTAAGGAAAAAACATATTTTAATTATGTTCAATTTCGATGATCAATTTTAATTATGTAAGTTATGCCAGTTTCTTTATAGAAGTAAAAAAAATACCAAAAACGTTGTACAAACACAAGAAGTAAAAATAAATTTATAACACCAACTTTCTCAATAAAACCTTCACGGGCGCGGTGTTTGTTTCTATAATCCTCCACAGTTATATTTAACTTTGCTTATTAATAGGTACAAATCTCATGTCAAAAAAGACATTGATAAATAACGCATATTACTCAACACATGATTATATTAGTAAATGAAAAAAAGCGTTTAGTTTGTATTTGTTGTTTTCCAAGCAGGATATGTATTTATTTTATTGAATTGTAAATGAAAGGATTAAAAATAGTAACTGCTTGAGTATCTTGCCGATTGCTAGACAATTTACATTCCGAAACGGTGATAGCTTTACCTTTAATTCAATACTGTTACGTGATGATTCAAGTCTCCTTATAAGCCGACTCGAATAATAATAATTATCATTTATTTAAATTAAAAATCAATTCAATCATACAATTCTTAGTTACAATTTACAATTAATAATGAAATTATTAATTAATTAAGTAATAATGAATTATTTAATTTGAAAAGCAACAACTTTCAATTAATAATTAAATGTAATCGTTATATAAATTTTCAGGGTTACGACACAGTATTGGAAGCTGGTAGTGCTGCTTTGTCTGGGGGACAGAAGCAAAGGGTAGCCATCGCTAGAGCGCTGCTGAGGAATCCCAGGGTACTCCTACTGGATGAGGCTACATCTGCTCTTGATGCAGCCAGTGAAAAGGTATGTCCATTCTAATATTACATTAAAAAAAATGAAAACAGATAAAAAAACATAAATGCATAATTCAGTCCTGGATTAGTAAAAAGTCATTAATTCACTTGGTGGTAAGGGCTTGCGCAAGTACTGCTCTCTGGGTAGGTACCACCCACGCATCAGAAATATATAGTTACACAAATTTCCAGGTGGTACAAGCAGCCTTAGAAACTGCAGCTAAAGACAGGACAACAGTCATAATCGCCCATCGCCTGGCTACAGTGCGACACGCTGACATAATATGCGTCGTCGATAGAGGTACGTCAAATAATTTTAATTCCATTAGCAAAACTTATATTTGCAATATTCTGCAATTTAAAACGCTTATAAGCTATTAGAATAAAAACATTAATTAAACTCCAATTTCTCTTTAAGAAGAGAAAGGGTCACTGACCAAGACTTAGATAAGTAAGTAATAGCCTGTAAATGTCCCACTGCTGGGCTAAGGCCTCCTCTCCCTTTTTGAGGAGAAGGTTTGGAGCTTATTCCACCATTGGTTGGTGGAATACACATGTGACAGAATTTCGATGAAATTAGACACATGCAGGTTTCCTCACGATGTTTTCCTTCACCGAAAAGTACGAGATGAATTATAAACAGAAATTAAGCACATGAAAATTCAGAAGTGCTTGCCCGGTTTTGAACCGACATTCATCGGTTAAGATTCACGCGTTTTTACCACTGGGCCATCTCGACTTTATCGACTTTATAGACTTAGATATTAATTGGCTATTAAGCATTTTAGCAATCGATTTATTATCAGTCCATTTTTTACCATTTCTGGCGCGTATCTACGCAATTTGAGCAAAATATTCTGCCAATGTCACGTATAAATTGAATTATTAGCTACATCGAATCAGTTATTAATAATATGTCAAAACCATAAAAAGTACTAAATTGTCTACGATCTCATCTTTCATAAGATGTCAGTTAACACAGTGCTAATTAATACGTTAATAGTATATAGTTGTATAATACATAATTATGTCTGCCTTGTTGGTTGATGTAAAGTTGGAGGTCCTGGATTCAATCCTCAGGTCGGGCCAATAAAAAGTTATTGGTTTTTTTTTTAATAAAAAGTTATTGGTTGGAAGTGTGTTCATTCCCTTGCCTCGGAAAGCACGTAAAGCCGTTGGTCCTGCGCCTGAACTCTTTCCGGTCGTGTCGGATTGCGGTCTCATCGGATTATGAGAGTTAGGGAATAGAGAGTGCACCTGTGTGCTCAAGTGTTTGCGCTCACAATATAATATCTCCTGCGTAGTTGGCTAATCTCTCTTGAGATTGGCAACCGTGGCCGAAATCGGTCTGGAGGACACTATTATTATTATTATAGTTGTATAAACAAAGGCTAAAGACGAATCATAACAATAAAACATAATCGAATCGAAACTTGAACTTACAGTCTTATTTATATAAAAACACAAAAGATATAAATTCAACTCCTAAGAAAATGTGTTCTTTTGTTTTTGATTTAGAAAATTCCAAAAGAGTTGTAACTACAAAAAAGTATAAAATATCTGTATGCTTAGTCAAATTTTATTGAAACAGTCATGGTATAAAAGCTTCTTCTTCTTCTGCCTAGCGTTTTCTCGAACTAGTAACGCCAGGGTCCGCTTTCCTGCATCTAATGTATATATGTCATGGTATAGAAAGCAAAATAATTAAAAAATAAAAAACGTCAATTAACCTTACAATATTCATTATACTACTGCCCTTTCCACTCTGCTACCCTACCTTTCTCACATTTCTCGTCCTTTCCACCTACGTTCCATTTGACGCTTCTGTGTTTCAACATACATTGAGTTATATTTTTGTTTCCAGGCGTCATCGCTGAAAGCGGTTCGCACGAGGAATTGGTCCGAAAACGAGGCTTATATTGGGAATTATTACAACAGCAGGGACCGTTGGAGGCTAGCTCATAACAGACGCCATCTTAGTTAATTTACTTTAAATTTAGCCTTAGATACTTAGATATTTAGTTGCCATTACGTCACTACTATGTAATAATGGGCGTCATTTTGGTTTAATGTCAAAATAAATCTCAAACGAATGTTTGGGATGGGGTAATAATGGAAGGTATATTACTCTTTTCTTCTTAAGTATAGCTCTCTTTCACTTTCTGCCATAATAATGTTATAGTACGTATGCTGTGCCCTGTACAAAAAAAAAAAAAAAAATTAAAACTACTTTTTTAATCCAAAGTTTATAAGTCCAGCAAAAATATTATTTAAATACTTTTTTTTTTAATATATTTGAATCTGCCACGTGAATATTTACGAACCAGTATTCAAGTAAATATTACATATATAATAATAAGCACAAAATCTCAAAAAGGAAGGGAAATCACTAGTGCTATTCTGTAAGAACTCAATTCATTACTTACCAGTAAATAATTGACAACCCAATTAAGGTGATATACTATATTGATGCGTGTATTCTTAAAATGTTATCAATATATCGGTCAATGTCGCATATCACTATCAGACATTTAAGACCTTTTTCTGCGGTGTGTTTCGAATTTGTTTTTAGTCTTGCTGTCCAATGGGATATTTACAGGCTGTTACTCTTATTAACGTAGGATATGTGTCTTAGAAAATTAATCAATAAATGACACTAAAAATATTAATAAAATATCAAAAAAAGAATACCCTTAAATAATATCTTACGAGTAGACAATCTCTTAGTTTAATAAAATTAAATCTTTCAATAAACGGTTCAAGGGCTGCCTAGTGATGCAAAAATCGTCGTCACCACTCCCTAACACAAGCTTCACGCTTTATTGGAGGGGTGAATAGGAATATTAGTAATTCCCTAAAAAAAATGTCATTGCTAATATTCTTTTTTTTAATTATTATATATTATAATCTTCTTGGCTATTGATGTGAAGAAGTACTTAGTTTTTGTCCGTAAATTACTTTTTTATTATTTACTGGTCTGGATGCATAGCATATAGGTATACAATTTAAAAAATCACATTATTCAGTGTAGAATTCAGAATACACTTGATAACTTGCTATTTCTAAAAATCAATCCTTCAAACGTAATTTTCTTACGCCTTACTCGAGTTTTGTCCATATTAACTACATCCAGTATTTCTATATATGTGCATCTGTCAATGATAAATATTTATTAAATTTAAAAAAAAAATACGTCTATATCATAATCTCCAAGCGAATAACTACTCTTATAGTACATAATTATTTTATGTATAAATTATAATTTATTATATTATTCGATCATATATTGATTTAATTTTAAATGTTATAAAAAATACTTATATTCATAGATTTTAAGATATTTGACTGTGATTTTAAATTTAATTATAAGTAAAACTTCTTATGTGTTGTATTTTAAAATGAGCGATTGACATAATAACAATGTGATAAAATTAATATGTAATAAAGGAATCTAAACTAAGAATACATATTGTTTTTTTCTAATTTCCCGATCTTTGTTTATTATTTATAACGTAATTATACGTGTTAGAAATATAAAACATACAAAAAGTCAAAATAGAATTAAGTATAGAAAGGCATGATTCCGTGATGCCTTAAAGAGATCCAATTCAACCAAAAAAAAATTAGACAGATAAGAAATAACCGATTGTACGGTAAAAATCAACTATACAAATAAATAAAGTATCTGTCTGTGGTTTCACAATAACTGTCATTTTTAAGTTAATATGAACTTTTGCGAGTTACCAAAACCAAAACAGTATATATATATATATTTTTATCTATCTATTTGTATTTTTTGAAAATCAGTCACATGCGTATCTCCATCAATCATTGGATTTATTTTATTTTTTTTCGGATTGTGTAATACTGTTGGCCTTACTGGCCTCTACAGCGTCACCGGGCGGGATGGGCGAGTTGAACTCAGCCGGATGTTGGGAGCCTGTGTGGCTCAAGAGAGACGGACGTTCCAAGGGTGCCTCCTGTGATGCCGGACCTCGGCTTAGGACTCCGTTGAAATCGGGAGGGAGGGACGTGTGCATTATAAGCGCCGTCATACACCTAAGCGTTGACGGGACGTAACGTAAGAGGGTCGTCGACCCCGCCGGCGGGGTCGGTGTGTGTTGTTTGTGTTCCCTAACAAGTGCATGTTGGTCGTGTATGGTGAGTCTATCGACGGGATCGAGTAGGACGTGCTTAGGTCGCCTACGGGTCATTTTAGGTAGCTCTAAGGGGCTATACATGCACGCCTTAGAGATGAGCGGGTTAGCGTGTTGCGACGCTTTATCGAAATATCAATCATTGGAGCGGGTCAGTAGTCAATCGTGGTGGAATAAGCTCCGACCCCTAAAATATGCCGAGCATTGACAGACTGTTCCTTTAACCCCATTAAACCCGTAGACATCGTAAAAACAAAGGTTTTTTTTTAGTAAGAAATATCAATTCACGTATAATATAATATAATCCATCCGTATAGTGGCAGAGTTGCAACCCACCTTCAAAAGCATTCCCAAGGAGAATCGACATGAGACAGACTTTTGTACATTAATAATTTGCTAAATACGTTCCGTGTACTCCAAATAAATGGCCGTTTCCCATATAGATATATTCTTCTGACGATTTGTTTTCCATTTTTAAACTTAAACACGACAGGATAAATAGGAGTCGAAACAAAAATGAAACAAAATTACATTAAAAATATTTTATTAACAATTATCAGTTAAGTAACAGCACAGCGGTGCTATTCTGTAAGAACTCACTTAACTCACCAGTGAAATGTTGCCAACCGACTTATGGTGGTATACTATTTTGACGCGTTTATTCTTGAAATGTTATCATTATTACGGCCAATGTCGCATATCACTATTTGACCTTTAAGACCTTTTTCTACCACGAGTTAAGAGTTTGTTCGTACAGAATAGCCCTAAAGGATGGAAAAATACTTAAGCAATGTTATATAAATATTGAAAACTTGAGCATAATGAGACGGAGTGAATGCATTACGTTACTATTGGTGGAACTTCGAATAAGCTATCATAGAGAGGACCAGAGGATTACGACGTACAAGATTCACTCTCAAGGCCATTCTCGATAGACTAAGCTAAGCACTGCGCAGGACATATTATAGTGCACAAGTATGTGCGCAAACACAGGTGTACTCTATTGCTTCACTTAATGGGACGGCAAATCCGAAACGATTTAAGAGTTAATTGGCAGGAATTATGGCGTCACGTGCTTTCTGAGGCATCGAAGTATAATTACTTCTAAACTTTGGTTTGCTGCTAAGCATTTCTGAACAAAAGCCCAATAAAATGTATCGCTTCTGTATGGAATAAGGAGATTAACTTTTGATTGAAAAACTTAGCTCCTCAAGCTTAAGCACCAATCCATATACCACACCCTTATACCACAAGTAGTTCATTGCTATAGATAATATTGCTATAAACTGGTTAGAAGTCAAAAATGGATATTGCAGCAAAAATTGGTAAAGTTGGATGAAAAATTTATCACATTTTTTATAATATAAAATATTTCATATAACAACAATACAGCCCGGATTTCTGAACTATAATATTCAAATGGCTGAAGATAAACGATTTACTCTGCTACATTCCCCACAAATATTTCTCGATTAATTTATCTTTATTATTAATATAACACAACACTGGAATAGTGTTGTGTTATAAATAAAGATAAATTATCCACAATTATTTTACTTCCAGTTCTGATAATGTCGTCGACGTTCAAAACGCCATTTTTTCACGAATCCGTTATTAATACCACATGATTTAGATCACGACCAATATCTTTGCTCTTCCATTGGATTCGACTATAGTGTTATTATATAATAGCTGTTTATATTGTAATGAATTATTAAGATCTACTTAAGGCCCCAAAAATTGCCTCAATTTTTAATTTATAACAATAGTAATAAATTTCAAAGCTATTGGTTTTGTAGCCGACTATGTTAAATTATAAAAACCAAGCAGATTCTGTCCTGTTTGTTTATATAAATAAGGTTTATACACATAAATCTGCTTAAGATGTAGAGAATTATTTTTCCTAGGATTCCTATGTGCGAGTCGGGACCGCATCCGGTTTGAGTAATTAACTGACTCTGACTGATGACTCACCCTCTCGCCCGGGGACGCAGTCGAGACCATTAGGGCCAACAGAATACACATTGACGTCAATCGATTTGAAAAAAAATGACAATAGGTAAAAAATTCAGTCTACTTTCGATGCATAAAACAAATTTTCAACACTCGTGAGCAGGAAGGCCAGCTGGAAGTGAGCTCTCTAGGTGGGCAGCTGGTCGCGCGGACGCGGCGGGGCGAGCGCCGCCAGCAGCAGCGCCTGCGTCGGCGCGCCCACCACGGCCGGCAGGCGCGCCAGCCCCGCCGCCGCGCACGGGGGCGCCGCCCACTCTGCTGGCGCAGGGTTACCATGTATTCTACAAAAGTTTCTAAAACATCATAGAATTTTTCAATCGACGTTATCTATTTTCGTCCTTAATCCATAACTAACATGCCAATGGTAACGTCTGTGTAACGCTCGTACACTTCTACGATCCGTGAGAAAAACGCATCATTCCTTGAATAAAGAATCTGGACATTAATCTATTGAGCAACAAGTTTGTTTTTATTACAGGAAAACCCCACCTATCCCTCTAACCGGATAAGTCGGAGATTGTGATGGTGAATGATACGCCAATGGATCGGATAACACTAGATAACAGAAACCTCGATTATCAGTGAAAAAAAATTAGGATACGATACATATAAAAAGTTTTCTTTTACCAATATGAGTTGACTTCGGCGTAGCTACCAGCAACAAAACGTGGGCTTCGGTCAGCGTGAGAAGTCCACACTTCACGTACAGATAGCTGGACGCGGCCACTGTCGTCAGCCAGCTTATAACTGGGGATAAATAAATTACACTGTTGAAATTAAAAATTATGTGTTTCGTTACGCATCGTTGATAGTCCTTTTTTACTCGCTGGATAAACGCGTTTACGTCACGTAAATTGAGGGGGGAGTATATGTGGGGCTCACTGACACCGAACATGCGCCGGAATACCTACTAAAACCAGCGGAATCCACTCCGCCTCTTCGAGGGACGTTACGGTATCGCTTGCGCATACTACCGTAATCATTGTTGGTCCCTTTGCAAGTCCTACACACTCATCAGTTATTCTAACAACAAACATACATAAACACGTAACATTATGTATAAAATATTAGAAATGTACATAACAGATTCCAATCGAAAAAAGGGGCATAGATAAACAAACCATAGACTTACATATACGTTTCGCTAATAGCTCTGCTGTTATGCACTACAAACAGTTCTTGATTAATATATTTGTAATACAAGACTATTACACTTAACTACTTATATACACTTTAATCTGTAACATAAATAATAATAATAATAATATCTTCCAGATCGATTTCGGCCACGGCTACCAATCTCAAGAGAGATTAGCCAACTACGCAGGAGATATTATAGTACACAAGTGTGTGCACAAACACAGGTGCTCTCTCTATTCCCCAACTCTCATAATCGATGGCAATCGGACACGACCGGAAAGAGTTCAGGCGCAGGACCAACGGCTTTACATGCTTTGCGAGGCACGGAAGTGTACACAATTTCAACTTCCAGCCTCCGGGCTGCTACTGAGAATTTTCTGACAGAAAAACCTAACAACTCTTTATTGGCCCGACCTCAATTCCCAGGGCCTCCGGGTATGCGGCCTTACATCAAGCCACTAGACCAACAAGGCAGTCAAAAAATGTGGTATAAATAATCTGTGGTATTCATTACGGATTCGTAAAAGTTAGATTGGAACTTTTTGATGTTAAATTAAAGTAGATAAATGTATTTGAGTGGAATTAAAACAACTTTGAATACACAGGTAAACGTTTTATATTGATGCTCTTTCTTTCTTCCTTCGTCGACAAGGACTTGTTTAAAGATGTCTCGACGAGCCGGCTGGCGTGGTTGGTGAATGCTTGCCTTTCACGCCGAAGGTTGTGGGTTCGATTCCCACCCAGGACAGATATTTGTGTGCATGAACATGTCTATTTGTCCTGAGTCTGGGTGTAATTATCTATAAAAGTATGTATTTACAAAAGAAATATAGTATATGTAGTAATCAGTTGTCTGGTTTCCATAGCACAAGCTCTGTATAAACTTAATTTGGGATCAGATGGCCGTGTGTGAAAAATGTCCCAAGATATTATTATTATTAAAGATGTCGTTCTTTGTGTGAATTGTGGTATCAATTTTTTTGTCATTTTCCAGCTTTTTTTTATAGAATTGGAAGGCGGACGAGCATATGGGCCACCAACCTTGGGAACTAAGATTTTATGTCCCTTGTGCCTGTAATTACACTGGCTCACTCACCCTTCAAACCGGAACACAACAATAACAAGTACTGCTGTTTTGCGGTAGAATATCTGATGAGTGGGTGGTACCTACCCAGACAAGCTTGCACAAAGCCCTACCACCAGTAAAAGCTTTGATCAGTTCTGCTTTTTCTGGGGCTGCGGTATAGTTCCTGTATTATAGTTGTCAGCTTTATTTTCATCGAGTGAATATGGCTGATAATTATAATACAGGCATGACATTGGTCTATTCGGCACTCATTCTGTCTGAAGCATTGTCCGTGGTAAATGTTGGCATAAACTTATGCACAAATTATAATTTATTATATTTTCATAATAATACTTATACTTAAAACAATTTAAGATTTGTATATAGTCAATAAAAACGCCTAGAGGATAAACATTCATTTTATTAATTAATTAGCATAACCCGCGGCTTCGCCGGCGTGAAATTTGGTTTTTCTCCGAAATCATTCAAACTACTTCTACCTTTTTAACACCTATTGGAATTATATATATATATATATATATATATATATATATATATATATATATATATGTATTATTTATGTATTATATAACTTAATAAACACGAAAATAGACTAAGCATGTTCAAAGCTCTACGGATATACTTGAAATATAGACACTGAATATATAAAAAAATATTTTAATTAGGTAGCAGCGATCGTTTAAACGAAAAAAAATATGGTCGTTTTGGTAGCTCGCTAATAGCCAAATATAAAAATCACAGACCGATACTTCAATTTTATTTATTTGTTTAAATAAATTAAAGGATCGACTTACCTAAAAACAGTGTTGCCATTACATCAATAACGTACAAACTGCCTTCTGCTTCTCTCAGCAGCGAGCAACACTCGCTGTACAGTATTGCTAGAGCTGATATCTTGTTTATTGTCACATCTGAAATATTTTTTATTTAAAACCCGTACATATATATAAATACTTATTTTTAAAACATACAGTCGCCAATAGGACTTGCCAGAATAGAAAACCATCCTAAAGAAACTTGCGTGTGTCGAATGAAAATTACCCACATCCCACATTGGAGAAGAGTTGTGCAATAAACTCCAAAACCTCCTCCTGAAATGGATGCCTTCGCCCAGCAGGGACAAAGCAAGGACAAGGCTGTAACCGGTCTTTATTCATAATAAAAAATGGAATTGTTTACCAGCCTCTATAACTTGGGTTCCTTCAAACGAGGCGTGAAGAGAAACCTTGCGGGCCGGCAAGGCGGGGGCGGCTACTGCAGAACATCCTTTGGTATCGGCCGTCGTCGCGTTTGGACTCAGTAGAGTCCAAGTACCACTTACCATCAGGTGGAGTGGAATCATTCTTCTTACCGGCAATTATATAAAAAAACATACACCCAAGTAAAAAATGGGGCAAACTACATACCGATTTCCATTTTCGGAGACAAACTCCCGATCGCGAATGGCACAAGAGCTGCTGACACCGTAATAGCTACTCCTCGCAAGGATGGCAGCGGTACACGTCCACACTGGAAGTACCACTTCCTTATTAACTACAGTTCGGAAAGCCTCGACATTGCCCATGACCTTGGACACGAGACATCCAAAATCAAATCAAAACAATTCATTCAACATTGAACCATTACACTTACTTATTGATAGTCAAACTAGAAAATACCACCGGTTCGGAAAAGACCCTTAGCCTATTGCAATCGAACGAGTATTGATCAATAAATCTAGGAAAACGAGGAATTTAATTCTGTCTATGTTAAAAGAAAGATAAATATCTTTATAGCACTTTTTTTTATAGAATAGGAAGGCGGACGAGCATATGGGCACCTGATGGTAAGTGGTCACCAACGCCCTTAGAAATTGGCATTGTAAGAAATGTCAACCATCGCTTACATATCCAATGCGCCACCAACTTTGAGAACTAAGATTTTATGTCCCTTGTGCCTGTAATTACACTGGCTCACTCATCCTTCAAACCGGAACACAACAATATCAAGTACTGCTGTTTTGCGGTAGAATATCTGATGAGATGGTGGTACCTACCCAGACGAGTTTGCACAAAGCTCTATCACCAGTTGCACACTCAAGCATAGGATATATATATAAAAGAGAAAAAAAAATTTTGGGTCGACAATCCATGTTCACACTTTTTTTCATTGGGGCCTGAGAAGTTTTGTCACGTCACTAGATGATGATGTTATGAAAGATCTTGAAAGCTGCAATGATAAAATTAGACTTACCAACAAAAGATGAGCAAGTGGCGAGAACAGGAATGACATCGCATAGCTAGTGGCAGCTAACGATGCCGTGACACCATCCCTGCTGAGCGAGAGCGGCAGCCACGCGCATGGGCGCGCCAGAGACGCTAATATCGCACTGAAATACCATTCAATTATATTTATTCTAGGAACCCCTCCCGTCTGTATAAAACTTTCATATCGTAATACTATAAATATAACGTAACAGCTATGAATATCCCACTGCTGGGCTAAAGGCCTCCTCTCCCTTTTTAAGGAAAAGGTTTCTAATTTCACAGAAATTCTGCCACATGTGTATTCCACCAACCCGCACTGGAGCACCGTGGTGGAATAAGCTCCAAACCTTCTCCTCAAAAGGCCTTATCCCAGCAGTGGGACATTAACAGGCTTTTACTGTACTGTACTTACATATATACAATTATTTTGATCGATAATAATGTAACTCGGCATTAAATTATCAATACATACAGGGTTACAGGGTAATATGTCACGATCCTTTTAAAGGGTTATAGTTCAGGACAATAGCTATCAAATGACCCCCAAAATGCTTATGCAAAAGTGTATCGTTTTCGAGTTATTAATTTTTTAATATTTTTTTTATTTAAAGGATGTTTAAGATTCTAAAATTCAATAAAAAAAAATCAACGTATTTTCCCTATTTTTTTTGTATTTCTTGCTAGGGATGTACCCTAGCAAGAAATACAAAAAAAATTAATAATAACCAGTTAATAATAACCAGTTATAAAACAAAAACAATCTTCAAGCATTTTTAAATTACAGATCCAAAACTGTACAACTTTTCGATTTTTAATTTTGATTCTTTAAGTTACTCGCAATTTTTTGTAAAAATCACTATGGCTCTTATCGTGCGGATCATTTTAAAAACATCTGCGTTTCCTTAGCTATCCATCGGTACATAAAAAGTACAGTAACAATCATAAACTCAGGAGAAAATTAGATAACAAAGAGACCAGGTAGGAAATTCTAAGAAATGCTATTGTCTTTGGAAACCGCTTAATCGCTTTTTGTGAGGGTTTCCCTGTTCTTTTTGAGACCAATATCGAATATTGTGGTAGTTAGTAATACCATCTTTGAAAATACGTTGATATTTTTTTTTATTGAATTTTAGAATCTTAAACATCCTTTAAATAAAAAAAATATTAAAAAATTAATAACTCGAAAACGATACACTTTTGCATAAGCATTTTGGGGGTCATTTGATAGCTATTGTCCTGAACTATAACCCTTTAAAAGGATCGTGACATATTACCCTGTAACCCTGTATAATAAAAGAAAAATTCTTAAAGGCACCGGAAGCAAAAATCTTGAAAATATGCCCAATAACTTGCTTAACATAGTAATTGCCTATGGGATACGCCATAGACAATTAATTAGTTATGTATGAATAGGCTCTGTGCCGGATGTCATTGTAATAATAATTATCTAAATAGAGTTTTAAGATATAATCTACAATTATACGATAATAAAACAAAATTGAAAGTATTATAGTTAATTTTTTATAATTAATGTCGCTATGTCTTTTGCCTTGTTTATTTAATACGTGCTCATAACAGATATCCGAACAGTGGCGTAGCTATCGTAGGACCAGGTAGTGCCGTGCGCCAGGACCCCGGGCTAGTTTTTAACCCATTCACAGGTACTTTTTAACCCATTCAACGCCAAAATTGCGGGCACGGGAACCCACGTAGTGGGCTCATTTTAAAAGTAAGTTTTTCTTCGTAAGAATGCCATAATAAAATTCGACAATAAAATTGTATGACCATTTAAACAAAACTTTCTTAGTATACGCATATAATTTGGTTTTTATGTTTAGACATATTTATATTTATACTAATTTTCAAAAAAATTTATCTTCTTCCTAGATACCGAAGACCCACTTTGCGGGTTGTTTTGCAGGTGTAGAAAACGAAAGAAAATAAAATAAAAAGAAAAACTTTATTAAGGTAGAAAATCTACTCGTTGTTTTGTTTGCTTTGGTGCTACATATTTTGTTATTTCTTGAATATTTAATTCGTTTGGCTTTTGGAATGTTTAATAGTTATTAAAAAAAAACGCGCGCTAATTTAAAACCGCCATTTTGTTAATGGATAAACAGGTATTTACTATACCTGTTTATGTATTATAATAATAATAATATAATATAATAATATTAACACCAAAATAGAACGATCGCGGTTAATGAAGTCGACTCTTAGACCAACTCTGCCTCAGGTCGAAGCTGGTTGCGAAAGCTTCCAGCTGGAACTACAGAACCGATTTGCCATGTTGGAAACCAGGCAGGGCATTGACGACGCCACCAATGGTCTGGTGCGTGTCATCCGCGAGGTAGGCCAGAATTACTTTCGACAAAAGAGCAATGGACGTAAGTCGAAGCTCTCAGGCGAAACTCTGAACGAGATGACGAGGAGACGAGAACAGCAGAACATGACGCCATCTGAGTGTCAGGCACTTAACAGGAAGGTTAAAAAACTAATAAGGCGTCACACAAGACGAGCGAATACCCGGAATATTGAAGATGCTATAGCACTCAATAGGGGCTCAAAGGTTTTTGCAGTCACATACCTCCTGTTGTCACCTGACAAAACTCAGAACCATACAAGGCACAACCGTCACCTCAAAACCAGAGATTCTAGCTGAAGTCGAAAAGTACTATGGCGATTTATACTCATCACGAGTACCTCCACCTGAGTCCCACAGTGCGGATGACCCACGAGCCAGACTAACACGCCATCTATCAGACGATCTTCCCGACATCGATTTGGGCGAGATTAAGATTGCTCTCGGGCAACTTGGAAACAAAAAGGCTCCAGGAGATGACGGAATTACCTCAGAGCTTCTCAAAGCAGGACGCACACCAGTTCTGAGAGAGCTGGCTAACATCTTTAATTCCGTCCTCCACAATGGTATAACACCGAAGACATGGAGCAGAAGTGTGGTGGTGCTGTTTTTCAAGAAGGGCGATAAAGCTCTTCTGAAAAACTACCGCCCCATTTCACTTTTAAGCCATGTTTACAAATTGTTTTCGAGGGTAATCACGAATCGTCTTGCCCGAAAATTCGATGACTTCCAACCCGTGGAGCAGGCTGGGTTTCGAAAAGGCTTCAGTACCGTAGACCACATACACACACTAAGGCAAATAATACAGAAGACCGAGGAATATAATCAGCCTCTATGCCTAGCGTTTGTGGACTACGAAAAAGCCTTCGATACCATCGAGACCTGGGCTGTTCTGGAATCCATGCAGAGATGCCTAATTGACTGTCGGTATGTCCAGGTGGTAAAGTGTTTGTACGAAGCCGCAACCATGACCGTCCAAGTACAAGATCAGAGCACAAGACCAATCCAATTGCATCGCGGGGTAAGACAGGGAGATGTAATATCACCGAAACTCTTTACCAATGCATTGGAGGACGTCTTCAAGACGCTCGATTGGAACGGACGCGGCATTAATATAAATGGCCAACACATTACACATCTGCGATTTGCCGACGACATTGTCATCATGGCGGAGACTCTGCAGGATTTGGAAGAGATGCTAAACAGCCTGAGCGATTCTTCAAGATAAGTAGGTCTCGGGATGAACATTGAAAAGACCAAAATTATGGCAAACCGTCATGTATCCCCGAGACCAGTGGTCGTAAATGGCTCTCCACTTGAAGTTGTGCAGGAATATATCTACCTGGGCCAAACTATACAACTTGGCCGGCACAACTTTGAGAAGGAGGCTAAAAGAAGAATACGTTTGGGCTGGGCGGCATTCGGGAGGTTACGTCATATTTTTGAATCGTCGATCCAACAGTCGCTTAAGACCAGGGTCTTCAATCAGTGCGTCCTACCTGTAATGACTTACGGTGCCGAAACGTGGACACTTACCGTAGGACTGGTCCACCAATTTAGGGTCGCTCAGCGAGCAATGGAACGCGCGATGCTTGGGGTTTCTCTGGCAGATAGAATCCGAAATGAGGACATTCGCCAGAGAACTAAAGTCACCGACATCGCGCTTAGAATTAGCTCGCTGAAGTGGAAGTGGGCTGGTCATGTCTCCAGGCGCATTGATGGCCGATGGAGCCGACACGTGTTGGAGTGGAGACCACGCTTAGGCAAACGTAGTGTAGGACGCCCTGTGACAAGATGGGCCGACGATTTAAAAAAGGTGGCAGGTTCGGGATGGATGCGGACTGCCCAAGATCGGGATGGTTGGCGTTCTATGGGGGAGGCTTTCGTCCAGCAGTGGACGGCAAAAGGCTGAAAAAAAAAAAAAAAAAAAAAAAAAATATATATATATATATATATATGTATATAATAATAATAATATAATATAATAATAATAATTAATGTATTATTGGCGCGACTTGTGATTTGTTCAATGTGTTAAAATATGTTGTTTGGATTTTTAAGATTAATTGAGTTAGCTATTTACATCAATTTATATGATTTAATGTTATATTTATAAAAGACCAATTCAAGATTTTTATAAAATCAACTTCTTGATGCTAAATATTTATATATTGGAATTGGCGCGGCCAGCTCTCTAGCTGGGGGCTAATTCTACTAATCAATAACAATTACGATACGTTCCCGATTCAAGTCAACTTTGACTATTCTATATTTGTTCCCATCAGAATTAAACCGTTATGATGGTATACCGTTGGATTAAAACTAAATTTTAGATTTAACTATCATACTCATAATAAAAGTTTTCCAGACCGATTTCGGCCACGGCGGCCAATGTCAAGAGAGATTAGCCAACTGCGCAGAACATATATATATTAAAGTACTTAACTGTCTATGTTTTCATGCTAATATCTTTGATAAGATTGAAGAAGGGGGGGGGGGTAGTTAAATAAACAAGACAATCTGACAATTTCGGCCACGGCGGCCAATCTCAAGAGAGATTAGCCAACTGCGCAGGAGATAGTATTGTGTACAAGTGTGTACGCAAACAGGTGCACTCTCTATTCCCTAACTCTCATAATCCGATGGGACGGCAATCCGACACGACCGGAAAGAGTTCAGACGCAGGACTAACGGCTTTACGTGTAAAAATATCGTGCACTCAATTGCTCTTCGAAATTAATTAACTGCTTTAGGATAAAAATATATTACTTATTTTCAATTAACATTTAACTTTTAATCAAACAATGAATATGTCCATTACATTAATGAAATACATTGAAATGAGAAAATGAATAGTCTACAAGCGCTGTCTTTCCTTTTTTCTGTCATAGATCCCATCCCCACACACTTATTATTATTTATTTCTAATCCTTAAGATAATGAAATAATAATAAAAATTTAGCTTACATATATGTAATACATAGTTTTTATACTAGCGTAGGGTTAGCAGAAGAATTGTTAAACCTTCAGATATACAGCACAGAAGCATAAAACTCAAATAGAAAAGGAACACCATTACGAATTCAACAAGAAAAATTGAAGACAGCAGAATTGACTATCACGAATAAGAATGGACTTTGTGTAATTGCTTCGAAATAATAATAAATTATTTATTACATGACAAGGTGAGTTTTATTAGGACGTGCAAAACAAAAATACAATCGTAAAATACTATAGAATACATTTTAAGGCAATTTTCAATGAATCGATTATTATTAGCAAACAACATGAAAACTACAAAAAGGTAGAAGATCAGTGTTACAGGATCAGTAGAGTACTGTAACAGCCTGTAAATGTCCCACTGCTGGGCTAAGGCCTCCTCTCCCTTTTTTGAGGAGAAGGCTTGGAGCTTATTCCACCACGCTGCTCCAGTGCGGGTTGGTGGTTACAGGTTGGTTACAGGATCGGAGCGAGTGAAATAACTTTTTGTTAACTTACTCATTTTTCATTGAATGCACGTTTTCACTATCACTAAACACGGGAACACCTCCAAAGATATTTTTTATAGGAAAACGACCCGAAAAATATCTAATTTATTAGTAGAGTACTTACCGTATACCAACAACCCACGACGTGGGTTCAAGGTTATCATCATATGTAATGCCGAGGACCCCGTTAGCGGGTTCACTAACACAATGTATGATGGCGTAGCGTATGAGGATATGAAAAGTTTGGAGAATGCGAATGCGTTGATTATTTGACACATTCTTAACAGTAACAACCCATATGGTGCCCAGCTCCACCAGCTCACAAGCAAGAACGGCATAAGACAGACAGCTAGCTATACGTCACTCTCTCTATATTTATTTTCACTCTCAAATATCACCTTTTTAAATTTTGCAATGTCATTTAAGTATAATTATTGTATCCCAATGAATATCTTACCCTTCAATAACTCGTCTATCCAGCGCAACTGACAGTGCGTTAACAGTGACAGCGGACAGAACGAATGCAACGACATGTGCATGGAGCGCTGTCAAAGCGTACATGCGGATGCGACATGCATGCACGCGTGTGCGACCCGCATTATAATATATGTACGTCCGAGGAATGTGGCTTATGTATTCCATGTGAAATATACCTGCAGGAAATAACTGTATTATTAGATATAATAAAAAAAATATTAAAATTACTTATATTTTTATATTAATTATTTTTAAAATATTTATTTAAAATGTATCACTAAGGATAAATTTCGAAAAAAAAAAGGTTTCCAATTTCATTATGTTTTCACACTATAAATATATTGTATATAATGTAAGCATATAAATGAAACAGCTGGAGAAATTTCTTCTGTTAAGAATATTCGTAGCTGCCCTTGCCTATAATTCCCCCTCTGCTGGCAAATTATCTGACCGGACCGATTTCGGCCATTTCGACCATTCTCGAGGGAGACTAGCTAACTTCACAGAAAATATTATAGTGCACAAATTGCACAAGTATGTGTACTCTCTCCAATCAGTCACATAATCGGACAACAAATCAGATGCGAACGGAAACAGTTCAAGCGCAGGACCAACGGTTTTACATGCTTTCTGAGAAACGGGAGTGCACACACTTCCAGACTCCGGGCTGCTACTAGAATTTTTCGATAGAATCCCAATTTTTTTTATCGACCCTACCCGGGGATCGAACCTCGGGAGCTACATACATCTAGCCACTAGACCAACGAGGCAGTTAATAACAGTATATAGATATGGCATAATATAAATCTACATGAGATTCCTAAGTATATTTTCATTCACCGACAAATCAATCAAATGAAGCTCAAGGAAAAAGTTAGTTAAGGATAACTATCCTTGCCAGAATTTCAAACCATGATCTTTCTCTGGATCTTTTTCTGGATACTTTCTATTAACTGAACGGTCTTGGCTCTCAAGAAATGTTAATATTGAATAAAAATCTATTATATGTGCATAATTCTTAGCATTACAGTAAATAATTAGGCAAAGAAAGCATTTTTCTGATTCTGTTTGAACTTTAACAATCTATACTCGGCTATGAATTTAAATAAATTTTATTCCATTTGTAATGGGCCAGTATTTTCTAGTAAAACAAAAAAAAAAAATGTTTCAATAATGAGTAAATTTGTTATCAATATTGAATTATTTTAAAGCATATGTAAGTGTAAAGCAAAAAATTGTGTGAAATAAAAATATTTATCATATATTTAATATGATTCCATTACATAATAGCTTTTTAGAATTATATATAATGATCCGAGTCATAATGTCAGGATGAATTGTGAAAAAGCACGAAATTTTTAATTATAAGTTTATATGAAATTGCTTTTAAAATTATAAAAAAATTAAAGCATGCTGAATTTACTTATTTAAATTATATACTTATTTATTGTATTAGAAATTATCTAATAAAATCAAGTCTGTATTCTTAGCCTTGTTAACTATTCTCAACGGAGACTAGCCGACTTTTGTAAGATACATTATAGTGCAGAAACACAAGTGCAATCTCTATTCCCTAACTCTGATAATCTGATGGTCTACATTCAACATGACCGGAAAGTTTCAGGATCCAGAGCAATGGCATATTTACTGAGTCATTCGAGTTTAACCACTGCTAACTTCCAAATTCCAGGATTCTATAAACAATATATTAATAGAAAAAACTCTACTGGACTTATAATAATAAAAGTAAATTCAGTCATACATAATATTTGAATTTTAAATTATTTATTACTAATATTTATTATATATTACAAGAAATACTTCTTGCTTAGTGGCTTTTGTTTATTCTCGATTGCTTTGGATAAATATAATAATGAATGCATCAAGTACTATTATTTTTAACACATTCAATGTGAATCCAGTTGTTTTTTTTATACATATAAATCTCTGATATAAAAATGATGTTTAAATACGAGCTTTAAAAAAGTGAGAAAAGTATAATGTAGTTACATGGGCGAATGGGTGCAATGCGTTCTAGAAATATCTACGTGAGCATGCTTGTAGTTGCCTCCGGGAGCCCCGTAATTCGGCGCCAAAACAGCAAGAGCCATTGTCGTCAAGACTCCAAGCACCATCCAGCGTTTCTTTATTTCCTTCCAAAAGTCCAGGTCATAGTCACTTTTATACACTTCATTACGGTCCTTTTGAGGGCAAATAACCTGGGTTGATGTTACAGCACATTCCATCTTCCAATTATATCAAAATTATCACGAATGATACATGTAAGCAAATATCTTCTAAACTTTTTCTCTCTTTAAAGACACTAAAAAACTTTTGCAGTTTATATTAGATTGATTTAATTAGATTTAGAGGGAAGACAAAAATATTGCGAGTAAATAAATAATGAAAACTAAATTAAGCAAAAATCAATGAACTGGGTTTTATAAATTTTGAAATACCGCGCATCTGCAATGCTGCAAAGGTGACAACTTAATAAGTGTCAAGTTATACTGATTGACGTCATCACTATTTCAATTTACGCCATACAATAAAATGGTTTTTGCAAACAAATATTATTTTAATTATTATTACAATCTAACACGTTTTTTTCATTTGTTTTGCAAAATAAATTATGAAAGTATATATACCTAAGTAATTTTTAATCGGTTGTATTTCAGTTCATTACTGAAACTTTAAGCTGTCAAAATTCAAAGTGTCAATATGACTTTTTGTGCTATGCCAAAGGCATTTTAATTTTAAAAATAAATGTGCGCAATACTTTATTACCGAAATTAGTTAAACTTCTTAATCATTAAAAATGCTGTTAAGAAGTTTTCGACAAGTAGGAGAAACATTTAAAAGAAATCCACTATTTTTAAGGTTAGAATAGTTTATTTTCATATCGTTTTTCTCATACTACATTTTGTTAATTCAAATATTTTTTATATATTCTGCATGCGTTTTTCATTATAAAAAAATTAATAATACTACGCGCATTATTTAATGGTATTGAAAAAAAAACATTAATAAGTAAGGTATACCTATTATTCTGTACAAGATTATATAGATAATAAAAAGTCAGAATTTCGTTGATTCTTACGTGGAAAATATATCATTTAATTATAATACATATTTAGTATACAAAATCTATAGTCTGAATAATAATAGTTTTATATATAAATATATATTTATTATATATATTGTTTTTATAGTGTAAGAAATAAAGCTGCATATGAGGGTGATGGAAAAACAACAGTAAAAATCTTAAACCAGGACCAAGACCTAGGCCTCATGATAGATGCATATGGAAGCGTAAGTAAAAAAAAAGTGAAATCCCTCTTGTTTTAGCCAAAACTTAAGGCTTAAAAGTAAGTAAAGAGTATCAAATATCTTGGGAAAAGCCCCATATTGGCCAAAAAAAGTTATTAACCGATGTTTTCTAGAAATTCTTCATAATTACCGAGTAAGTTGGCGGACGTTCACACTCCCTACCTAGAAAAGCGAAACGCCTAAACACGTTCCGATTATGTCTGACTATGAGAATGTGGGGTACTCCACTGAGGATAGGGATACACACTTGTGCACTTTGATGTAATCTGTACATTTGACTAGACTCCTTTGAACAGTATATAAAGACATTTGATACATTACATCATGTTTGTTATGTAATATAATATTGTAGCCGAGATGGCCTAGTGGTTAGAACACATGAATCTTAACTGATGATCGTGGGTTCAAATCCAGGCAAGCACCACTGAATTTTCATGTGCTTAATTTGTGTTTACAATTTATCTCGTGCTTGATGGTGAAGGAAAACATTGTGAGGAAACCTGCATGTGTCTAATTTGACTGAAATTCTGCCATATGTGTATTCTACCAACCTGCATTGGAGCAGTACGGTGGAATAAGCTGCAAAACCTTCTCCTCAAAAGCGAGAGGAGGCCTTAGCCTAGCAGTGGGACATTTATAGGCTGTTACTTATAATTTTGTATAGTAGATAGTATTATATATTAAATGAATGAATAAATAATATATTTGTTTCAGTATGGTTTTCGAATTAACAATGGAATCACAGTGTTAGGACCAATTGCTATATTTCCTAGGTAAGTTTTATTTTATAGTTATAATAATAGTGAAACCAACGGAGGTTGTGTCTATCAATGTACATTTATTTACTTCTGGATACATAAATATGTATGATCTGTGTGTTCAAATATATGCTGATTGTCAAGGTGTACAATCCAGGGGGTGATGTCTATTTTATACTATCAAAATACAATTATTATATGTCGTCGCTTTAGAGAGAGGGATCTGATGGTCGGGGCCTAACTTAATGGGCAAAGGTTGTCCATTGCCGTTCAGCTTAGAAATGCGGCCTGTGTTATGGGTAGCTTTGCATTGGAAAGGAATCTTGAGGGACTTAGGCAATTTTTAAGAAATATGAATATTTAATTGCTATTAGAGTACTTATTATATAGCTATTGGTAATAATATAATGAAAATCCTCAAATAGTATAAATATTAGCTCGTTAATATTTCTGTAAATATTTTATTGAAAATAAATTTATTAATGGATAAAGCTAAGCTTAAGCTTTTGGTGTATTGCCAATACACATAAAAATATGGCTGTAAATATTTTTAATTAAATTAAATAAAAAAAAGATTAAAATTTTATATGTTCATAAAATATTTTTATGAATCATATATCAATTGAAAGCTAATTTTGTTCTCTTCACAATATGGTATAAATCTGCCTATGTAAAAGTGCCTTATCTCTGTAAACCATCTTGTTCAGGACAATATTGTCGTGGCAAATACGTACATCGAGTGAAATCAACGAGGCTTCACTTCGGTTTTTTAAGCTTTTGGAACCTAAGATTGATTTATTGGTAAGAATATCTATCTCTGATATTTTTTGTAAAATTTTATTTGTAGGAAGGCTGACGATCAAATGGCCTACCAGGTGAAAACTGGTCAACCTGTCTATATGATATGTATATAAACGCCCTTAGGCATTGGCATTGTAAGAAATGTCAACCATCGCTTATAGCCAATGCGCCACCAACCTTGGGAACTAAGATTTTATGTCCCTTGTGCCTGTAATTACACTGGCTCACTCACCCTTCAAACCGGAAAACAACAATATCAAGTATTGCTGTTTTGCGGTAGAATATCTGATGAGTGGGCGGTACCTACCCAGACGAGCTTGCACAAAGCCCTACCACTAGTCAGTCAGTCAGTTAGATTCTTGTGTTATATGAAAAAAATATCTTTTGGAATTTGTTCATGTATAATATTATTTTGTTTAACTCGGTTAATACTTCATCAACATACAATCAAATTGACTGCCTTGATGTAAGACCCAGTAAGGTTAAGGACCCGGAGGTCTTAGGTTCAAATCCCAGGTGGGGCAAATAAAGTTATTGGATTTTTCTATCGAAAATTCTCAGCAGCAGCCCGTAGTCTGGAAGTTGGAAGTGTGTACACTCCGGTGCCTCGGAAAGCACGAA
This sequence comes from Nymphalis io, assembly GCF_905147045.1. Taxonomy (NCBI): domain Eukaryota; kingdom Metazoa; phylum Arthropoda; class Insecta; order Lepidoptera; family Nymphalidae; genus Nymphalis; species Nymphalis io. Next base: position 2,595,582 of record NC_065914.1, read on the forward strand.
AATCCGTTGGTCCTGCACCTAAACTCTTTCCGATCGTGTCCTATCGGATTATAAGAGTTGGGAATAGAGTGCACCTGTGTTTGCGCACACACTTGTGCACTATATTTCCTGCGTAGTTGGCTAATCACTTGAGATAGGCCGCCGTAGCGGAAATCTGTCCGGACGACATTACTTCATCAGATCATAATGGGCCAGTGCAATGTCCCTTAGAACACTGTTGAAATTTCATATGCCATTCTGTTTTTAAATATGTATTTTTATTTTAAAATATATTTATTAAGTTATTATTTATTACTAATATTGTTTTCTTTTACAGATAATAGGCTTAGAAACGAATGATAGAAAAGTTATAAATTCCGTATTCAAGGCGTCAAGGGAAGCAAAACTGAATGTTGAGATATTGCAAACCGAGCATGCTTGTTCCACTTTCAACTTCTTAAACGCAGAGGGGAGGTAAGTTACCTAATTTATTTCCTAGCGGTGTGGGTTTGTTTTGTTGTCCAAGCTTAGTAGACTTTTCAACACCCTGTATATATACAAGCAATACAGTTCTGTATAAAATAATTTAATCTAAAATTTCCTGTCCTATCTCCCATTATCAGTTAGCCCAATTTTTTTTCTAATTTTTTTTTTTTATTATTTCAGATCGATAGCCGGAGCTCTACTGCCTCCCCTCCACATTGATATGAATGAAAATGATATGTTGCAAACCAAACTGCACTATCAAAATGTTTTCGAGAAAGGTCTCAATTAAAACATCCGTATAAATGTCAACAAGATATAATATATATGTATGACGGCGTGGTATTGATCACGTGGCGCAATTCGTTTCGGAGCCGTTATCAGACATGTTATAGACGCAAAGTAAAAGTTCAATCTCGTACAACTGTTTATTTGTTCGCTTACAATCGATAATTACAAAATAACATTTAACCACGTCGATTAAAGTGGTTGGACACGATACAAGACGACGACCGTTCGCCCCGGAGTCCCTTCCCAAGTCCCTCGCACGAGAACGTTCAACAAACTTCAAGTGTCCGATGTCAGCGGTGCTATACCGTGGAGGTGTACGCTCGCACTGCTATCCGCCTTTGCAAATAGCGAGCGAGCGAGCTTGCGGACGAACTCCTCCACGGTGGGCGTCCTGGTGTCTCGGTGGATGACGTCATTCCTGACGTACCTCGGAGCTCCTACAATCATTCGCAGGCATCGGTTTTGTTGGATCTGAATCCTCCGCTTCTGGTACGCTGAGCAGAGTGCGTACCAGGCGGGGGCCGCATACGTCAGGCGCGAGCGGACGTAGGCACCGTAGACCCTCAGTCTGGTCTTCATAGGAAGCCGCGATGTGAAAAGGGTGTACAACTTAGACCGGGCAGCCGCGGCATGACTCACCACCTTGTTAACGGTGGGTATCAAGCGCAGCCTGCGGTCCAAGTGACACCCCAAGTAACAGACTGAGGTCTGCCACTCCACGTCCTGGCCTCGGAAGGTGAGCCGACGCATCGGCTTTCGACCTTACTCAAGCGTACTACTTGACGTTTCCGAGAACCGCTTATAGATGGCGTTGTACTCAAATTATGGCGTCTTATCTTTGATTCTGCGACATGTGGTTACCGCACGATTCATTCATCTCATGTTCTACCGAATAAGCAATACTTAGTATTGTAGTCTACTGGTAGTATCCAGTATACTACCAGTAGACTACAATACCACCACAAAGGATATAATACTGTGTGATATTTTAACAGTGCCATGTTAAATAAAAAAAAATTCATTGTCTGTGGTCAGTTTATATTGAATTCATTTTGATAGTGACATCTCTATTAGTGACATTACATAGTAATGTCATCAATTATTTAATATTCTCAACAATATAATTTTTCAATCGGAAGGAATTTTCCTGTTGCAGAAATGCTGCTTAGGGATTATTAGGGTTAAATTTATTAATTTATTTCGTTCAGAATAGTTTTAGCATAGATAATTATAAATATAAATTATTTCACAAATGATATTAAAAATATTGTACAATATACGTTATGTAAATATTACGTTATACAGTGAAATATAGTTTATTAAAGTATTTGTTTTATTTATATTTATTTTACATAAAAAATAACCTATTTTTATTGAGAACACATTTTTTAGTAACAAATACACACCCATATATATAAAGGGTTATATAATATAATGAATAGGCTGTTATGTCCGTATATTATAATCTACAAAGCTTGCATTCATTTTTGGTTTTAGGGGATAACCGAGTTCTGTGGGAATCTTACCTTCTAAGACCATTGTGAAAATCTTCCTCGTCCCCACACCTTGGTAGTGCATATCCTTAAGTGGTCTGTTACAGGTTACGCGAGGCTCCCCACGAGTTCACAACTCGAGGCCACGTAATTGTAACCTGTATATATACATAGAAACGCCTTTTTGGCTCCGATTTTAATAATTTACTGCTATTGTTCTCTTATTATGGTTATATATTTTAAGTTAGAGGATTTTTTTTTTAATTTTTAAGTCCATGCATTTACTCACCGACGTCAGCTCAGCATAAATAAAAATAAAAAAATCCTGAAAATTTGATTTTATTTCAACAAAACTAACACTATTTTATAACATAATACATTACACTTATAATTTAAACAACATTCTATTGTAAATTAATTACAACAATAAATTAATTTGAAATGAACCTCCAGTTTCTGATAAACGTCAAATTGACTTAAATAACTTTAATCCGTTAATTCAGATTACTGTCACTAGATGGCGTTAATTTCAATACGCTATCGTACATGTAAAAAAAATTACGCACTAGCCACACATTGTGATTGGTCGATGGCAGCCGATGACGTAATACGCGACCAATGAGCATTAAGTTAGATTAACAAATCTTACTTTTATAAGCATATCAGAAACTCGATTTTACTCATGACGACTTTCAACACGTCATTTTATGTGATAAATTTTACTACGTTCATTAAAAAATTAAATATATATATTGTGAACAAAACAACTTCTGTACTTGATACTTTAAATAATTGAACATGGCGACATCTTTTGTTATCTGTATAACGAATATTAATAAAAAAATCGAAAAAAAAAAAATTATTTAAATTACCTGAAACAAAAATTAGGTACTGTATTTTTATCTGTATCTACGTATATATATATCCAACGCCTGGAGTAAATATAAAACAACTTTGACATTGAATTGACATAACAGGAATAAAGATAAACAAACCATAGATTTACGTATTCCATGCGTTTCGCTAATAACTCTGCTGTATAGTATAGTATTATGCACTGCAAACCGTTCTCGATTAACATCTTTATTTATAATACAACACTATTCCACTCAACTGCTTATGTACACATGCTCCAAAGCTGCGATAACAATTTCGCCAACATTAAAAACGTTACATTTTCACGAATCCGCCGATCCGCTTGGGAGCAGCGTCGTGGAAGAAACCTTTTTCTCGAACGGGAGGGCTTTTTTTACAATTAATAGGCCAGCGCTTGACCGTCGACTTGCCTGATGTTAAGCATCGGCACGGTCTAGGATGTAGCACGCTTGCCTATAAGAAGCCGGCTTGAGCCCAGCAGTGGGACACTAGCAGGCCGTTACACTATGTAGATGTCAATTCAAGGTCAAAGGAGCTCCTTCATCCCGGGGGCGGAGGGCGCTCACAGGAAGTGCGCGGCGACGCCGAGCTGCAGGCCGGGCGCGGGCACGTCCCCGGCGCGCGCGCGCAGCGGCACGCAGTAGTTGAGCTCCACGCGCGCCGCGCCGCCCAGCCGCAGCGCCACGCCCGCGCCGCACGCCACGCGCGCCTCCCACAGCCCCTCCAGCGCCGACGCGCTCTCCTCTGCCGAACCGCGCCACCGATTACTTATTGCGTGTGCGTAGCGAGCGGTTCTCATATTTCATTACCGAATTGTGAGATTAAATCGATTAAAAAGATACAGTAGTATCATTTAGGACGGAATTGGAGCTGCGTTAGTTATCAGATCGATAATCTGATTAAAGATAAACTTTATTACAGATTATTAATCACCGAATATGATTAACTTTAATCTGTAATCGTGATCGCTGATTACAAATTGTAATCCGATTACATTTGCGATATGCGTGTATTATTAGAAGGAAAGTGTCCCTTATCCCTTAATTGTACTAGCGTATCATCAGTTTTAATATATACCAATTAAAAATTGGATTTTAATATGTAAATGCCTATAATGGTGTATCACACTGTACTCTTATCGTAATTTTTTGTTGTTATTAATATTATGAACCATCTGCATAGATGACATTTCTTATATCAATAAATAAAAAATAAAACAAATAATAATATTATATATGTAAATGTTGTGATTTTATTGTTTTGAAGCAAATTACATTCTTCATTTGCTAAAAGTAATTAAAAATAAATGTCCTGGGACATTATTCACACATGGCTATCTGATCCTACACTAAGCTGAGCTCGTACTATGGAAACTAGACAACTGATATACTACATATACTACTTTTCTTTTGTAAGTACATACTTATATAGATAATTACACTCAGACTCAGGACGAACAGACATGTTTACGCACACAAATGTCTGTCCCGGGTGGGAATCGAACCCACAACCTTCGACGTGTAAAGCAAGTATCTACCAACCACGCCAACCGGCCCGTCTAATATTTCGCCGTTTTAAATTATATCCTCCTTTGTTGTATTACAATACTTTGATGTGACCAAACGTCAATATGACATTATAAGAGCGACAAAGCCCGTCATAGGCTGTCCTGCTCTCACGTTTTTTATAACTCTGATTTTCTTTTTAATGCTATATATTCTCTAATAAAAGCTTATAATTAAATTCAAATTCAATTATATTAATTAACCTTTACAGCCTTACTTATAAACGTTGCCTAGCGACTGTTTAATTAAACTAGTTTCTCCCTTTCTATCATTATTGATTTGACATTCGAAAGAAAAAGACAACCGTAACCGTAACAGCCTGTGAATGTCCCACTGCTGGGCTAAAGGCCTCCTCTCCTCTTTTTGAGGAGAAGGTTTTGGAGCTTATTCCACTACGCTGCTCCAATGCGGGTTGAAAAAGACAAAGCATTGTTTAACTAATCCACCCACTGGACAACGTTATAAGTAAGGCCGTTAATCAACTTACCGGGATGTGCGAGACAGCCGGCATTCAGGAACAAGTGCGATCGGAACAGTTCCCCTAACCCCCCCTTGCCCGGTTGGAATGGAAGAGGAGCGTAGACGTGTAGTCCTGACGCCCAATATGCCTGTTTAGGAAATATATATTTACTATTTATGTATATTTTAGATAAACCATAGGAGGACTGTTGACGCACTGGTTACTGCTATGCTATGCTAATGGTTAGATTAAAAATGTCTTCAAAATATCAGAAATTCTTTATTAAATTAAAAAAATATATATTAGAGTATATTGGAAAAAACAAACAGGACCGAAGCAATTTAAAGTAGGACTGTCTCACTCGAAACGCGACGCATGGTCGCATTGGTCATACCACAAATGGGTATTATTGTGAACTCACCGTTCCACCTAACGCATGGTTGTCACAGTGCGGCCCGACGCCTCGTTGTCTGAACCCGCGCACGGTCGCCGGCCCCCCCAAATAGAAGTGGTCGGGTATGTCCGTACCGTACACATCGTGGAGTACACCGAGAGCCCCTGACGCTTGGATCACCTAAAAACGGGACATTTTATTATATCCTTAAGTTTACTGGTCTATTAATAAAAGAGAAACGAAATTTGGGGCTTCCAATCCGGGTAAGCACCAATGATTTTGCATGTGCTTGATTTGTGTTTATAATTCATTATAGGTGGTGGAGAAGACCTTTTTAAGGAAACCTGCATGTTTCCTATAAAAATTCACTACATATGTAACCACCAAACCATTGGTATCACGTTATATATATTATAAACTCCAAACGTTTACCTCAAAACTTTAGCCCAGCAGTGGGAAATTTACAGGCTTTTTACTTTTATTTTATTAATATGTCAAATAATAAAGCGGGTTGGATTCTCGCTAAAATGCTAATGGTATTAATATCTGCACTTAACCCAAAAAAAAAACATTAGTCGGCCTTTTTTTACTTCCACGATTGAGTTAGCGTGATCTCCGAGTAGAAACTCAACCGGAAACAACAAGTCACGTACATTTAAGATAAAACAAAAAAACAACGCCCTGCTTTCCTCAATCGTCTTAATAAAGGTCCTATACTCACAACACCGGGTGCGACCTCCTTGTTCGCCTCCGCCTGCAACTCCGTGCGTATATTGGCAACACCACCCCCGAGCCCCGCCAGCTCGCTGGTGAACTGCACCCACGTGCCGCGCGTCGGGAACACGGCCTCGTCGCGATGGTCCACCGTCACGATGTGGCGGATGACCGATTTCATTTGGGGACCTTTGTGAGTTTAACATATACGAGAAACATTGAGATAAGGGGATTTTTCAGCCATAAAATTGAGAAAAGTATTAAGCTGATGGCTCGTATGAAATAACAATATTGTAGTCATACCATATATCAGTTTGTTTATTCATTTATTTAAGGAAAACAACAGCATGAACAACAACAACAAAATATGTTGACATTAAAAATACAATATACAGACGATGAGCCAATTACTGTTTTCCATCGAATTATGCAAACTTAACAACAGTTAACAGAAGTAGCAACACAGTTATTTAAGCCGAATATTGTGACGAAAGCTTCAAAAATACATGATAACTTTCAATTTTAACGAAATCTTTAAAAATACATGATAAATTCCAATTTTAACAAAATCTTTAAAAATACATGATAACTTCTAATTTTAACGAAAGCTTCAAAAATACGTGATAACTTCCAATTTTAACGAACTCTTTAAAAATACATGATAACTTCCAATTTTAACGAAATCTTTAAAAATACATGATAACTTCCAATTTTAACGAAATCTTTAAAAATACATGATAACATCCAATTTTAACGAAAGCTTCAAAAATACATGATAACTTCCAATTTTAACGAAATCTTTGAAAATACATGATAACTTCCAAAAACATACGCGCGATCAACGCAATAATTTACGAGTTTTTAGAGCATTTCTATTCTGGACTTCTTATCCTCTATATAGCTACCTAAAGCAAAGATCGCAGTTTCAATCCTGTCCCCTAGGTTTTTTATACATATCTATTTATTTATTTTTTTAATTTCTTTATTTATTTCATTTATTAAAGATAATCAGCGGTCAATCAACTTCCAGATGTAACAATAAAAGCACATTCAGACTTAACAAAGTGCACGACAACATCAATATTTTTAGAATACATATTATTGTTTTTGTTGAAGATATTATTATGATTTAAAAAAAAAATTGAAAAAAAGCAATAAATCATGAATATATTCACATTTTATTCCGTTTAAAACGGTTCGAAACTATATAAGAATATTACTTCTCGAATATAGCAAATATACGTTCCTTCTCCTTCATTCGCATGGCGAACTTTTAATGATAGCACGAGAGAAGACATATTGAGGCATTTACTGAGACAACTATAAAGCTATTCGACTCACCGCTGCTCTCCCGCACTTTGAAGCTCGTCGACTTGCTGAGAACCGAAGTGTCGCGGACGATCCCCTCCCATTGCAGATTATGTTTCGTCTACAAAAATCACAATCGCCTTATATCCGATCGTATTCTAGAACGATCCGTTTTATTTACGGATAGTAGATTTATCTATTATTTTCGAATCAAGAAGGAATAAAGATAAACAAAACTAAAAGGGTAGGTACCACCCACTCATCAGATATTCTACCGCAAAACAGCAGTACTTGGTATTGTTGTGTTCCGGTTTGAAGGGTGAGTGAGCCAGTGTAATTACGGGCACAAGTGACATAACATCTTAGTTCCCAAGGTTGGTGGCGCATTGGTGGTGTAAGCAATGGTTAACATTTCTTACAATGCCAATGTCTATGGGCATTGGTGACCACTTACCATCAGGTGGCCCATATGCTCGTCCGCTTCCTGTTCTATAAAAAAAAAAAAACCAGCGTCACCCTTTCTGTCTTAACGAGGAGCGCCACGGAATCGCTTACGCACGCTGACCCTCAAAACTATTTTGCGAGAACAGATAAATAAACAAAGCGATGCTGTTCGCTCGCCGCTGCCGCATTTCGGAGTACGTTTAATTGCGATATGACATTCGACAATCTGGTTAACGGTTATTTACCGGCTAGTTGAACTTACCGCAGGGGAAGTCCGGAAAGCGATGTCCAATAACAGACCCCGGTCCAGCAGTTTGTATCCCGACCACGGGTATTCGTGATTCTGTTGGTACACTGTGGCTGACAAACTGTCGAATGATATTTATCTTTACTAAATATAGATGGCGAGATTATTTTAATGTGGTATTGTAAGGAACTTTTAATCAAATTAAAACAAAAAATTGGTTGCAACAAAAACATGACCCTAGAGAACAGATAAATCAGTAACCAGCCATATATTAAAGTTCGATTCCTTTACACATTACTGTCTCCACTGCTAGAACAAGCTTTACGCTTAATTGGAGGGGTAAATAGGAATACAATTAGTAATTCCTTAAGACGGGCATTGCTATTATTAAATTATAAAATTATTTAAATCAAATCTAAATTAATTAAATCAAGTTTAATTTGGTATTATAATTTAATTCGCATTAATTTAATCTAATTTATAATATGTGAAATCTGTAAAATATTATTATTGTAATTTTTTACTTTTTACTATTTATTTGTATTTATGATCCATGTTTGTTCGAAATAAATGATTTTATTATAATTATTATATTATTTTTTATTAAAAAAAAGTCCCATTAGTTAGCAAAGCCCGTCTGGATAAGTACGAGGGACATAACATCTTAATGCCCAAGGTTGTTCCCTTCCCAGTTTTCGCATTGGGGCCCGAAAAGTTACGTAACTGCAATAAAGTTTATAAACAAATTGTGCGTGTAACTCACACGGGGGTGAGCGGGCTGTGCGGGTAGGGCTTCATCGCGGATATGTTGAAGTTAGACGAGCTACGATGCCCCACGCTGTACTCCGCGGCGACCCTCTCCCCGCGACCCAACACGTTCGGTAGTTTAACCCCTGCAATCGAACTACGATTTTATAATACAATAATAATAATATCCTGGGACATTTTTCACATACGGCCATCTAATCCCAAATTTAGCTAGTACAGAGCTCGTACTATGGAAACCAGACAACCGATATTCTACATATATTACTTTTCTTTTATAAATACATACTTATATAGATAATTACACCCAGACTCAGGACGAACAGACATGTTCATGCACACAAATATCTATCCTGGGTGGGACTCGAACCCACAACCTTCGGCTTGAAAGGCAAGCATTCACAAACCACGCCGGCTCAAAACCGGTTTTATACATTGTTCCAATCGAAGGAGTAAAGATAAACAAACCATCGATTTACATTCCATGGGACTAATAGCTCTGTTATATAACGCACTACAAACAGTTCTTGATTAATATATCTTTATTTATATGTGGGAGACAATAATTTTTAATCAAGTTCCGGTCTTATTTTAACACGGTTGTTCAATTGATTCAAATGACAAATCGTTATATAAGGCTCGACAGATGTCAACAGATCAGAAGCGGTTCAGTGTTGAACGCGGCACTATCGGCGCTCTGAACTGTTTATTTGGTAATTACCCAGGTGAGCGTATTTTTGTATTTATTCCGTTAATTATGTAATTTAACTTAACTATTTTATGTATCGAATTCATTGTAATCAGTGTTTAGAAATAAGTATAATAACTTGCTATTGTATTAAATATACTTTATTTTCTTATAAATTGGTTTTACTATTTGTTTTTTCTCCCGTTCTCTCACATGTAATACAAAACATTCCACTTAACTAATTATAACCGCTTTAATTTAACTCCCAAAGTTCCGATAACAACTTCGCTGGATATTAAAAACGCCATTTTCTAGCGAATGCATAGTAAATACCATAATTATTCAAGATCGACCAATGATAGGAGAGGAGGCCTTTAGCCCAGCAGTGGGACATTCACAGGCTGTTACGGTACTTTTACGGACCAATGACATCGCGTCAGTTCATGGTCAAAGTAGTTTATTGGTTTTTACTTCTCTTGTAGTTGGAATAGACTAGGATTCGTTTTGATTGAAAATAAATTAAACAAACTGTATGGCAACCGTAGAATGATAATTATAAATATGGTCATCAAAGACATCCGGTCAATGTGGAGCATGCAAACTGATGATAATTGAGAGAATTAATATCAGTAACAGCCTGTTAATGTTATACTGCTGGGCTAACCTCCTCACCCTTTTGAGGAGAAGGTTTGGAGCTTGTTCCACCACGCTGCTCCAATGCGGGTTGGTAGAATACACATGTGGCAGAATTTCAATGAAATTAGAAAGGTGCAGGTTTCCTCACGATGTTTTCCTTTACCGTCAAGCATGAGATGAATTATAATCACAAATTAAGCACATGAAAATTCAGTGGTGCTTGCCCGGGTTTGAACCCGCGATCATCGGTTAAGATTCACGCGTTCTAACCACTGGGCCATCTCGGCAATTTATAACAATCTTTAATAATCTTTATTTGTCACAAACATGGCTGTTGATAATAATTATGGTCATCTTTAAAATATTATTACACACATATTATTGGTCAATAGAGAATTTCAGTAAATAATAATAAATATTATGAATATAAAATAATTGCAAAAGCACCGATAGTTGTATCACAATATATATATTTGACTCACCCAAAACGAGATTTCCTTCATTTTCACTGACAGTTGTATTGATACCCCCGACAACACGAGACAGCTCCTTCACTTGAAATGTTACCTGACAAAGGTAAGAGTATATACATACTACATAGTTATTACCAATTTCATCTCATGACGTGTTCATATTTTATAGATATTTTATTGCGATTATTATCAAATAGCAACATTGAATACAATGAAATAGAATTTGAAATAATTAATTGAAACCTACTCAAGAGCATCGAACAAGCAGGCGCAAAGCAGTGCATAAACGAACATTCTCGAACATTCTGCGCACTGGCTGCACTTGCGTGAGCAAACACTGGGCGTGGTCAGACATCCGCTGCTAATATTAAATGAATACATTCTTATATACCTCTAAGCCTTCAGGAGTCGCCCCAGGACCGCTTGAAACGTCGATAAAAACACCGATATCTTTAAAACATCCCATTGAGTCAAGGGCTCGTCGTACCTGGCGGAAGGCAAGATTATTATTGAGCAAAAATATCATAAAATGTTTAAGATAATTATTTTACTATGAGCAGATTTTTAGTAATATAGTGTTAAGAATAAGAAGTTTTATGTTTATACGGAGGATATATTGGGAAAAAAAAAATCAGAACCTTATTTAACTTATATCAGCCTGGGAATGTTCCACTGCTGGGCTAAGGCCTCCTCTCTCTTTTTTTGAGAAGAAAGTTTTTTTTGGAGTTAACCCACCACGCTGCTCCAATTCGGATTGGTGAAATACACACGTGGCAGAATTTCAATAAAATTAGACATATGCAGGTTTCCTCACGATATTTTCCTTCACCGTCAAGCACGAGATGTATTATAATCACAAATTAAGCACATGAATATTCAGTGATGCTTGCCCGGGTTTGAACCCACGATCATCGGTTAAGATTCACGCGTTCTTATCACTGAGCCATCTCGGCTAGTGCTATGAAAATTCCCATGAATTCATATCAACATTGTGATATTTTCAATTACTTTTGCTAAGAAGTTGAAGACTTTCCTGCCGTTAGACATGTGACCATAAATATCGTTTTTTAGTGGGACAGTCCCACTTTCACAAACTGGCCAATTAAAAATAATAATAATAAAAAGCCTTGTATTTCCAGTCAGATAAAGCCAGATTTCCTTGACAGAAAACTATATGCATCACTAAAAAAAAACTGGTTAGTACGTAAATATCATACTTTATGAGCTCTCAATATGACATCTTCGAAGTCAGTTGCGTGGAACAAGTCATCGACTGTGCTCCGTACGATATCGTCTTTCGTTCTGCTTAGGCCGTCAATATGAACGCGGTCAACGCGAGCCTGAAAGCATTTAAATGTTTATTAAGAGGATAATAATAATAATATCCTGGGACATTATTCACACACGACCATCTGATCCCAAAGTAAACAGAGCTTGTACGATGGAAGCCAGACAACTGATGTACTACATATACTACTTTTCATTTATAAATACATACTTATATAAATAATTACACCCAGACTCAGGACAAACAGACATGTTCATGCACACAAATGTCTGTCCTGGGTAGGAATCGAACCCACAACCCTCGTTGTGAAAGGCAAATATCTACCAATCACAACAACGACCTGTCTAAAGGATAAACATATAATATTATTTCTTAACATGATGACTGTAGAATAATATTTCATTTATCGAAATTTAATCAAGTCAGTCATTCACAAAGACACTCCCATATTCTAATAGGAAGAAAATATTTACACATTCAGAGACATATCAGATGATTCAAAAAGCATGGTGTTAAATAAATGATTATATGTATGTACTAGAAAGTGCACCTATGTTGCACTGGTCTCTATTGAGATTGACCGTTGTACCAAAATTATTCAGGAGCACATTATCATAGTAAAAATGTTATTTATATACAATTTCGTACTTACCCGTACACCATTCAGCTTTATATTGGGCTTAGATAAAGGCTCTTCAAATTCCATGGGTTCGTCAAACTCAAATAGTCCACCCAAAGAGCCATTATTGCCATTGTGTTCAGCCTACATAAATAATTTAGAATTAGTGTGAATATGGTGTACTAGCTAATAGTTGCAGCTTCCCGCAGATAGATATGAAGAAAAATCCACTGGTGGTAGGGCTTTGTGCAAGCTCGTCTGGGTAGGTACCACCCACTCATCAGATATTCTACCGCAAAACAGCAATACTTGATATTGTTGTGTTCCGGTTTGAAGGGTGAGTGAGCCAGTGTAATTACAGGCACAAGGGACATAAAATCTTAGTTCCCAAGGTTGGTGGCGCATTGGATATGTAAGCGATGGTTGACATATCTTACAATGCCAATGTCTAAGAGCGTTGGTGACCACTTACCATCAGGTGGCCCATATGCTCGTCCGCCTTCCTTTACTATAAAAAAAAAAAAAATATATATTTTGGATACGATTTGCATAAAATCCATTCTTGGAGAGCATCTACGTCGGGAAAGGTTTTTTTAATAATTATGAATAATAATAAAAAAAAACCTTTTTATGAATAATTATGGATAATACAAAAATGTGATAAACTTTTGGAGTTAGTTCTTGCATTTATTTTTGCCCAGTAGGCAAAACAAGTGAATTTTTATAGTATTAAGCCCAGAGAAGCCCCAATGAATTTTTATGTGCTTTGTTTGTGTTTATAATAAATAAACACAATCTGCTTGTGTCTGCCAATTATCAACCAACAAGCATTGAAGCAGTGTGGTAAAATAAATTCCAAATCTTCTCAAGAGAAGCCTTTGCCTAGCAATAGGACATTTACTTTAATTTTAAGTGAGATGTTTAATTTTTTATTTATTATTGAAAATAACAAATTTTGCCTTATTATTTTTTAAATATGTTGATAGCGATTTTCAACGTTTAGAAATTAATTATTATTTTATTTATAAATGGAATTATAACCTTTTTTACTATTTTGAAAGTCAAACGTAAATTACTTACCTTAGCATGTACCGTTCCCATTTTATACAGTAAAAGTTATGGCAGTGAATTTATATTACAAAATTATTGTTTAAATTTAATTTAGAATTTTTCTATTTTTAATTACATAAATACACAGTTTTGACAGAAATACTTCATAGGCACAACTTCAAATCATTTAAAGTTTACTGATGGCAACTTTATTAAATGTCAAAAGCATAACTATTAGGTACACAAAATTATTCCACATACGAATTACGATTATTTATTTAAACTTCACGTACGGTGGTAATGACTTTTAATTCTTAATAACTTACTTACCGATTTTGTAATATTCCTTTTTTTTAATTTATTCTATCAATCAGCCGATATTTTTCAAATATGGCAACTTTTTAAACATTTATGAAATTCTCCTTATTAAAAAACATTTAATTAAATAAAAGTTAATAAAATATTTTATGATTTTGCAAATTCAATATCAAGATTTTTTACAAAGAAGAAAAAAAGGTTAAAATATCAAATTTGTTCCAATTTACATCCCATTTAACATAATTTCATATTACCTTTGACAGAAACATATTGACAATGTCCTCAAACTGCAAGCTGAATTGGCTGACTGATTGACATTCAGTCAGTCTTCGCCGTGGATTTTGTGTTGTTATAATTGTTATTGAAAACCGCGTGCGGTTAATTTAATTTTTACGTATATGTAAATATGGATCAAAAAGCCATATACAAATTCTGTAAGAGCTTAGGATGCTGTGAAGCGTGTTGTATTCGCTATATTGGAATTAAAAACCCGAATGCTTTTGAAAATGCAACAAAATTTGTTACCAAAGTTTGTTTTCATATTTTACTTTGAATTAATTCAACTTACTTTTTATTATCATTTAATATAAATTGCTACTGCAAAACATCTAAAAAAAAAACAATTGAATTCTAAATTTAAATATAAAAGAGTAATTTTACATACAAACATAATTTTGTTAAATATTCAGTAGTTTTTAATTTTGTTGTTTTAGTTCCATGAAGAAAATGAAGTCGAGCGCATTGATACTGATAAAATCATGACTGATGATGTTTCTGCACATAAAAGTGATGAAAACAGTGCCTCACACAGTAGTAATGTAAGAAATAGTGATGAAAATACCGATAATTCAATAGATAGTAAGGAAAATAATACAAATAATGGCTCAATAGATGTAACTGCTGCTATATTAGATAGTAATGGCAGTATGTCTCCACCGCACAAGAAACGCAAATTAAATATATGCGTCAGCTGTTTAGGTGTTCTACAACAGGATAACTGGCAGGAATGCTACCAAATGGTCAAGGAAATATTAGATAAAAAAGGGTGAGAATCAAATTGTAAAATACCTCAAAAATATAACATTAAAAATAATTTACTATTAATTATTTCATTGATTATTATATACAAGGCTTACATTTATAACACGGCATAGTAACAAAATGTATAATGCTATATCTACACACAGATCCCAAGGTCATGGGATTAAACCCCATTTTGGGCCAGTAAAAAGATATTGGCTTTTTCTTCTCCTCTGCCTCGGGAAGTGTGTACACTCTTGTGCATCAGAAAGCATGTAAAACTTTTGGTTCTGAGCCAGTTCTGGTTGTGTCTGAATGCTGCATAATTGAGAATAGAGGTTGCATATGTGCTTATGAATCTTCATCATAGATAGGTTGCAGAACTCTTATCACTGCTGTCAGTGCGCTGTCAACCAGGGTGTCTTGTATGTCATGTCTTTTTTCTAGAATAATCGTTGAGAAGGTGGTACCGACACAACAAACGAGCCCATAACCATACACTATATAATGTCCTTGATTTTATTCTTATCAATTAACTGTATATTTTTTATATACTTGTCATTATTTATTGTACTTTTTTTATTATCATAAGTAAGCATATAGACAAATGGATCACCTGATGATAATTCACCACCGCCCATAGGCATTGGTGCCATATGAACTATTAATCATTCCTTATATCTCTAATGTACGTGATTATATACCCTCTTGTCTGTAGTTACACTGATTCCCTCTCCCTTCTAACCAAAACACAACAATACTTATGTTTGGCAGTTAAATATGTTTACTGGTGGTAGAGCTTTGTGCAAGCTCGTCTGGGTAGGTACCACCCACTCATCAGATATTTTACCGCAAAACAGCAGTACTTATTATTTTTGTGTTCCAGTTTGAAGGGTGAGTGAGCCAGTGTAATTACAGGCACAAGGGACATAAAATCTTAGTTCCCAAGGTTGGTGGCGCATTGGCTATGTAAACGATGGTTGACATTTCTTACAATGCCAATGTCTAAGGGCGTTTGGTGACCACTTACCATCAGGTGGCCCATAGGCTCGTCCGTCTTCCTATTTTATAAAAAAAAAAAATGTAGTGAGTGGGTGGTACCCAGATGGACTTCCACAAAGCCCTACCACCAACTATGTATTTTTGTCTTAATAAATATATGCTTCACTTCACAGATATGAATGTAACACATTTGCTTGTGCCCTATCTGCACCGATAGCAACATTATTACGAGAAAAGGCTGTCACTTTGCACCTCATTGATGAATTTCCTCAGTATGACGCAAGTAAGATAAATTTCTATTCATTTGTTAATTTTAACGTTTTCAAGATCTTGTACTTAATCTTTATTCTATTCCAATCGAAGAAGTAACGATAAACAATCCCTAGATATACATATTACATGCGATTTACTAATTGCTCTCCTTTATATGGTTTCTTAAAAGGTTTGTTTGTCTCTACTCATTCTTCAATTCCCTGATTTAATGTTTCATTTACACATATATCTTGAGGCTTAATGAAGTTGACTTATGTTAATATATATAATTTTTATGTTAAAACTGTTAGAAATAATCATGTATTTAATAAATATGAGACGAGCCGGCTGGCATGGTTGGTTGATGCCTTTCATGCCGAAGGTTGTGGGTTCGATTCCCACCCAGGACAGATATTTGTGTGCATGAACATGTCTGTTTGTCCTGAGTATGGGTGTAATTATCTATATAAGAATGTATTTACAAAAGAAAAATTATTATACGTAGTATATCGGTTGTCTGGTTTCCATAGTACAAGTACTGTACTAGCTTAATTTGGGATCAGATGGCCGTGTATGAAAAATGTCCCAGGATATTATTATTATTATTATAAATTCATATATTTTGTTATTTAATTACTTTTTCATTTAGTAAGTGTCTATAAAATTATAATATCTTCTTACAGAAACACTGACACCATTAAAGGAAGCTTGGAAGTGGTCGTTTGGAGTGAAACTCGGTGCATATATCAACAAGACACTGGACTCTGGTGCTATTTCTCCATTACTCATCACTGTTAATATAGACTATGTCGATGAATTACAGGTTAATATTGTATTATATTTGTGATTATATTTGATTTCTCTTGATTTTCGGTGAAGGAAAACATCGTGACGAAACCTGCATGTGTCTAATTTCACTGAAATTCTGAAATTCTGGTGGTAAACATGTGTATTCCACCAACCCGCATTGGAGCAGCGTGGTGGAGAGCTCCTCAAAAGGAAGAGGAGGACTTAGCCCAGCAGTGGGACATGAGTTAAATTATGCTACAGTCCAAGCACTATAATGATGAGACTTTGTTAAAGTATATTGAAAATAACTTCTCGAATGAAGGAGCGTTAGCAAAAAAGTTCTGAATAATAATTATCCGAATCTTGCAAACCCAAAAGGGTTAAATTTTTTAGACGGATTACGTACATTTTATATTGTATTAGGTAGGTGGACTGATAAGCGGACCAGCTCATGGTAAGTGGTCACCACCACACAGACTTTGGCATTGTAAGAAAACTAAGATGTTATGTCACTTGTGCTTGTGCACTAGCTCACTCACCCTTCAAACAGGAACACAACAATTAGCCTTGCTGCTTCGCGGTAGAATATTTGATGCTTGCAATATGGGCTTGCACAAAGCCCTACCACCACAATACCTCAAGTAAAATATTTGTAAGAAATAAATATGGACATAAGGCCGCAAATTCCCTCTGAATTTGCGGCCTTATGTCCATAATCTGGATTCAACCCCCCGGATCGGGTCAAGTAGTCCCTAGTCTAGAAGTTTGTAAAATCCCGTGCCTCGGAAAGCACATAAAGCCTGCGCCTGAACTCTCTTCGGTCGCGTTGGCCGCCGTGGCCGAAATCGGTTAGGAGGACATCATCATTATTAAAGTATCAAGTTTTTTTATTTTGTAGGAATTGGAAATATTAAAAACGGTGTCGCCGCAGCTGTTTGCGGAGCGCAGCAAACAAAAGAGACGCTTCGTAACGGAATTCACGAGACGATCCGTTGAACAGGTTAATTATATAATTTAAATAGAAAATATGACATAAGGATAAATTAATAATTTGATTGGGAACATACAAAGCAGTTTAAACAATTAATAATAATTATAAAATATAAGTTATAAATTCTAATTAATTAGTTATACAGTGATTTAAATTTATTAATTGGCATTGTAAGAAATGTTAACCATCGCTTACTTCGCCAATGCGCCCCCAACCTTGGGAACTAAGATGTTATGTCCCTCGTGCCTTTAAATACTCACTCTTCAAACTCACTCACTCACTCTTCAAACCGGAACACAATAATAGCGAGTACTGCTGTTTTGCGGTAGAATATCTGATGAGTGGGTGGTACCTACCCAGACGAGCTTGTTGTTACGGTAATAAAAAGTAGGTCACAAGGTCTACAGGCCATTTACTTGTGACCAATCGCTGGTGGGGCAATGTGTTCGATTAAGTAACGTGGTGCAGGCGCTGGAGCTGGCCACGCTGTGGTCGCTGTCGGCGGGCGACGCGCTGCGGGCGCCGCACTCGCGCGCCGCGTGTGTGGGCGCAGCATGCGCGCACGCGCCGCTCTACCTCGCCGGCAGGTAATGGGGGGGGGGGCTCAACTCAGCTCGGTTTAGATAGGGTGTGGTGTGAAGTAGGGACCTAACGTTGGCCAATGGTACTCCCATTTTGGAGTTTCACTGCCCAGAATTCACATGCTTCCTTGTGCCATATATATTCTGTTATTATAGTATATATAGTGTTAACGTATTTATAAAAAAAGCCGAGATGGCCCAGTGGTTCGAACGCGTGAATCTTAACCGATGATCGTGAGTTCGAACACGGGCAAGCGCCACTGAATTTTCATGTGCTTAATTTGTGTTTATAATTCCTCTCGTGCTTGACGGTGAAGGAAAACATCGTGAGGAAACCTGCATGTGTCTAATTTCATTGAAATCCTGCCACATGTGTATTCTACCAACTCGCATTGGAGCAGCGTGGTGGAATAAGCTCAAAACCATCTCAAAAGGGAGAGGAGGCCTTAGCCCAGCAGTGGGACATTAACAGGCTGTTACTGATAACGTATTTATATATATGTGCAATATAATTAAATCTTATCCTCCCCTTCACCCTTATCTCACTTTATGAATTTACGCAATGGTTGTATTGTAAGAAATCGCTACTAAGCAATAAGCAAAGGAGAAATAATAAACAAACCATAGATTTACGTATTCCATGCGTTTCGCTAATAACTCTGCTGTATAGTATAGTATTATGCACTGCAAACCGTTCTCGATTAACATCTTTATTTATAATACAACACTATTCCACTCAACTGCTTATAATCAACTTAATTTTACTTGTAAAGTTCCGGTTACAACTTTGCCGATACTGAAAACACCATTTACACGAATCCATAATGAATACCACAGATTATATATATATCGACCAATGATAGGATATCAATTAAAGGTCACAGTTGTTTTCTTTTTTTCCTTTTTTTTTTTTTACCCTAACTCCTGTCATTGGAATCGGCTTTATATTTTATATAGAGAGTGAAATAATGATATGTTCCAGATACATCAAATTAAGTCGCAATCTCCCGCAATCGCCGTGGATTTTGGAGGGAAAAAGAGTGTTGCCGTCATCGGTACAGGAAATCATATTCGGACCACTGAATAAATGTTACAAGTAAGTTCGGATTACAGCTACACGTGAAATAATATATGGTTACTGTGAATATCCCACTGCTGGGCTAGGGCTCTCCCTTTTTTTTGAGGTTTGGAGCTTATTCCACCGCGCTTCTCCAGTGCGGTTTGGTGGAATATTCTATTTTCAGTGAAAATTAACGAATATATGTTCTTAGAGAATTTGAAATCGGCTATTTGTATAGAGAATATGAAATGTTGGCTGTCTCATTTAGACATAGCCAACATTTCGTACCCTGAAATTATTTGTCAATGCACTTGTCAAATGTGTCGGGTAGAAGAAGAAGGCACGCCACATATCTTGTTTTTCATCTTATTATTTTATTGTTAATTATATTAGATTCGTTATACGTGCCTTGTTCTAATTAATGAAACGATTACCTTAGTTAGATTTGTCCATATCGGAATACACATGTGGCAGAATTTCAGTGATGTTAGACACATGCAGGTTTCCTCACGATGTTTTCCTTAATTATAAACAAAAATTAAGCATATGAAAAATCACCGGTGCTTAGTTTGAATCCGCGATCATCTACCACTAGGCCATCTCGGCTTTTTTTTTTCGGCTTCAAAATAATATGTAATAATAAAAATATATATAAGTAACACAAAAGCACAAAAACACACACAGACTCATTGATTAAATCTCTTTATAGTTTTACTTTACCTACCGTATTCAAGTTCATAATTCAATATATGTTTAAGCTAATTGTGTAATCCTATTTCGGTTTTATTTATATGTCATATAATATATACAAATAAATGTCTGTCTGTTTGTATGTGATTTCAAAATAAAGCCTCTTTTAAGTTAACATGCCTATTTGCAAGAAACCAAAATAAAAACAATTGTTATTTTATTTATGTCTGTTTGTCCGCGCTTATCTTTGATAAAGGTCGAGATTAATAACTAAATTATTATATATAAGAAGTATTTCAATGTTCCTATTATTCTTTATTTCATTAAAATCGGTTAAGTCTATCTAAAGTTATAAAAACGTTTCTATTTTTGTTGTCATATATTGCGGCCATTCGCTCATAGATGGCGGTGTTCTAAATACGTTAATTTCTGAATCGCGATGTCCAAATTTTCCGGAGTTAAATGACCTTCTGCCCATACATATTAGCTTTCGCGTCTCGTTCAAATTTGCGTTGTCGTTGTTATGTCGTCGTTTCGTCTGATTGTTTTGAGTTTTTATATTAATTTCATTATTACATTGGTAATATTAAATACTTTGTGACTTTGGGTTTCAATTATTAACTCTGTTGTAATTTTGTTCTGTTACTTGGTTTTTGATTTCGGGAATGAATAAATAATTATATAAAACATTTCCAGATTCGATCCCGAGGACGCTGACCGTAGATTCAAGTTTATAGCGGCGGGCAGGGAAGACGTGGACGTGCGGTGTCTTGGTGACGGGAGACCCTTTGCTGTCGAGGTATTTATGTGACTGGTTGGTCTATTGGCCAGATAAGGCCGCAGTTCCCGAGATGTGATCAAACCCTAGGTCAGGCCGATAAAAACTGATTGGATTTTTCTGTCGAAAATTCTCAGTCAGCAGCCCGGAATCTGGAAAGGGAAGTGTGTACACTCCCGTGCCTCGGATAGCACGTAAAGCCGTTGGTCCTACCCATGAACTTTTTGCTGTCGTGTCGGTTTATGAGAGTTAGGTAATAAAGAATGCACCTGTGTTTGCGCACACACTTGTACACTATAATATCTCCTGCGTAGTTGGCTAATCTCTCTTGAGATTGGCCGCCGTGGCCGAAATCGGTCCTGAGGACATCAATGTCGAGTGTTACACGTGTGTGCGTATTGTTTGCATGTGGTCACGTGTGTGTTGAAAAAATGTTTACTTTCAGATAAGCGATCCAACGAGACAGCTGACCGTGGAAGAATTAAAGGAAGTATGCGAGGAAATATCGAAAGGAGGTGAAGTTATTGTGAAAGAAATGTCAACAATTACAAAGTAAGTGGACCCCGTTGAACGTTGCGCAATGTTAATAGCAAATGAAAGTGAAAATACGTAATGCCTATTTGATTTATATGAATAAAATATTCCACCAACCCGCATTGGAGCAGTATGGTGGAATAAGCTCCAAACCTTCTCCTCAAAAAGGGAGAGGAGGCCTTAGCCCAGCAGTGGAATGATCGCTGTTACTGAATAAAATATTTAAATTATTAAAATGACTTGTAACTCACGAATAGCGATATTATTTTTAAATAAAAGACAGTTGTTTTGAAATTAAAGTTATGTACGTGAACTTCAAGTTGTTATAACTGCTATAGGCTTACTAAACCATAACCAATATAAATAATGTGACGTTGATGTCAAAATACAACGGACACGTCGGAACGATATCTCGGTCCAACATAATGTGAACCAACCATAACAGTTTTTCACAAAAAGCCGCAGAGCAGAGCGCTCGGGGTAAATGTACCGCCATAAAGTTGTAAATAGATAGATAGATAGATGGATAGATAGATAGATAAAGTCTTTATTTGGATCACACCACATGAGTAAAAATAAGAAGATAAAAAAGAAATGACAAAAGTAACACAGAGTTTAAGTTAATTTATGTCGTAGAAAAAAATAAATAAAAAATTAACTAACTTACAAAAATATTTTGCATCTAATTTTATTTAATCTATATCTATTAAATATCATTGGATGCAAAATGGGAATTGCATTATTATGGAAACACAAAGAAAAGAGAAAAAAATAAATAAATAAATAAATATTAACAATAATTAACTGTAAAGTGGTGTGGCATCCAAAATGGACAACCTCTCAGTTGAAGCTGGCATAATATTGACCTAGCACTGATTTTCAGAGGCCTCCATGTGACAGTGACGGACGGCCATGTAAACGTGACAAAGAGTAATATCAAATATTAAAGTGGTAGATTGTTACGTATAAATAAATAAAATATTATCACACACAAATCGGTTCTCTATCAGAATAGCGATAGATCGCGTGCTGGTCTTAAGTCAACGCGTGCTGGCACTCGATGTCACCGCCTAATTGTGACATCAATTCCATCGCGCACGATGAAAATTTGGCAACTCATTTCTTTGTCGCACTTCCAAAAAATGGAATTCCTTACCAGCTCACGTGTTCCTCTCTTACAACCCGAATTCCTTCAAACGAGGCGCGAAGAGGCATCTTGCGGGCCGGCAAGGCGAAGGCGGCTAGTGCAGAATATTCTTCCCGACTGTACTGGCCGTCGTCGCGCTTGGACTCTACTACCACTTGTCATCAGATGGAGTAGAGTCATTTGCCCTCCCGGATAATATAAAATAAAATAAATAAAGACTAAACGGGACCTTGGAATTACTTCTAATGGTAATTTAGTTTATTTGCGTTTGAAATTGTAACCGCGGACCTCCGGGTCTGCGGCCTTATAGCCACAAGACCAACGAGACAGTCGCTAATAGTAACATATTCGTATATATTAGGCACATGAAAATTGCTTCTTGCTATATATAAATATATATAATTAGTACATATATCAGATATATGTTAATGTGCCTTTCAAATAAATAAATAAATATAAATTAATAATAATAATAATAATAATAATAATATCCTGGGACATTTTCCACACACTGCCATTTGATCCCAAACTAAGCAGAGCTTGTGCTATGGAAACCAAACAACTGATATACTACATATACTACTTTTCTTCTGTAAATACATACTTATATAGATAATTACACCCAGACTCAGGACAAACAGACATGTTCAAGCACACTAATGTCTGTCCTGGGTGGGAATCGAACCCACAATCTTCGGCATGAAAGGCAAGTATTTACCAACCACACCAACCGGCTCGTCAAATAAAGTGTTTTAATGTATTCGATATTTTGATTTTATGGTTATTTTTTTCAGAGAAGACTTGGTACAGCTGAAGAAGGGTGAAGAAACGAAGAGTAAAACGTACGAGGCGCTCTGTATAAAATTGTCGCACTCCAAATTTGACGTGAGTTTAAAAACAAACGATGCTCAGCAACGGAAGTACAAATGGGCTCATGGTCAGTGGTCACCGTCGCACATAGACATTGGCGATGTAACCATTCCTTACAACCTTGGGAACTAAGATGTTATGTCCCTTGTGCCTGTAGTTACACTGGCTCACTCGCCCTTCAAACCGGAACACAACAATACCAAGTATTGTACTGTTTAGCGGTAGAATATCTGATGAGCGGTCGATACCTACCCAGGTGGACTTGCACAAAGCTTTACTACACTATTAATTTGTTATAACTTGCCGCTAGATGGCGCTGAACACATAGAAAATGTGTCTAACGGGGTTGGTTAGTGTAGTAGCTTGTAGTCAGAGCGTCACGGTAGCATGCGAAAGCGATCCCGTGGCGGTTATTAGTAAGTAACTTTAACTTGATAACCTCTGAGGACGAATCTACGAGGAGAATGATTCTTCTCCGATATATATATATATGTCGCGCGTCTTATTGTAAACTTATTAGGGAATATACCTACCTAATACCGTGTCTATCTTTTATTTAACTCCACTAACCACAGATTCCCTAAATACTCGAGTAAAAGGTAGCGACAACCCCCACCCCCCTTATACGCGGGTGGAAACTAGTTTTATAATTATAATGTTAATTATTATTAATCCTCAGGAGGACCATACCGCACCGATTCGTGTTACGCCGGAGGATATCGAACGTATAAATACGTACACGAACACGACGAATAAAGACGTCAAAATTGCGTTACAACAGAAAACGCCGATCAGAGTGTTACACAGGCGGCCTCTACTCACTAGGAACCGGGAAATCTTGGAGCTGACGGCCTCGTTGATACCAGGTACGTTGGAGGCATGTAATAGTTTTAATAGAGGTAAGTCCACTAGCAAATGGAGTACTTGATGGTAAGTGGTCATAAATTTGCGTGAGACCTCGGGAACTAAGATTGCTTTCTTTCTAGTTACACTGACTCATTGTTTTATCAAACTGTAATACAACAGTATTAAGTATGTTGTTTATTTTTTCGTAGTTTTTAGCGGTAGTGTAAGTGATGAGGGGGTGGTACCTACAGACGGTGACAGTATTGCCACGTATTAGACTGTTTTGTCGCATTTCTAATTCTTTAATTATTATTATATAACCTAAACAATTATGTTTTAAATAAAATATGAAGTCAAATCAAAACGCGTGCAATCTACAACTAATTCACTTGAATATATAATCGAATGGTATAATATATATTTGAATATGTACTGGATGTCGTGTCGTGCGCAGAGCACCCGCAGCTGTTCGCGCTGCGCGCGCGCACGTCGGCCGGCACGTACGTGAAGGAGTGGGCGCACGGCGAGCTCGGCCGCTCGGCGCCCGCGCTGCCGCACGCGCTGCTCGCGCGCGCCGACCTGCTGGCGCTCGACGTGCGCGCCGTGCACCTCGCCTGGCCGCCGCGCGCCGCGCAGTGACCCGCAGCACAGGACGAGAGGATGGCGTCGATACTTACGCCTTGAAACGTTACTTACTATTTGTAAACGTTAACGAATGTTCCAAATTCAAATACTATTGATATTGACGTATATTAATAATATTATTTTATTATAATTAAAATTTAAATATTATATATATATATATTTAAATATTTAATTAAAAGTTAAATTAAATATTTTGTACACAATATGCCTTGTTTTATTACTATAAATCAATCATATCATATCAATATGGACACTCTTGAATCGTCTCACGTTACAGTATTGAATTAAATGTAAAGCTACCACCGGTTCTAAATGTAATTTCTACCGAGATGAAACTGACAAGAAACTGTAGTTTTTTCATCCTTATAATTATAAAGTCATACAGTTCAATGTATACATATCCTGATTGGAAATTAAAATAATACACACATAGATAAAACATAATAACGTCGTATGTGTGTGTGTTTAATTACAAGTAAGTTTTATTTTTTAAGCTGGCAACTCTCTCCTGCGTAGTTGGCTAATCTCCCTTGAGATTAGTGGCCGCCGTGGCCGCAATCGGCCTGGAGGACATTATTATTATTAGTGTTCTATTATTTGCTCGAGTTGGCTAATTAGATATGCCTTAATATATTAATTTCCGAGTTGAAATAAAATTTTAATATTACCATAGTAACTTTTCTGTGTCTGTTTTTTTTTCTTTGTTAACAACTATTGTTATGTGCCAGTTGTCGTCCTTGAAGGGTTGTTATTTTTTTTTACAAGTAAGTTTGATGAAGTTTTGAAAAAACAAATATTTTAAAGAGATCTCTACATATATCGTGTGTGACGTCATAGCTGTAAATATAAAATTCGGTATGGTACGCAATACAATAATTTATAAGAAAAAAAAAAATACAAAACAACCACGTTACAAATTCTGATAAATGTGACTTTGTTTTAAACGATGCGCAAAATATATAAAAAAGTATATAATTCTAGTTAGTCTAGGGTTTCGCTGGATATACTTCCTGGCAATGAAAAGGGGAAGTTCATGGTCTAAAGTATAGGGTCCCCCAGGTCGAGAAGTATGCGTCAAAGCGTCACGAGAGCATGCGAAAGCGATCCCGTGGCGCTCCTCGTTAACACGCAAAGGGGACCGTTGGTTTTTTAGTGGGTATTCCGATATTCGGGGCGCACTCGGCGAGCCCCACATACCCCCGCCCCCACGTGTTTGTGAAGTATGTGAGTATAAACGGCACATCACAACAACAGGTGTATTTAACATCGAAGGGTTCGACAAAAGAACAGCCACAGGCGCTGAAGAACGTGCGAGCGTACCCGCAACTTCGTCTAATGTGGATCGTCCGACATAATTCTCCATCGTATCATCCGATACGGAGGGTATCCATGAGGACTTCCCCACGATAAAAAAGGTGTTCGCTGGAAATAGAATGTAACTTAAAATTTCTAGTTATTTTACATGAGTCCGATTATAGCTTAGTCGTGTGTTAACAAAATAAACCGCATATAAATATGAAAATATATGCGATTCGTGTCTAAAGAAAAAATAATAGAATATGTTCTCCGTGTTCAAATACCTAATTGTGTAATCCGAATTTTCACCTTTTCACTCAAAAAACACATTTTCGCTGATGGTAGAACTTCGTGCAAGCTCGTCTGGGTAGATACCACCCACCCATCAGATATTCTACCGCAAAACCGCAGTAGTTGGTATTGTTGTGTTCCGGTTTGAAGGATGAGTGAGCCAATGTAATTACAGGCACAAGGGACATAACATCTTAGTTCCCAAGGTTGGTGGCGCATTGACGATATAAGCGATGGTTAACATTTCTTACAATGGCAATGTCCGTGGGCGTTGGTGACCACTTACCATCAGGTGGCCCATATGCTCGTTTGCCTTACTATTCAATAAAAAAACTAAGACACGTGCGGTCCGCCTGGTAGCGGCAGCGTCAGCAAACTCTTTTTAGGTGATTGTACAAAATATTGTTGATAACATTATTATTAAATATATTTGAATAATATGTAACAGATAAATAAGTAAACAGAAAAAGAGGTCATATTTGAATATATACATACAAACATTCACCTATATAATATATATAATTATTCAACAGAAAATAAGATTTGAGTATATTGTGTCTACATATCATATATATCTACATAGACACAATATACTCAAATCTTATTTTCTGTTGAATAATTATTTTTAGAAGTTCTTTGCTAACGCTCCTTCGTTCGGAAATTGTCATTATCATTGCCATAAAGTGGATTATATAAAAACCACCGTAAATATGTTAAAGTACATATGCAAACTTCCATGGTCGATGGCATGGCCATGATCGATCAAAAGATATTTAAGTCTATTATATACCAAAAAATAAATATAGATTAATTGGTTAAAATAATGTATTAATATAAAAAAACTGTATTTTTTAATATATTTCATTTATTTGATGATAGAACATTTCTTGGTTATGAACTTTTTCAAACAGTCGTTTTTTCTTCGGCTTGATTGGTCACAGCTGAATCGCCAGTACTATCTGATATCACTGTAAATATATCGTTAAGAATATGTTTATTTAATTAATAAATATTATAATTGTCTATGAGTTTATCATAATATTTATGATTATCTAGTTTTTTCAAATCACAGAAGTAAAGAAATAAACAACTTTGATGTTGAATTGACGCGATATCATCGGTCGACATCTTGAATTATCTATGGTATTCATTATGGATTCGCGAAAAAATGGCGTCTTGAATGTCGGCTAAGTTTTTATCGGAACTTTGGAATTTAAATTAACGGGGATATAAGTATTGAATAAGAATAATGTTTGTATTATAAATAAAAATATATCAATCGAGAACTGTTTGTAGTGCATTATACAGCAGAGCTGTTAGCGAATCGCATAGAATATGTAAATCTAAGGTTTGTTTAACTTTTCTCCTTTGCTTATTGCTTAGTAGCGATTTCTTCCATACAACCATTGCGGTAAAAAAATTGTAAATTGAGATTAGGGTGAGTGTCCTATTTACTTATAACTACACATATATAGAAATACGTTGACACTATATATATTTAGGTTTAAAGATTATTTATTCACATAAAGACAATTACATCACTTACATGTGAACACAATTGAAGAAAAAATACAAACAATTAACAGACATTCGTTGTCGTACTTTCATTTTTCAATGGAGAAAATAACACACAAATCATCAAGCACAATTTGAAATAACACACAAAACATCACCACGATTTGAAAACCACTCTTATTCCATTCTACATACTCAAACAGGTATTTTTGTAATAATATAATGTGACGGTCGCTTTTTGAATATATCGAACGAGTCAATATTTTTAATGTCTGAGGGTATCTTGTTATAAAGACGCGCACCGTCATATGTTAATGCGGTTTGACCGAACTTGGTACGAGTTTTAGGCAAAACAATGAGACTCGCGCGTCGAGGGCAGGGGCGCCCAGATTTTTGCTGCTATTAAATTGTAGTTCGGTATGGACATTTTTATTAATAGTTTTACGTACGAAAATGCAGGTGCTGCATTTATATAATTGTTTAAATAACATTTTTATTATTTTATTTTGTAGGACTTGTAGTTTTTCCAATCGTGTTTTGGCAGCACTTCCCCAGATTTCGATTAGATATAATAAATGTGGTTTTATTAGGGAATTATAAATTGTGAAACGTAGTTTACGTAGTATGCACCGAACATTAATCCGCAAGTAGGTATGGAGTGAGATCAATTTACTTATTAAGTGATTTATGTGAACGTTCCATGTTAAATAAGTATCCATGTATAAGCCAAGATATCTTTCATGAGTTTTTTCTTGTAAGGGTCTGTTATTTATTGAGAGAGGTGTGTAATTTGGTATTTATTTTTAGCTTTGAATAGTATACAGCTAGTTTTAGAAATGTTAATAGTCAATAAATTGTACTGAAGCCACTCATGAAGGACATCGAGATCGTATTGGGCCTGAGCTATTAGGTCGTGAATTGACGAACCAAAGTAAAAGAGGCATGTGTCATCAGCGTAGAGAGTGATATTACCGTTTAAGCCAAGTTCGTGCATGTAATTAATATATACTAAGAGAAGCAGAGGGCCTAGTATTGATCTTTACGGAACGCCATAGGATATGGGTAATGGGGACTTTGGGAGTTACTATCAATTTTTACTATCTGTAATCTGTTCTCGAGGTACGATTTAAACATTTTTAAAGCTTTACCGACAATACCAATGACTTCCAATTTAATATATTTCAATAATATATACATGGCACAAGGAAGCATGTTACTTCTGGGCAGTGAAACCCCAAAATGGGAGTACCAGCGGCCGACGTTATGTTGAGTTGAGTAGTATTATTAGATTACTCAAGCGGCTGTCCCCCCCCCCCCATCATTACCTGCCGGCGAGATAGGTAGGTAGGTTGGAATATACTATGAAATCAAACTTTAGGATTACTAATAAAAAAATTAAAATTTTAATTTGATTGATCTGTAACATTTTGTATTTTTTGACTATTTCTTCATTGACCAGGAATTTCTTCCTTGAAAAGTCTATTAGTCTTGATATAACAAGTTAAAAAAGAGCAATTTTATCGATAGGATTAAGTTAAGACGGAAAGGGTATTCCGATATTCGGGGCGCACTGGGCGTCTTGGACACCGGGGAGCCCCACATACTCCCCCCTCTGTTCCCGTGGGGGAGACGCGTAATGCGTTTTTCCAGCGTTAAAAAAAAGGAATGACGTATTTATTATCTTACCTGGTGCCACTGTTGACGATACCGAGGCAGAACTTGATTTATCTTTAAAAAAATTGAATGATTAAAAAATTAACTAGCAGCTAAAGAAATATATATAGATATTTGTAAAATATTTGTAAAATGAGATATTTGTAAAATATTACATTTTTGACTTTTGATTGAATAAACCGGGCTCAGATTATTTGCTAATGAAAGACAAAAAATACAGGCAAGTTAAAACCAAGCAAGGAGGATTTAATTGGTCAACTGGCTTAGAAATATTTCTGTAAAATAAGTAATCATCAACAATAATTCATGATATCGTCTTATTATCATTATTGGTCTTTAGTCTTTGTTTATGCACCTATATACTATTTACTTCTTAATCATCAAGTTCACTGTCATAGACCTTGCTCACACGCAGCCTTGAGGCGGACTGTATCTTATGAAAGATATCGAGATGAGATCATAGACAATTTTTAGTACTTTTTATACTTTTGACATATTGCTAATAGATATTACGTTGAATAAATTCAGAATAGTCGATCTAATAAATCGAAGAATGTGCAAACACAATCATGAATTAAATATTAAGACTATTAAGAGGCTGTAATATTTGGGGCACGTGTGGGTAGGGTCTGTGTGGAATACCTCTCTAATAATTAATACGTATAAAATATAATAATAGAAGACTAACGGAGATAACAATATAATGCAAAACCATAGGAAATATAATAATATACCGTCTTTAGGTGCGTCCGGACTTGATGCCATCGACTTTTTACTCGTTGTTGACCAGGGTCTAAAAGAAATATGCAAAAATTATTTGATACTTCTAATATTTTATAATCATAGATATCATACTATAGGCTTTTTAGAGAAGTTAATGCTGGGCCTTTGTTCTCTATCTTAATGTTTGGAATTTTTTTTTTCACCACGCAACTCAGCCGTTGCTAATGTGGTAGATTGTCATCCTGGAGTTTTCCGACCTAATACTTGCGACTATCGTGATGCCGTTTCTTGAAAGTAGTAATTTGTTATGTTTAATAAAAAAAATAAAAAAAACAACTTACATATTTTTTTTCGTAGTCGGCATTAACCGACCGGCCTTAGCTCTGTTTTCTAGTATGGATCTGTAAATCGTATTAATTTTATTGGTGATTCGATTCATTATTTACTTTGCTTTAATAATTTAAATACAAAACTTTGACGTCGATTGAAGATCATAAATTGATGATATTCCCTTATATATTTCAGCCATGGCCATTCTCAGATAAGACTGGCCATCTGCGTAGTACATATAGCGTATAATTGTGGGCGCGAACACATGTTAGGAATTTAAATCTTTAAAAAGTACTAAATTGTCTATGGTTTAAATAAACAAGACAAAAGATATATAGTGACGACAATATGCATAAGAGCATGTCTTATTGACAGTTTTGTTTATTAGAAAGTAATTAAAAAAGTAACGTAAGTAAGTGAGTCAATTGCCCCAGAGGGTTCCCTCGATTCTCTTCAGAATCGAATTTAATCTGTAATCATGATTGAAGAATACACATTGAATCGTAATCATTTATCATTAGTCTGATTACATTTTGTCCAGATCTGCTATAAAACAACATAATAAAAAATAGAGTATTAGGGATGTGCCAAATAGTACAATAACAGTAACAGCCTGTGAATGTTCAACTGCTGGGCTAAGGCATCCTCTCTCTTTTTGAGGAGAAGGTTTGGAGCTTATTCCACCACGCTGCTCCAATGCGGGTTGGTGGAATACACATGTGGCGGAATTTCAGTGAAATTAGACACATGCAGATTCCTCACTATGTTGTCCTTCACCGTCAAGCACGAGATGAATTATAATCATAAATTAAGCACATGAAAATTCAGTGGTGGTTGCCCGGGCTTGGACCCACGATCATCGATTAAGATTCACGCGTTATTACCACTGTGCCATCTCGGCTTTTCGGCCAAAATAGTAAAAAGTAGTAAATTGTCTATGGGATAATCTCAATGTCTTTGACTAGACAGTACGCTGGAAAGCTATGTATAGGGGTAATACCCGATAACTCTGAATTGGTATATAAATAAGACTAAAGACATAGTGACAACGATATATAGCAATATATGGATTAATTTACTTAAGTAGCCTAACGCTTATACTGGCACTCGGCAGTCTTGCTTCCACTGGGTTGCTTACAACGATAATATTTTCCTCATCCAAATGATCGTCAAAGCGTTCTGTATCTGCGTAATATTCTCCGGCATCCATGTCATAATAGAAGTTGTTATCGTGGCCCTGAAATATGGCATTTTAAACCAAATCATTTTTAAGCCATAATGATATAAATAGCGTTTTTTTAATGGTTAAACAGTCGGCAAACGGGCCACTTGACGGTAAATGGTCGCCACAGCCCATAGACATTGGAACTAAGAAATTTAAAACATCCCATATGTTCCTAATGCGCAGTAATTAATGTATTTGTCTGGCATTGGCAAGTGTTTGTTACCTTATGTGTTTTGATGTGCACGGTCACGTTCGATTTTCGCTACGAAATAATTTATATAAATAACAGGTACAGGTCGTAAATACCTAATTTGTATTTACATACATAAAGTGGTATATATTTAAAAAACCTTATTGCCACTAAAATTTATACCTTTTATATGGACAACGGGCAAGTTCCTCAGATCCTCAAAAAAATTATTCTTGTGGTATTTCACCATTCGGTCTAACCAACCGGCTCGTCTAATGCTGATACTAGCCATTCCTGTGGTTGCCCACAGCACTGTTATTGCTTTTAGCTAAAATGTAAGCATATCGTTTTTTTTAAATAGTAGTACGCAGTCTTTTAAAGGAAACTCTAGGAAAGACTTTTCTTTGAAAAGGATTAATAATATTCATTCAAATTCATTTGTCGCCCGAGAAAAGGAATTGCAATACAACGAAAAAATGCTTTATGCTGCTAGCATTCTTTCCATTCCGCGCGATCATGCTTAGGTCATTTAAACTGTGTATATTATTTAGGTTTATATATTATAGACATATATATTTATAAAATTAGACGAAATGACTATTACGAAGTCATATTAAAAAATAAATCACAAACGATCCGATTAAAACGTTTTATGTGAATCCAATTATTTTTTCTCTAATATTAGATTGATAGATATTTCAAAATATTATGCTAATGTGTATTTTGTTTACTCACACAGTAAAACATTGTTGTTCCATTACTAAATCGTTAATCACAATAAGCAATTAACAAATGTAATTACACAGACCATTAACATATACTTATTAAGTTAAGAAATAAACATTAAAATGATTTATTTTATTTTTATAGCATTATCGTTGTAATATGTTGTATATCGTTATAATAAACATTGTATATATGAAATTTCATTGTCACAGTAGTTACAATTCGTAACTATGAGACTTGCATTAGTTTCATAACGAACCCTTTTAGCTTACAGGCATTCTGAGAATAAACTTATGTACATAATTTTTTTTTTTAACTATTTGTTTTTCATTTGAAAATAATATTATAAAAAATATGTTACTTGCTTAAGTACAAATGGTGATGCTTTGATAGTAAATTGAAATAATAATTAACAATTCTGTCGTGTCTAAAAGCAATTAATTTTAAGATAAAATAAGTTTGTACAAAGTAATGATAAGTAAATATCATTACATCAGTGTTGTAAAACAAAAAAACGGAACGCGATGTTGATAGGTGACATTGAAGTTTGACATTTTGATATTAGGACGTGTCGAAAGTGCGACCGCCTCCAAACTTAGTTCACGCAAAAAATACGAAAATTATTTACTCTTTACATATAATAAAATTCGAAAAAGTTAAAAGCGTACGCTATCCACGTAGTAAAGCTATTTTTGATAAAAATAAATAGCATATTACTTAGAATATGGATATATCACTTGCATTTAGAAGTTCGCTTGTTAACAAAGAAAGAATTTTATAAACAATCACTTTGTATTAGATCGTTGTGCATGTGAGTGTGAATTGAAACAAATTTAAGATAAGGAAATATTTCAATTGAATATATTCAAAGCATTTATGAGAGGATATTGCTTGAAATTTTTTAAAATGAGCGGTGTAAACAGGGATGCTCCTATCGGTGTCCAATGTTTACAAAAATTAAATTCCTGGCTGTGTCCTCGATTTCAAATTAATAAATTACGATGGTAAGTTGTTTGTTTTTAGATATTTATTTAAAAGGTCAACTTATTATATTTACTAATAATTTAACTTAGAACATGTGTGTATTTAAATCAAGTGTTTAAATATTCATAATAAATAAATAAATTACAAAGTTAAGAATTCTAACAGTAACAGTTTCTTCATGCTAACAAGTCAGGTCTTACTAGAGGCCATATCTAAGGTCAAATATTTATGATTATCAAATATACTCTTAAAAGAAAAATATAAATTAATAAGGAAGTGATTATTTACTAATCAAAGAATATAATATATTGTTCCTATTATTGCTTTAAATAATTCTGGCATGTACTAATATGTATTTATTTAAATTATAGTTTAACTTTGTTTAATAGTACTACATTTATTGGTTATTTTTGTACCCAACATCAATAAAGATGAGAGCCAATGC
Source organism: Nymphalis io (assembly GCF_905147045.1). Classification (NCBI taxonomy): domain Eukaryota; kingdom Metazoa; phylum Arthropoda; class Insecta; order Lepidoptera; family Nymphalidae; genus Nymphalis; species Nymphalis io. Next base: position 2,630,277 of record NC_065914.1, read on the forward strand.
AATTTCAAGTACTATAACAACTTAAATCCAAATATAAGTTTATACTTATTACAATTCCAATATCTATTGCCTTTTTCAACCAAATGAGTTAAGATAAACAAGTTTAGTATTCAATAGATATAATTGTTGAAATTTTCAACAATCCACTATATATATTATGGATTAGTAAAAATTGGGGCTTTTAATGTTGGCGATGTTATTATTGGAACTTTACTAAAATTAGTGTGGATATTTGTGGTATAAAGTATTTAAGTATTATGAATAAATATGTATACATCAAGAACAGTTTATAGTGCATATTATAGCAGAGATATAGACCAAAAGGCATGGAATACATAATGTATGGCTTGCTTATCATTATTCCTCTATTTGAATATACTATAAATAAACAAATTAACTTTTGATAACGATTAAAACTACTCAACACATTTATAAGTAGAAATTTCGTGTGCATACAAGTTAAATAAATTAGAATACAACAAAGAATATACCATGTTTATGTAAAGAGATGTATTATTCAGTTAATTACATGCTTTATACTGTTATGTTTTTTTGAATAATATCTTTACTTGAATGGTTCTGAATAGGCTATATATACAATTGAGTATGCGACTGCCTCGTTAGTTTAGTGGCTAAATACGACCCGGAAATCCTGGGTTCATTACCAGGTCGGTCCAATAAAATGTTATTGAGTTTTTCTGTCCAAAATTCTCAGTAGCAGCTTGGAGTCTAGAAGTTGGAAGTGTGTGTATAATCCCGTGTTTCCGAAAGCTAGTAATTCAACAATAACAAACATAAGAATATCAGCAAGTAATACAACAAACATATGAATTATATATTCATAAATTTTTATCATTAGCAATTAAGATTATAAATATTAAAGATATCTGTATTTAAGTATATGTCAAATAGTTTAACTTTACCATAATTTGACTAAATATCAATTCTAAGAATTGATATTTGATAATAATTTTATCAAAGTGTTTATAAATGTTATATTGATAAGCATCTATTGGTATTTAATATTTCTTTTAGTTATTTATAAACTATAATAATAATTTTCGTTTGACTATTGTCTTTTCGAATGTGCATATAGCTATAATAATAATGTCCTCCAGACCGATTTCGGCCACGGCGGCCAATCTCAAGGTATAGCCAACTGCGCAACACATATTATAGTGCACAAGTGTGTGCACAAACACAGGTGCACTCTCTATTCCCCCACTGTCATAATCCGATGGGATGGCAAGCCGACCTAAAAGAGTTCAGGTCCAGGTGCAGGGCAACAGCTTTACGTGCTTTCAGAGACATGGGAATGTACACATTTCCAGCTTCCAGACTCCGGGCTGCTACTGAGATTCTTCGAGAGAAAACCCAATAACTTTTTATTGGCCCGACATGGAGTTTGAACCTATGATCTCATGATCTGCGGCCTTATATCTACCACTAAACCAACGAAGCAGCTAACCTCTCTTTAGACTTGCAGCCATGGCCGATTTCGGTCAGAGGGCATCATCATATAGACGATCAAAAAGTCTTGGAATTCTTTGATTTTCATTAAGGATATATAAATGTAATTATATTATATGATTGATGTTAGAGAGTAGTTACTGAATTTCTGGTCTGTTTTATTTTTAATTTTTTTTGTCTTCGTTTTTACTATCCGTACCGAAATAGAATTTATCAAAGATTTGCGAGCTTCATCCTCCCTTGCCAAATCCAGGCACTATTTCTGACAGACTGTCTATATCGCAGTCGTATCGAAACGTAATCGTTATTAGTTAGTATAATTCGTCCTGGTTCTGCATAGCGATACACCCAAAACATTTTGTTATATACCTTTATCATCGTAAACATTGACATATGCTGAACTATCGTTTATTTATATATTTCTATTATATTTATATAGTAACTAATGCTCATCCATTACTATACATTTAAGTTGGTTTTGTAAGAATTACATAACGTAATAATTAAATATTAACTGACGTAATTTTTTTTTTTTAAATCCTGTGTCTCACTGTTTGGCTAAAGAATCATCTTTTGAGGACAAGGTTTGGTGCTTATTCCACCACGCTATTTTTCATCGTTACCAAGCATGTTATATATGACTAGTGTGATACAGTATACGAACAAAGAAACATTATATTTTATATACATATATGTATATGAGTAATTCATTATTTGATTATTTATTTATCGGTTAGTCGGTACTATCGCATTGTTTATAATTGCTATGTTTGGTTTGTCTATTGATTAAATAACTATTATGTATTTTTGATGTGAAACATATATTGGTGCCTCGGGAGTAACACAGACGTATGCCGCGACGGTAAACGGCATGACGCTATCTTATGACGTCATACACTCTCCGCTGCCTACTCTCTCGTGTGCTTGATCTTTATCGCCAAACTTCGTTGCTATATATTATTAAAATAATAACTATATTTACATTGAAACTACGGTTTTTATTTATTTGATTATAATATATTATTTTCCTTAATATTCCACATCTGCCAGGCGTCTCATAATGGTCAAATTTATCATATTAATTTTTTTCCCGTTATAAGTCTTTATTGAACAACAACACGTTTTTATGAGTAAGAAAACTATTGAAAATAATTTAAACGAATTTGTAAATCGATTTTTTTCCTGTTATAACTCCTTATTGAACAACATTGTTTTATGAGTAAGACTACTGCAAATGATTTAAACGAATTTGTAAATACGAAGTTACTGACTTGGAGAATGGTCATCAGGTCGATATTTTGTATACAGGCTACTCTAAAGCTTCTACTTCGTAGATTTCTAAAAGCCGCTAAATATTTGGATGGTTGATTTCTTACGAGATCGAAGTCAAGCGGTTTCAATGAAGGCATATTCTTTATTTGTTTATGTTATCAGGTGTTTCTCAAGGATCTCGTTTCGAACCTCTTCTTTTTAATTTATTTGTGAATAAAATTAATTTGATATTCGAACATTCTGAAATCTTACTATATGCTGACATGGAAATTGAACTGATCCCTCATACGTCGTCATACGTTGTGTCAGATCAGGTGTTAGGTTACCTATGTCCTTAACAAACATACAACTAAAAAAAAGCAAACAAATTATCTTTTAATTAGGTATATATATATATTGCTTATATATTAAACAATGTCAATTATTTTTTATTTTCAGGTATCAAGCAAGCGTCCTCATCCTAACATACTTCACGTATATGACATATCATTTGACGAGGAAACCGATATCCGTAGTGAAGAGTGTCCTCCATCAAAACTGCAGTGCGTTGACACCTCCGCCGGATGTTAGACCGGGTGACGAGCAATGGTGTAACTGGCCTCCGTTTAGTAAGTATATAATTATTATAGTCAATGTCGCATATTTAACGAGCCGGTTGGCGTCTTGGTGGATGCTTGCCTTTTACGCCGAAGGTTGTGGGTTCAATTCCCACCCAGGACAGATATCTGTGTGCATGAACATATGTTTGTCCTGAGTCTGGGTGTAATTATCTATAAAAGTATGTATTTACAAAAGAAAAATAGTATATGTAGTATATCAGTTGTCTGGTTGCCATAGTACAAGCTCTGTACAAGCTTAATTTAGGATCAGATGGCCGTGTGTTAAAAATGTCCCAGGATATTATTATTATATTACTATCAGATATCGGGCTTGTGTACTGCGTTGAGAGTTGATTTTGTTTTCACAAAACCGATCTACTGGTGATTATTAAGTGGGTCACTCTAAAAAAATTCGAAGAAAAATTTTATTTTCGTTTCTTACACAAGCTTCTATAATTAAATAACTTTCTTGAAAGCCAGTTTAGGAAATTTATATAAACTTTAATTGTTAGTATGTGGTCAAATATTGCATTTTTTTTATATAAATGTAGCTAGGCTAACTGGCAATTAAGCCACTTTATGGTAAGTGGTCACTGCCGCCTTTTGATAGACATTGGCAGTGTATGAAATATTATTTATTTAATGTTTTGGACCTATGTTGATAGGTCCCTTGTGCCTTAACATAACGTCGTACTTAACAGACGGGTTGTACCTTCGGATTGTGAGAGCAAGGGCATATAGAGTGCACCTGAGTGAGTCTACAAACCAGATAAATATGGCGGTGGCTTATCTGCGATTTGCATACGCGCGGAAACTTTACACTCGAAAGCAATCAATTAATTGCCAAAAGAAGTTGCATATTTCGTGCCGCCGACAAAGCATCCCAACTAGTAACGAGATGTGATGAAGCCGATAAAATAGCCGCTTACCTGAGTCGGCGGGCTTGGAGTGTATAGTGTCTCTTGAAAATGGCTACCGTTTTTAAATATAGTCTGGAAGATATCATTAAAAAAATATTAAGACTATTCACACTGATCATAGGCAATGTTATTCAAAAGGCCCTTCAGACATAGTAACTTAATATAAAGCTAACATTAGTGTTGTTTCAGACACAAATGATGCTAACACTCTACTTGGTACCCTGGACTCGGCCTTCCTTTTCTCATACGCTGGCGCCATGTTTGTTTCTGGTAAGTTTATGTATATAAATATGTATTTATATGTTGTGGGTTTACCATTCTAAATATTATGTATCAAATATAATAAGCTATATATATAAGCCGAGATGGCCCAGTGGTTAGAACGCGTGAATCTTAACCGATGATCGTGGGTTCAAACCCGCAAGCACCACTGAATTTTCATGTGCTTAATTTGAGTTTATAATTCATCTCATGCTTGACGGTAAAGGAAAACATCGTGAGGAAACCTGCATGTATCTTATACTCTCCCTTCAGTGTCGTTATATAGAGTTTACACTGTATTTACAATTTAAAAAAAAACATGAATACAAAAATTCTTTCACCGAAGGTTGTCTTTGAGAGATCGCTATAAGCGATAAGACCGAATTTGTTAACCATTTTTTTTTTTGAGTGTTTCCTATTTCTTTTATCTTATTTATATGTTGTGCAACAAGTATTAAATAAATAAATGAATCACAAGAGGAAGATAAATCATTACAATTATGAAAAGAAATAAACTAGTATTTTAATAAACTTTGTCTACTTCTTAGGTATGATCGCGGAGCGAGTGGATCTCAGATATTTTCTCTCACTGGGGATGTTGGTGTCTGCGATATTCTGTTACTTGTTCGGTTTAGGTAGAACCCTAGATATACACGATATATCGTTCTATCTTATTGTACAGGTAAGATATTTGAAAAATATCCTGCTTCCTGCTTCCCCCTTCCTTCTTAAGTCCACGCGAGCTGATTCTCGATGTCACCGCCTAACTGTGACATCAATTCCATCGCGAACAAAGAAATTTGGCAACTCCTTTCTTTGTCGCACTTCCAAAAAATGGAATTCCTTACCAGCTCACGTGTTCCCCTCCTCTTACAACCCGGGTAACGAGGCGTGAAAAGGCATCTTGCGGGTCGGCAAGGCGAAGGCGGCTAGTGCAGAACGTTTTTCCCGTCTGTACTGGCCGTCGTCGCGTTTGGACTCTACTACCACTTACCATCAGGTGGAGTAGAGTCATTTGCCCTCCCGGCAAATATAAAAAAAAAAAAAACTAGCTGTTTTTTTTTAAACTATTATTTTCCTTACTGATATGCATTATTTGGCGTTTAATTGTTTTATGGGTAGCCTTCTGACACGTATTATTCTTAAAAAGTGTATTTTATCATGTAATTTTGTACCTTCAGGCTGGTGCCGGTATAGCTCAAACCACAGGATGGCCTGGAACCGTGGCCATTGTTGGCAAATGGTTTGGCAACGCCAAAAAGGGACTCATTTTCGGATTGTGGAATTCCCATACTTCCCTCGGAAACATTTTGGGTATTAACTCATTGGAATTTATTTGCATCAATTGCATAAATAATTGAACATAAAAATACAAAAACACACGTGTGTTCTCACACCGTTAACTTAAGTTATTTATTTATAGTTCTACATATTCTTTGTCTATTTTTATCTACCAATTTTGTGTAATTTTTTTTCTATTGTAACTTAATTTATTTAGGCTAAGAATAAATAATGTAAATCCAAAATATCATCCAACATATCATAGCTGTAAATTTTATACATTAAAAATAAATGCTTTGATTATTTGTCTGTATTGGTTATAAAAACGTAGTCAGTCACTATGAATCTCTTTTTTTAGGTACAATAATGGCAGCAGAATATGTCGAAAGTGATTGGTCACTATCGTTCGTGTATCCAGCGCTAGTGATGGGCGTTGTAGCGTTCTTAGTGTTCCTATTTCTAGTGCCAGAACCAAGGAACGTAGGTCTTTCGACTGATAGACAATCTGTAAGTATGTTTTCACTTGTATCATTAACGTATATGAGAAATAATTTGAGACTTAATAATGTTCCTTGTGGAACTCCGTATTCTTTTGACTATTTTAGTTATTGAATGTAGCATCACGCTACACAAATATTACTGATTTTTTATATTATATATCTATAATGTATATGGACGAGCGGACGAGCTATAGGCCACCTGATGATAAGTGGTCACCAACGCCCGTAGACATGGGCATTGTAAGAAATGTTAACCATTCCTAACATCGCCAATGCGCCTCCAACCTCGGGAACTAAGATGTTATATCCCTTGTGTCTGTAATCACACAGGCTCACTCACCGTCTGTTTTGCGGTAGAATATCTGATGAGTGGGTGGTACCTACCCAGACGAGCTTGCAAAAAGCCTTACCACCAGTAATTTTAGTGTTTAATGTCTATGGTATTTTTACATTTCCAGCCAAGCCGAACCTCACACAGATCAGACGATGAAGATGAAGCCACGCAAGTAATTGTCGGTGATCAGGTATTATTCATACATTTCTAACAATAATAATATAATATTAGTGTATATAGTACAGTCTGTTGTCATTTATAAGGCATTTTGCAATGGTTTATGACCGGAGTGGTATTTAGTGATCTTTGAATTTTGAAATTAAATAAATATATATATAAATTAAAATTGTAATAGAATTTGTCGAAACTGAACTAGTTGATAGTTTCCCAAGATCCAATAAATTAGCTCATTGGTTGTTTTGATTAAAAATCAAGAACATGTTTCCGTTTCTCACGTTAATAGTCTTAGTGAAACTGCGAAGCGCAGCTACTTATATTATATAATATAATCTCCGAAAAGCGCTGTATATTCTGATACAAGTATTATGTATATTGATTTATTTTTTGAGGCAAAAGGTAAAAATATAACGTTGAAAATATTTTATAAATGTATTTCATAAGATTCTAATCCATTTTCCTGTCACAATCTATTTATCCAGATAAAAAAAGGTCAAACAATATACAGGGCGATTGGTGAATTACCATCAATATTTAAGGACGTGATATTTGACGATCATATATGACAAAAAAAAATACATATAACATAAATATTGATAAACTTCTAAGTAAAGTTAACCAAAAATTATGTAATTAATTACGCATCGCGTGGACACCCTAGCTGTGCTGTCGACACAAAACAGGTATGTAGGTACATTTAGTTATCACGCGGTAGTATACCTACGTCCAAACGCCGTCACGTGTTAACAGGGTAGCAGGCTATCTTTGATAAACAAGCATGATCTAATCCTTCTTACTTTAATTCTGGCTTCGGACAGGCAAAAATATCAAGATATTTCACTCGTTTAAGCAACAAATTTGTTGACTAGGTAAATGATGTGAACTCGGGACAAAAATTAATATGAACTGTTTATCTATCTTGGTATTTCCGGCGTATTTAAAAATGGAATCATACTTATTTACAACGATTGTCAATCATGAAACTACTTATTTACCTACATAACTACACTAACTTTATTCGTGGCTCGTAATCGTTGGCACTGAGTTCTTGAACATGTCGAAAATGATACGGGTGTAGCCCTTTTTTGTGAAGTAGATTCCACACAGTCCACCGAGATACCCTTAGAGAACCTTACGGCGGCGCTCGTCCGACTAATTGGCCGCGCGGCAGGTGTTGCGGGGGGCGAGCGGACAGTACAACACCGCGCCGCACGCGCCGCCGGCTTGTGTCACACTTCATTTATTTAAATTTATGTAAATTTGGTCAAAAATTAAGTACCTATTTTTTTACATAATTCGAATGAGAATCATGTACCGAGTATCCTTAAATATTAATAGTAATTCACCAGTTACCCTGTATATTATATCAACATACATATATTTGTATCATATTCCATTATATCCATTCATCATATACGTATATAAGAGGAGTAAACAAGTAAGCAACTTCGACTTTGATTTGACTATAGATTGGTCTAGATTTAAAATTATCTATGGTATTTATTATGGATGCGTGAAAAATTAAATTTTGACCGTCGGTGAAGTCCCTATTGAAACTTTAGAAGTAAATTTAGAATTGTTATAAGTAGTTAAGTGGGATAGTTTTGTATTATAAATAAATATTTATTAATTAAGAACTTTTGTTATGCATAATATAGCAGAGCTATCTATATCTAAGTTTTTTTTAATCTGTACTCCTTCTGTCATTGGAAAATATTATAGAAAACTAACTGATTGCACATATCATTTCAATCACGTTTTTAGTTATATTTATGTTTTCACTAACATAACTAATTCACAATAAATCACACTTACCTTACAAATTTACCAAAGGTAAGTTTCACCATCCACCATCATTAAATAACAGCATGATTGCAGGCGGCGAGCTTGAGACCGTCTCGACACTCAGCTAATACATCACCGGTAAGCTAGAACTAATATTTTAACCTTATATCCTTATTAATATTATAAATGTAAAGGTGAGTTCGTTTGTCTTTCACGTCTCAACTACTGAACTGATTATCGTGAAATTTTGCACACACGTAGTCAGGTTCACAGAAAAAGATATAGAGTACCTAACATCTGATTGGTCACGTTCGTTCCATGATGATGAAATCTTAGTTCATTTATTATCTATATGAGTATTTATTTACAAAAGAAAAGTAGTATATGTAGTATATCAGTTGTCTGGTTTTCATAGTGAAAGCTCTCCTTAGTTTGGGATCAGATGGCCGTGAATAATGTCCCTGGATATTATTATTTTTATTAAGTTTTTAAGTGATCTAGTCACTAGATAAATTACGTAAGCTAAACCGGAGCACCACAGAACTTTTATGTGCTTAATTTGTGATTATAATTCATCTCGTGCTTGACGGTGAAGGAAAACATCGGAAACATTGAAATTCAGCCACATGCGTATTCTACCAACCCGCATTGAAGCAGCGTAGTGGAATATGCTTCAAACCTTCTCCTCAAAAAAGCATAAAACTAAAACTTTTCGCAAACCCTTGACTAAAGATTTGCTTATTTTTAATGAAACTTCTAGCGTTATACCATGGTACCGCCAATTTAACTCTGCTCAACAAATTTGGACGATCAATACCTCCATTTACAATACTGTGCAAAAAACATAAATCCATTATTTCTCTACGATCAGATAGTGAAAGAGCTTTATATAACTTTAGCTTATCTTTGTAACGCTCATTGTGTTTGAAAACATTGTGTTTGTAAGCCAGATGACGTAAAAAAATTTTTTATTTTTTATTTTTTCTATCTTTATGTAATTGATAGTGAGGACTCCATGCGACCGAACAATATTCAAGTCTGCTTCTTATTTATTTTAAAGCTCTTAAAATAAATCCTAATAATTTGAATGATTTTTTAATTATATTATCTACATGGGATATAAAACTTAATTTCAACACTCCACTATGTCATTCACAAAAATATCAAATAATATTGGCCCAAGAGTAGAACCCTGTGGTACTCCTGAAGTCACAGTAAATGTGTGCGACTGGTAGCCTCCGATAACCAAGTTCATTTTACGGCCCATCAAGTATGATTCAAACCATCTTATAAGGTTACCATCGATACCGTAGCCGCTAAGTTTTTTCAGCAAAATGTAATGATCCACAGCGTCAAACGCTTTGGCCAAATCAGTATAAATGCAGTCTATTTGTTGCAGTGTGCAGTAGAGTCTATTTGTTCTGAATTGTCCATTGCCATTGATAAATCATCAACAATTACAGTCAAATTTGATATGGTGGAACGTTTTTTAAAAAAGCCATGTTGATTTTCTATCATTACTGGCTTCATGTGCCATGTAATTACCGGACAAATCAAAGATTTAAACACTTGAAAAAACTGTCAATATACATATTGGCCGATAATTTTTAATGTCTTTTATATCGCCGCTTTTGAAAATAGGAACTGCTCTTGCATTTTTCCATATACTTGGATATTTGCCACCACTTTAGATGTCCAAAATATAACACTTAATATTTCTTATTCCATTTACCCCCTACTCGAACAATTGTTCGAATTTTTCCCCAAAATCCGAACAAATGGCACAAAAAACTATATCATTTGAAAGAGCACAGCTTTACAATTCATTACCAAAAAACCGTTATAAATGAAAATTCAATTAATGTATTCAAAAAGGTTAAAGAGTTATTTACTGATACAAAATGTAGACATGAGTTATGGTATAGTACTTTACATGTAATGGTATTTCCTAAGTTTAAGTGGACTGTTCTTTTTTAGGAAACATATGTCTTAAATATTAAATGTATTTATTTATGGCTCTTGTAAAAATAACAACAAGAAATATAATGACTGACAATAACGAAAATAATATTAACGAGTGTTTGTTGTTTTAGTAATTCTTTTATTTTCTTCACTGTTTGCTTAACGTTTTGAATATTTATTATTTATTGTGTATTAAATTGCATGTTTACTGCTATATATCAATTAGTTTTAAGTGATAACTTAATAGGTTTAATTATAAGTTAATTAATCTTACTGGTGGTAGGGCTTTGTACAAGCTCGTCTGGGTAGGTACCACTTACTCATCGGATGTTCTACCGTAAAACAGCAGTACTTGGTATTGTTGTGTTCCGGTTAAAAGGGTTCGTGAGCCAGTGTAATTACATGCTCAAGGGACATAACGTCTCAGTTCCAAAGGTTGGTGGCGCATTGGCGATGTAAGCGATGGTTACATCGCTGGCGCATTGGCGATGTAAGCGATGGTTAGCATTTCTTACAATGCCAATGTCTATGGGCATTGGTGATCATTCAGTTGGCCCATATGCTCGTCCGCATCATCCTATGTAGGATAATGATACTATACCAGGAACTATCATATTTCAACTCGGTAGAATACTTTTTGAGCAAACAAACTTTTATTACTATTTGAGCAAATAAAACACTTATTTTCTATACAATTGTTCCGTTCGCAATACCGTTTTTTAATTACAAAAGAAAATTACAATAACTGCTTATTTAAAAATATGACAAGCAGCCAGCTTGCACGTTCCCCGTATGTCATTCCGTGCCCTTCCGTCATCGCCGTACGAAAGCCTCCTTACTTTAGATCTTCGCAGCTATCGCTTACGGCTCACCTCGAAGTCGCGCGCAACAAATATATATATATATATCCTACTAGACAAACATTACATAACGATTATTTTATAATTTAAATTTCGAAACATATTTGGGAGCCGTTTTAAAAGCATTATACATTGTCCGAAAACGGAATCACTATGTGTGATCCGGAAATAGAAGTTTCAAGTTACGTCACAATTTCTGGTAAATTCCTTTTGGTTTTCGAACAATTACATAACATTATCAATCACATATAACGGCATTGGAAGGCATTGTCTGTCACCTTTTTACCACAGAACTGCGAGGCATCGTAAAGTTCTGCACCCGAACGTAGTTGACGTATTTAAGACACGTACGAAACGATTTGCTTCCTCGTTTCTGATACGCACTGCTAAGGTCTGGAATACCTTCCAGACCTCCGGTTTCCCCACCACCTACAATATGGGTACTTTCAAGTCGAGATTGAATAGGCATCTTCTAGGCAAGCGCGCTCCACCTTAGACTCTATCTTCACTTTCCATCGGGTGTGATAACAGTCAAGTGCTCTATATTTAAAAAAATAATAATAAGGACGTTAGTTGAAATAAAAACAAATAAACGATTTTTTTATAAATATATCGATTCCAGTATCAACAAGATGATCCAACAGAAGAGACAGCTCTACTATCACGGCGGTCGACTCGCTCTCAAGGCGCTGTCTCGCTCACTCGCGCGCTGGCTATACCCGGAGTGATTGAATTCTCCCTCTCGCTCTTCTTCGCGAAGCTGGTCAGCTATACGTTCCTCTATTGGCTGCCTTTGTACATTAAATCATCGAGTAAGTAAATTGTATTTATCAATAATATTTAGTTATTTGTATATATATTTATAAAAAAGAAATTTCATGTGCTTAATTTGTGATAATAATTCATCTCGTGCTTTACGGTGAAGGAAAACATCGTGAAGAATCCTGCATGTGTCTAATTACACTGAAATTCTGCCGCATGTGTATTCCACCAAACCGCATTGGAGCAGCGTGGTGGAATAAGCTCCAAAACCTTCTCAAAAAGGGAGAAGAGGCCTTAGTCCAGAAGGGACATTCACAGGCTGTTACTGTACTGTATATATATATATATATATTTAAAATATATATATATATATATATATATATATATATATATATATATATATATATATATATATATATATATATATATATATATATATATATAATAGGTAGATGGATTATTCCTTACATTGCCTATGCGCCACCAGCCTTGGGAACTCTCATATTATGTCCCTTAGAAGTTACAATCTCACTCAAACCGGAACACAACAATACTATGTTTTGTTGTTTTGCAGTACAATATCTAAGATTATAAAGCACGCCAGTTTTTTTTTTATATAGAATATGAAGGCGGACGAGCATGTGGGCCACCTAATTACTAAGTGGTCACCAACGCCCATAAACATTGGCGTTGTAGGAAATGTTAACCATCGTTTACATCACCAATGTGCCACCAACCTTGTGAACTAAGATGTTATGTCCCTTGTGCCTGTAATTACACTGGCTCACTCACCCTTCAAACCGGAACACAACAATACCAAGTAATGCTGTTTTGCGGTAGAATATCTGATGAGTGGGTGGTACCTACCCAGACGAGCTTGCACAAAGCTCTAGAAAAATTTAATTTCACAAAAGCACCTCAAAAGTTACACGTGAGCTCAAATAAAATAATTGTATTTTCTTTTCTTTATTCATTTATCCTAATATTATAAACGAAGTGAGTTTGTTTGTTTGTTACGCTTTCACGTCTTAACTACTCAATCGACCATCATGAAGGTTACCATACATACAAGTTGTCAGTGGTACAGAAAAGGACATAGGATACCGACACCTGCTCCTTAGGATATTTTCTTCTCGAGATAAGGGAAACAAAACAAACTTGAATCTTAGAACTATCGTTTGGTGTTTAAAAACATCAGGGAATACTCCTAATTGGCTCCTTGTCTTCCAGCGACGCTGACTCCGAAACAGTCGGGTGAGCTAAGCACGTCGTTCGACGTGGGCGGAGTGATGGGCGCGGCTCTGGCGGGGCTGCTGGCGGACTGCGTGGGCGCGCCCGCGCTCGTCTGCGCCGCTTTTTACGCGCTCGCCGCGCCCGCTGTGAGACTTATATTATATACGTATGGGAATAACCTGAACCTTCTGAAGATACCTGGCTCCCTTGGGAGGAATCTGGGTTATGTCATTCTTATCCATTAAAACCTGTACGTTTTTCGTGTGGTGCTCGGAGCGCATTCGGCAAAACTCCAAACCAATTCAATGGATGTTATAAGAGCCAGTTAAAATATTTTTGTTAAGTGCATCTAGCCTTTAGCATAACAAACTTTATGATAGTGGGATAACTGGAAGGTATCCCAGCACAGCATTCTCTAGAACCAATACGGTCGTGAATGTCTAAATTTTTTCCCCCCAAAAAATGGGATAATTAGGCAGTTGAGTTTTAATCGTGACGTATCGTTCCAGCTTCTGGCGTACCAGTCGTGGGGGGCCAGCTCATACGTGCTGAACGTGGCGCTGCTGGTGGTGGCGGGCGTGCTCGTCAACGGCCCCTATGCGCTCATCACCACCGCTGTCAGCGCGGAACTCGGTATCTACCATGTTTTACAAGCTTTTTATTCAAACTGTTGGTATGTGTGTATCCTGTCTAACATTCCAAGAATATTAGTCAATATATGAACATGACAGATTTTTCAATAAAAAACCATTAGATAATTCTACGATCCGTAAGCGAAACGAATCGTTATTTGTATAATAGGTTTAATTGTATTATATGTAAAATAATACGCTTCAGGCACGCACAGTAGTCTTGCCGGCGACGCACAGGCGCTCGCAACGGTCACCGCCATCATCGACGGCACCGGCAGCATTGGTGAGTAACAAACAATATTAGGGCCACGTGCCAGCCATGAATGTGTGCTTTGAAGGGTGAGTGTAACAGATTTAACGTCTTAGTTCCTATGGTTGATAGCGTTGATGGTCTGATGAGTATATGTAGTTACCGTTCACCATCAAGAGGCCCGTTTACGCTTCTCTCTTCTAGCTACAAATTTATATATAAACGTATTTCTGTATATATTTTGAACAACAACAAAAAAAAAAACCTAAAACAATAATATAAATGAAAAAAATAATAAAATATGAAAAAAGAAGTTTATAAATATAAAATTAAGAAAAAAAAATGATTTCCCGTACCGGGAATCGAACCCGAGCCTCCTGGGTGAAAGCCAGGTATCCTAGCCACTAGACCATACGGGAGTTGAATGAAATGCTAAAATAGTAGAATACTAAATAAATTGTAGGCGAAGTAATCTTGAACGACCTAGATGAAAGTTATTTTTAAAGTAAAATGTAACAAAAAAAAATGTTGGAATTATTAACGTACAAAAATATATATGGCACATGAGACGGTAACCGTGTATCTTTATGTATGGTTTAGGAAATTTTGTCGGTATTTTTTTTTTTTTTTTTTAATTAAACCGACTTGGGCCTGACTCTTTCGGACACATACTTTTTGAATAATTATGGAAATTAATTAAACAATTATTATTTTACAATTATAATTAATATATTATACTTTTTCGATTAAGATGTGCCGTGTGTCGGTGGGTGTTTTCTGTTAGGCATTACAAAAAAAAAGCCTAAAATTTATTAATATAATATAGAAATTGTAGAAAATAATTAAAATTGTTTATAATATGATAAAATGTTTTTGATAGAAATGTATTAAAAAATTAATACATTTATTTCAATATTAAACTTTATATGGTAATTTAAGAAGATTGGTTAATATAATATTTTTATTATTAGTTTAAATTTTTCGACAAATATTATAAGATCTTTTTTCAAAATATTTCTTAAATTTTCTGGGGTAGAGCATAATTTTTCTGAAGCATTTTTAATTACTGACATATAAAAAAAACAGTACCTATATAACGCACTTTTTCTGCTTAATTTTTCTTGACTATACATTTATATTAAAAACTCCAGGCGCGGCAGTGGGTCCGATGGTGGCTGGCATCGTGTCTGGCGGCAGTTGGTCTGCGGTGTTTTACATGCTGATCGCGTGTGACCTCATGGCGCTGATGCTGCTCGTGAGGTACCGAGGGCTTCGTCATCACCGTAGCATGCTCAAATTTACAATAATATATTAATTACTATATAGTAGTATTATATATTATGAATATTTATTATCTGTGCATCTATCTGCTCATCAATTGTTTATTATTGTTATTGCCAGCTGAAAGCCAGTGCTGTATTTCAACTCAATCTATCACTAGCTTCTTCTGCCTCACATTATATGTGTAAATTGTAAATTTTTTTTAATTATTTAGTCTGTGTCAATGAAGTATTTCAATAAATAATTGATGTTTTTGTATTTTCAGGATAGCCAAAATTGAAATTGTCAAGATATGGCAGGAGAGAAGACTATCTTCACCAAGATCAGTTCGTATTGAATAGTAATCAGTATTACTAAGTGATAGCCCAATTTTAAATATGGCCTATGGAGTGTTGAGGTAGGAAGTTTGTCATACAGGGGAAAACTGTCAACCGAACAGAATATGAGCTTTCCATACATTACAACATCGCTAATGTAGCTATATGGTCTGATATTAATATTTTTGTGTTTTTAAATTGAGATTTATAAATTTTATTAACCGAGTCATTTCATTTACACATTATCTAAAATTATTTAATTAAATCCGTTTTAATCTAACGAGTATTAACGTACCTTCAAATTACATGCATCCAGCTGTGACACTTAAATTTTCATATATGTTAAGGGAGTCTTTTTTATTATACATAAATATCGACCTTACCTCTACACTCCAAAGTTCCTCCGCTGAGAGAATGAGTCCCTGTGGGCTGTCAATTGATCACGCCTCGAGTGACACTCTAATAATAAAGTCTACATAACCTTGTAATTGCGTTGGATTATATATAATATTGTGTTTTCTTATTTAGTAACGATAATAATTTTTATCGTAAACTAGTTTTAGATTCGAACACGAGTTTTGTTCAAGTGTTACGTACTGACAACGCGTATATAAAATTTCATAATGATCATTTAAGAGGTTAAGTCTTGAAAACGTAACAATCTTACTTTCTCATTTATAACATTAGTAAGTTCTTCACTTTAAACTTGCATCAAGTCGCATCCTCCATGATCACATACCTGTCGGGAACATTTTCTTAGCGGCGGTTTATTAATGATAGTATTTTACCATTTTTATATATCATGTCGAAAAACTATGTGATATTTTAGTAAACAAATTAAAAGAATGAAAGTCGATTTGACTTTAAAATAAAGTTAAGTGTAAATATTAGTGTTGTTTGTAATGTTTCTATTTATTCGACAACTGCCCTCTTTTGACAAGCTTTTATTTTCATTATTAAAAAAAAATAACTGACAGCATTGGATAATCTGTATTTTGACAGCATTTTAAAATGTATTCAAGTGTGGTTAAGATGGTAAACAAAATATAGTCGTCTAGAAATGAAAACCAATAAATAAGTATTAAGTACAATAAAAAAAAAGTCTTTTTCTTGTTATTATAATAATATATAGCAACGTATGAAAGTAATATACAGTATACGCGCCACACACTCAAGAGAGTATGGAGCGGCGACGAACGGTGATGACGTCATAAGATAGGGTATTGCCGTTTATCACGGCATACGAGATGTTTCAGATTAAAAACAAATATTGCTCTGTCAAGAATGTCATTTTAGCAAAACTGTTACATACCTGCACTTATAAGTATGTGTGGGGCTAATCTTACATTTCGACCATATCTAGACAACCGTTTGATCTAAAAATTTTGTGTATTTTTGATGCTGATGAGAATACAATATAATTATTCTAATTTAACGTACTTTGTTCGAAATTCCCGCTAAATAAAAGCTTGTATTGTAAGAATTTTGATATAAAGAATTAAAGGTATTTGTTTCTTAATAATTAAAAAAAAAACTGTTTTCGTCATAATCTTGGTAATCTGTATTGTTTGTAGATTTATATTTATATTAAATTTCTATATCGACTGTGTGTGACATTTCAAACAATTGTTTTATTTCTACATTTATGCATTGTTGACGGAGCCGGGGTTTTTCTAGTAAAAGGGGAATCCCCTGGACTCTGACTATACAACTTTGTTTGTTTTTTTTTATTAATAAAAATCATAGCAGAGTTCAAACCTTCTTAATACAAACTACCTGGAATTCAATAATATGCAGATTTTCACTCAAAGTTTTCTTCAACACTAAGCAAAAGGTGCATCAATATCTTGTCTACCACATATATACATATATATATATGTCGCAGAATCAAAGATAAGACGCCATAATTTAAGTACAACGCCATCTATAAGCGGTGCTCGGAAACGTCAAGTAGTACGTTATGAGTTGTTAATGGTTTGACATCGGATACTTGAGGTTTGTTGAACGTTCTCGGGCGAGGGACTTGCGAAAGGGACTCCAGGCCAACGGTCATCTTCTTGTATCGAACTTACTGCGATTCCAACCACTATAATCGGCGTGGTTAATTGTTTTTATTTTGTGATTATCGATTGTATGCGAACAAATAAACAACAGTTGTACGAGACTGAACTATTACTTTGCGCCTACAACATGTCTGATGACGGCTCTGACAACGAATTGCCCCACGTGATCGATACCACGCCGTCATATATATATTGTAACTTCATAATATATTTATTGTATGTTTTTTATTGATGTATGTATGTGTAAAAAAAATGTAACTATTTAACTTTAATTATAAAATCACCATATCATCTGTAAATCTTCAAACTCTTGCATTTCTTTTATTTCTAACATTGAAATGGGCTAAAGCCGTAGAGTGAAGAGGCAATAAAAATGTGGCCTGTGTCCGACACGGGTTGTCTGACAGAAGTGAATCATCGAGATATTGAAAAAAATATAATTAAAGAAAGCTAATAAATACATATGGAGTAAAATAAATGGATTTGTTTGAAATTCGCATTTTGATTTAAGGAGGGAGGGGGCGTTATGTGTGAGGTTTACTACTCCTTTTGTACCACTTGCCCCTTCGGATATCCATTGAGTTTTGGATTCAACTTGATAGAAATAAAACAAAAAATATTTTATAATTCCACATATACTCGACTAACTTATCATTTAATCAAAAATCTAATTTTCTACATGATTGTAATTGTCTTTGTAAAAGAATATTTTATAAAATAACAGTAAATAACATAAAACAAAATGTAACAAAACTGTTGAAAATATGAACGTGTTCCGAACTTATTGACGATAAACCTCTTTAGCGTCTTATTATTTAAACTTCCCCTAGCCTAGCTCTGTAAAACGAAAATTTAATCCTAGTTTTCATTAAAAATAATCAACCAGCAAGACTGTTGTAATGCTGTTTTATTCAACATAAAAATTGTTGATTTTGCATATTCATGGCCTGGGATAATTGTTGTCATTCTGGTATGGATCGATCAGCAATGCCATTTAACTTCCTCGAAAAGTAGGCTGCTGACAGAGCTAACTGTTAAGCGAGCTCTTAAAGCTTGGTGATTAATTTCAGAAGAGCTATCGATATTGTTCCTCTGCAAGTTGTTGTGTGATATAAGATACTAAAGTCCGATTGTCTGACTGTATACGAGCTGAAGAGATATGAGCATTTTTTAATGTTTTGGTGGTGATGGAATGCTACGCACACTGCATACATTTTCTTCAGATTTGCATGCCATGTTTTTTGACTGGCTTTCTTAGTTGACATGTATTTGTTGCGGTAAGCTCCCCAGCCCGCATTTGCTGCATCGGCTGTCAAGAAATATGTCACTCTTCTTTTGTGTAATGCTGTTAAACTGTTTTTCACTATTTCTAACCACCGATGCAGATCTCGAAGTATTTCCAAAGAAATTACATTATTTTTTCCGTTTGCACTTCTGAAAGCTTCTCAAAGATTTGCATTTGTCGGCACCTGAAGCGACCCTGGAAATAATAAAATTTGCGAAATTTAGGAGCCCTAGGAGGCTTTAACCCTTCGTATGCCGCATCACGAAAGAGAAAGAACATACCTATGAAAGAGATAGATTTTTTCTGTCTCTTTCATAGGTCGCACGCTATGATTTGTTATAACCGGGCGTAAACTTTATTTTGACAATATTATCGAAAGTTTTTGTATACTCTTTTTTATCACTAGCTTTCATATCCAGATTATTTAAAATATTTGTTGAATAAAAGTCTCAGTGTTTTACTCATTTATTATGATTGTTTTTACTTTTTTACAACACAATTTTAATTACGTTAATTGTATTAGATTTAACACAAAGTGAAAATACCATAGAACCACAATTTAGATTTTACGAATATGGTTAATGACGTAAAAAAATATTGTATGGAATTATGTTATCGCTGACTGTAAGATTTTTTAGGATTATTCTCGACTGTGAACTTATAATTGGTAAAAATTGTTCTATATATATAAAACAATACTTCGTTTAACTCTTGTATTTAAATCGTGCATTGGCTCCATTGAACATGTACTATATCCGCCCACTTTGGCATAAAAGTTTAAGAACTTCCTTAAAGCTGAAATAGTATTTTTTATTACATATGTAAACGCAAAATATTGACAAGAATAAGGTAACGTCATCGGATAAGGTACTTGTATATACAGCAGCCTCGTCAAAAATTGTCCTCAAAGCTCTGCTAAATTATCTTAATTAAGAGCAAAGTTGCTAATCTTTAATTTGATTTAGCAGAAAGTGAATCCAGTTCATGGCGAAAAATAAAATATTGTATGTATAATTACATTATAACTTAAAGGGTCTATCAATGATTATAAATATTAAATAATTATTTTTTATCGGTTAAAAAAAACACGAAGTGACCCATGATTTTATTAAATACTTTAGTTTATTGAGACCAAAGCTGGAAGATTGATTGAATTTAGTCATAATCTAGGGCTGACATCAGAGTGTTTTTGTTACATATATTATAAAGAAAGGTTTTGGCGCTTTAAATTGTCTTTATATTCCAATGTTCATCATTGTGACTGCGCTCTCCAAATTAAAATTTATACTGTTCGCTATCGTAACTTCATAGCAATCCTGAAGTCGAGATTCGAGAGGAATCTCTTGCTTACCAACCAAATTCATCGGTATGATGAAAATCTTTTCCATTATGCTTTTATCCCACGTTGCAAAAAATATTTCGAATGTCTGTACTCTTTAGTATTTGTATAAAATTGGGTAAATAAGTTTTCTTTTTACCATAAAATGTTAAAAATGTATCTGTCCATATAAGGTGTTCTCAGTCTGATATGTTTATATTTTATTCATTTTCTTGTATATGAAACATTGCAGTTATAAAATGAGTTCACAAATAGTAGGAGCCGAACACAACCTGAAACTGACACCTGAATCTTATTGATACAAAAATGTTTTAAAAAAGATTGATGAATACCTACGTATGAAATTAATTTAATATGATAACTGTATTTAAATAATTAAAATATAAATTATAATTATTATAATTGACTGATAAGTTTAAAAAAATAATAATATTAGTTTTATTTAGGGTAAACTAAAATCTTTGCGGAAGAAATACAAAAAGCTATTTTATAAATAGAATATACAAATACTACGCTTACCCGAGAACCTTTGTTAACATGAATAAAATCACTTTATTGTTGTTAATTATATTCGAAAAACATTTTGCAATTTACGAAATTTTCACAAATATGGCTGCGAACATACAAAAAAATGATGTTGGCGCGCGAATTTGCGACGTGAATTTCGTCGTCGCTGATTGGTCGAAATGGTAATCTAATAAAAAAGAGAGAGGGAGACGAATATATATCAACTACTATGGATAAAAAAGAGCTAGGTATTTGTTTCTCTAGTGTAGTGTAAAACAAAAAAATTTGAACTGTGAGATAACGTTCGAGCGCATATATGCGCTCCGGCATACGAAGGATTAAACTTCTCTCCGAGAGTAGCATTTCTATTGAATGGTGTTTTTCAACCTGGTTAGGCAATATAAGATTGCAAGGAGGATTGCGTTTAAAATTCGCATTTCGAATTTGGGGTTGATAAGGGTTGTTTTCCCCTTTCAAACGACACCGCCCTCACCCCGCGGAGACGCGTATTTATTTATATGAGTTTAAAGTGTATAGAACTGTATGCGGCGAATGATGCGATTATGAGTTAAATAAGTAGAAATATAATTAACCTGATTTATGAATGAATCGACTCATGGGTCCAGGTGACTTATCTGACGTTTCCTTAGCTTATTAGGCGGAGGAGATGCTATGCCCACCTCTTCCTTCGAGGAAGACGATGAGCAACACACATTATAGCTATTAAACACTAATAACATGGTTATAAATTTACTTTGCTACAGGTTTTAAACAAAAAATTTGCCCGAGAACCGTTTTATAAAGTAAGTATAAAGTTTTCGCAGCAAAATCCACAAACGCAATGAAGAATGAAGTGTCAGTTGTCAACGCGCTTGTCAGGTAAACCGTAAACCAGTGCTGCCAACCTCTGAGCATTTCCTCCCTTGGTCATGAGTTGAAATAAATAGAAAATATTTCAATTCATATTGCTGTGCCTATATATGTTCTACATTGAATAGAAAATTTTGTATATCGATTGAATAGCTACACAATAAGACTTACTATAGTAATAATTTTAAAATTTCCTAGGACAGCATCTTGTAAATCAACAATGTGAAAATGATAGGAACAGCATTATAAGTTTTATAAAATAATACATATATTGTACATAATGTGCAAATAAAACACTAGATGTATGTTAATGGTTTTATTTTTATAGCCTTATATACAATTTGCTTACTCACTAAAAATAAATAAATATTTTTTTTTATTCACAATACATTTATAAACTGATAGAATACATTTATAGATTGATAGTTAACGAAGGAATGTGCAAATGAAAAGGTCATGGCTTCTAATTCGGAGACAATGTATAATTTTGAAAGCATTTAAAGTGATGTTTACAGTTAATGGTGGTTAAGAAAGTGCGGTGCATTTTTACATAATCAAATTTCATATGCGCACCTTTTAAATTAACAATGTACTCATTATTTTGTTATTTGTTCAGTTATTTGAGTAGTATTTGTATGTTATTTGTATTTAAAATAGTCTATAAGTGCAGCTTGGTAGGGGCGCTGATATTAAGAAGTTTTAGAGCTAAATCCAATTGCTACATTATTGATGAATATGAAAAATAATAATCTTATATGAGTGAATAACATACATATATGTTAAACGAGATATATTTATAAGATAATGTGTAACAAGAAATTAAGCACATTCAAATTTAATTGAGCTGGTTATGGGTTTAAATCTGTTGTCTTTTGTTTAATATCTACATGTTGTAACTACTGGGCCATCTCAGCTCTTTAATTTACAAACCAGAATTATAAGAATCCACCTCATATAGAAGTATTTACTTGTATCAACTAACTATACCAAATAGCAAGCAACTATGACTCCCCCTGCACTAAAAAGTATTCAAAAATTAAAATTAAATGTGTTAAATAGTCTCCAAATCTTGGTTCACAAATCATTTTACACTAATTAAATTGTGATAGATTATATTTATAAGTTCACTAAGCACGTCCTAGAGGCACTATAAAAGATAGAGCATCACCCGTGGCACCCCAGGATACACGCTGCACCTGGAACGCAACTGCCCATGACACTAATGCCACCGCCCAAGTCAACGCACCTGCACCGCTCATTATCACATCTGTAATTATATAAAATACATGCAAAAATATTTCAACTGACCCTAACTTTACTTAAACCAAACCATAGATTTTCATATTCCATGCAATTTTTGATAAATCTGCTGCATTATACACTACAAAAAGTTTTTGACAGATCATTGATTTCGATCTCTCTCATTTTATTCATTTGCCATTTGACCCACTAAACAATTTTTATGAAAGGCCATATATATTTATTTATACTACGACACTTACCTTCTTATATATACTTTAATTTTAATTCCAAAATTTCAATAACAATGCAAATTAATAATTAATATCATTAATCATGATCTCAGTCAATTATATCATCAAAGTCATTTATTTGTCTTTACTTCTGAGATTAAAATAAGTTATAGATGGGTCTAGCCTTAGCGCAGATAATACAAAAATAATGTCATTACAGTTAACATACATTTTTTTATTTGCTTCTGTTCATCAAATGGTGGTTTAATAAACGCCTCCTTGAAAAACCAGATCGAGTTCACCGCCCACACAAATGGCAGCAGCACAAATCCAACTGCAAAGTACAAAGACATTATTAATTTATTTTATCGGTGGTAGGGCTTTGTGCAAGCTCATTTGGGTAGGTACCACCCACTCATCAGATTTTCTACTGCAAAACAGCAGTACTTGATATTGTTGTGTTTCCGTTTAAGGGGTGTGAGTGAGCCGTTGTAATTACAGGCACAACGGACATAAAATCTTAGTTCCCAAAGTTGGTGATGCATTGGCTATGTAAGCGATGGTTGACATTTCTTAAAATGCCAATGTTTAAGGGTGTTGGCGACCACTTACCATCAGGTGGCCCATATGCTCGTCTGCCTCCCTATTCTATAAAATATTCTATAAAAGAGACGTGTAATAATTTTATAATAATTAATAATTATTATAAAATTATTAAACATAACAGCCTTTCTTCTAGGAGACTAATCTGTTGTGTAGAAGATATTATGTTTGTGTTAATACAACCAGAATAATATTAGTAATTATATTATTTATTGTAAAAACTGTCATCTTCTAAACTCTGAGTTATGGTCCTTTACAGAATTTCTTGACAGAAAAACTGAATAACTCTTTTATTGGTCCGACCTGGATTGTAACCCTCGTTGGGATCTGCCGCTTTATAAGATAGCTACGAAAGAGGCAATTAGCAAGAATAAATATTGAAGTATGAAACTAACTACAAAACTGGTTGTTTGCAATAAATAAACAATGAAATGTTAGCAAACGAATGGAAGGTATTTTCTTTTGTTAATTTCATAAGAATTTGAATTTTTTGGGCCTATACACTGGCTAACTCAGCCCTTAAAATTTAAATAACTGATATGACCGACCTACGACTCAGATGAAACGACGCAAAGCCTCAAAGTATTATAAAAAACAACTTTGTAATTATGCTTAAATTTATAAAAAGCACATCATAAGTATTCCATTTTATATTATTTTTAACTAGTACCATTTTCACCACCCATTGTGTAGGACTATTAAAACTATACGATAAATAATGAATAAATAAAAATCTTACCTTTAAAGTACCATCTACACAGTTGAAGCTTTTTAGTATTACTCATTCTGTTCAAATCCATTTTATTTTAAAGTTTTTAATGATGTTGTGTATACGAAGTAATAAATTTGTTATTTTCATTTACTGTCAGAAACACAAAAAGTCAAGAACTTAGAAGGCGGACGTTTACGGTTTGTCATTTGTGATTATACCAGTGTTGCAAGCTTTTTTGTTTAATATTTGCGATAAACTTGACTGTTTACACCACAAGAAAATATTAAAGTCAGAATAGATATCGTAATTGAAATGCACTACATTTGTCCTTTAATCTAATGGTGGAAAAATAAAAGTATAATATATTCTATTATTTAATTTATTTCAAGATTTTATTATTAGATAAAGTTATTTAATCTGGAATTGACATTATAAGTTATATAGTTACAACACTAAAATACAAACTACTATTGAGTTAAGCAGGATATAACAGTGTAAATAATATTATATATATAATGTTATATACATTATAATTTTATGCTAATGATTTCGTACGTTGTAATTTTTACGTATTTAACTAATAAAATAGGTAACGTTAAAATGTAGACATTATATCAAGAAATTTACAATATATTTAAGGCTATCTTAATTATGTTCTACATAACGATATATCGATATCAAAACTATCCAACAATAGTTTGTCTTTCCTTGTTTTTCTATTATTCCTTTGAGTAACAATTTTATAGGATGACACTTCAGTCATTTTTTGTAAGTAAGTAAACACCGGAAAAACACAAAATATGTATACTATTATCAGGAGTCAGTCGAGAAGACTGGCAACACACTATTTATTTCATAAGATCTGGAGCAATAGTTAGTGTGGATAGGAATTAATGATTATGAATTGTAATAAATGAATTAGGTATTAAGTAAAAGTAAAAAGCTTTTATTTATTCCAAACACTGACTATTTAAATAACACTAACTTCTCGTCGGTGTAAGGAACTCCTTCCATCTCTTTCTGCTTTGTTATTCTAGGACAAAGATGCACAGATATTTTGATGATGTCATCATTCCATCTTTTCAGGGGCTTACCTCTCCTTCGTTTTTTATATTTAGGTGTCCAGTTGGTCACCACTTGAGTCTATCTGTTAAAGTCCAGTCTTTGTAAATGTCCTGTTCATTTCCATTTGAGCTCCAATTTTGAGGTAATTTTCCTTATTTTCTTATTCTCTAATCTAACTCTTATTTTATGTTCATAAAGCTCCGTTCTATGGCGCGCTGGCAGATCCAAATTTTTTCCATGTTATTTCTTGTTTGCGGCCATGTCTGACAGGCGTATTTGAGACAAGGCATTAAGCGATTAGGTATTATTATATTTATATTACGTATCTGTTGCTGCGGCTATTGAATTTGACAAAATGTCAATTTTAAATCAGTTGTGCACTGTCAAATTGTAGAGATGAATTATAAAAAACTTATAAAAAATTAGGTACGCGTACGATGATCCCATGGACAATTATTACTTTTTAACTAATTCGAAATCTTCCTAACAAGGATGTCAGAGGGATGGTAGAATGATTAAAATTAAAAACAGTCGACAGATTTTTTTATTTTTCACACAATTTTCACAACACCATGTATCATCAAGTTACAATTTAAAATAATGCAAGTAGGTATTTACAAAACATAACAATAACAAAATATGTTAATATAATAACAGTCGACGTCAGTTTAAATAACCCGTACAAGTACAATGGGAGTACTATATAATGTACAACTCTCAACACCGACTGTTTCCGTAAGGCGTAACTTCTGTTCTCCATATCGTCTTTTACGATATATTTCATAACTCCGTAACTCCATACTAAAACTAATTCCTTCATGTCTACAGACGAAATATCACAATTGTATATCACTTTGTCAGTTTCTGATAACTTTTTGTGTAGACTCAGAGTGTTCGCGTCGTGGAAGTTCCATTCATTGTTTTTGTAAAATGTCAAAACCGAAGAAAGTGATTGCACCAAATTGTATACCTTTAATAACCTAAAAATTAAAAAAAAATATTATTTAAAATCATTCTCCTAATTGATATGATAGAATACGTAATAGTACTGTACTCGTACATACGTATAAAAAGGCAACAATTATACTTTGCAAGAAGGATTTACAATAATCTCAATAATCTATGACTTTAATTACAAATAAATGAAAATAGAAAGAAATATTTGTATATTTATGTTTGTGTCCGTATGAACAGTGATACAAAGGAGACTATTATTGTACTATATATGCTTGGTAATAATGTCCTCCAGACCGATTTCAGCCACAGCGGCCAATCTCAAGAGAGATTAGCCAACTACGCAGGAGATATTATAGTGCACAAGTGTGTGCGCAAACACAGGTGCATTCTCTATTCCCTAACTCTCATAATCCGATGGGACGGCAATCCGACACGACCGGAAAGAGTTCAGGCGCAGGACCAACGGCTTTACGTGCTTTTCGAGGCACGGGAGTGTACACACTTCCAACTTCCACACTCCGGGCTGCTACTGAGAATTTTCTGACAGAAAAGCCCAATAACTTTTTATTGGCCCGACCTGGGAATTGAACCCAGGACCTCCGGGTCTGCGGCCTTATAAACAAAGCACATAGGTATAGTATGTTCTTTGTTTTGTTTATTTAACTATCCACTAGACTAGGCATTGACTACTTAAACGTAGACATTTTTTTAACGCTATTATTGTTACTATTGGTATGCTGGTATGGTAACAGCCTGTGAATGTCCCACTACTGCGCTAAGGCCTCCTCTCCCTTTTTGAGGAGAAGGTTTTGGAGCTTATTCCACCACGCTCCAATGTAGGTTGGCGGAATACATATGTGGCAGAATTTCAGTAAAATTAGGCACATGCAGGTTTCATCACAATGTTTTTCTTCACCGTAAAGCAAGAGATGAATTTTTATTACAAATTAAACACATGAAAATTCAGTGGTGCTAGCCCTGGTTTGAACCCACGGTCATTGGTTAAGATTCACGCATTCTTACTCTGGGCCATCTCGGCTTGATACTATTAGTTTTTTTGATTTTTTTTATTCCACTATATATTATTTACGTGATAATTGTGTCATAGACACATAGACCCAACTCACACGTAGCCTTGTGGTGGACTGTAATCAACGATATTGGGATGAGACCATAGACAATTTAATATTATAGTTTTGACATATTACTCACAGAGATCATAGATAATTTGCTAATTTTTAAAGATTTTATATATCACTAACAAAAATGACCGTATGGTCGAAGTCGGTCAAGAAGAAAATCATAGCGTCAACGGATTTTTTCTTCATCGAGTCATTTTTATTATAAGAATGACACTCGTACATTAGTAATAATACTACCTTGCTTTTTGTCCAACCAACAAACAGCATCCATCAATTATAGCAGCAGGAATGTAATGTAATATCATTGTTAGTATTAAGTACAGAAACTTGTATGGGGTAATAAATGCGCCGCAATACCATAATGCTTTTGTTGGTATAAGAGCTCTTCCTTCATTATTCACGACATCCACAAGTTCCCCTGTAATATGGAAAGTACTCTTTTTATGTTATAGGTAGGCGGACGAGGAAATGGGCCCCCTGATGTTAAGTGGTCACCACCGCCCATAGACATTGGCGATGTAAGAAATATTAACCATTCCTTACATCATCAATTTACCACCAACCTTGGTAACTAAGATGTTATGTCCCTTCTGCCTGTAATTACTCTGGCTCACTCACTCTTCAAACCGGAACACAACACTACCAAGTACTGCTGTTTTGCGGCAGAAGAAGAAAAACCCAGACGAGCATGCACAAAGCCCTACCACCAGTAAATATATAATAATAAGTGTTATCAATTTTAATAGGTACTTTTAAGTTAATTTTAAACATGGTGTTACAAAATTTACACAGTTAAAAATTTGATAACAAAATTTAATAAAAGAAAAAAAAAATAGCAACAAGTCGTCATTCATAATTGCGATATAATTCGTTTTCTTAAAATACTCACAGAAAGTCAGTGGATTTCTTTTGCCACTAACTGTATAAATAATTGGCTGTTGGTTTCCTGCTATATATCTGTCGTGTGTCTCC
The DNA here is from genome assembly GCF_905147045.1 of Nymphalis io. Classification (NCBI taxonomy): domain Eukaryota; kingdom Metazoa; phylum Arthropoda; class Insecta; order Lepidoptera; family Nymphalidae; genus Nymphalis; species Nymphalis io. The sequence continues at coordinate 2,659,160 of NC_065914.1, forward strand.
AACGCTGCTGTTATTATTGTATTGGTGACGATATCCACGGGTACAAAGTCGATTTTTATGTTATCAGCCAATAAAGTCCGTATAACGCCTAGTCCAAGTCCAAGTATTATCTGAAAAAATAGTTATTTTTTTTATGTCGTAGGTAGACGAACGGGCAAATAGATCACCTTATGAAAAGTAGTCACCAACGCCCATAGACATTGGCGATATTAACCATTCCTTACATCGCCAATGCGCCACAACCTTGGGACCAAGATGATATGATATTATGTCCCGTGTGAATAGACTGGCTCACTCACCATTCACACTGAAACGCAACAATACTAAGTTGCTATTTAGCGGTAGAATATCTGATGAGTGGGTGGTACCTACCCAGACGGGCTTGCACAAAGACCTACCACCTAGTAAAAATTAATAAGTAGAATAATGATAGAACTTCTAGGCATATATTTTTGGGCTTCGCAGGGCAGGTGTGATCGTTATCACTAATAGGCTTTCATGGGTGGAGGAGGCAAATTGGGGAAATCCATCGTTAATAAAACTTATTCTCAGAGCGGGTAAAAAAGATTCATCTTAAATATTTTGATGAAAAATTGAAGTTGAGATAAAATATCAGCAACCGACTATTATCTAGAAAATCGATGTAGACATAAGTTAAGTGTATTGATCAGAAATGTGTGCAATCTAGCGGCGTGTTATAACAATGTATAATATAAGAACTTTCTCAATAAAATTGCAATAAATAAAATTAAATTTAATTAAATGGCAAGACAACTTGCCGGTGAGGAACAGCCCGGGTTATGGGGCAACTCCGAGGCCGGTACCCAGACTGGCCTAGGCCAGTCAGGAGGAACCAGCTTTCTCTCTCAATGAAAAATACATGTACATGCAATTTTTTAAGTGACCATTAAAACGGTGTCGAAGTCTATTAATTTCAACAAGATGCACCAACATCTATTTATATAGATTTGTTTTGGCGCATCAGATCTAATCTAATATAAGCTTTAATTATAAGACTGTTAGTATATATAAACGGTGGCTGCTCACCCCGCTTGGTCCATACGCATTTTTAACGTCAACCCATCCAAGCTTTGGTTCCCTGTACGCAGATACCACTGGAAGAAAAAGGCATGTAATTGTTAGGAATATTTAGTTACTTTAATACTTTATTGCTTTAATACTTTATTGTACATCACACCACAAAGAGAAAAATACAAAACATGTATATTGCCGAAATAAATGTACACTTATGGCGACCTATCGCTACATAGCGATCTCTTCCAGGCAACCAAGTGTAAGTAATTACAGATAGGATATGGGGTAGGTGGTGGTATGAATAAAATAATATTAATATTTAATTAAAACAAAACCAATTATTAAATGTAAATATAAAAATACACATACTATATACTGCAACAACGAATAAAACGATAAGTACTCAAACATAACAAAAAAGAAAAAAGAAAAGCAAATGAATAATACAAGAAATACTGAAATAAAAGAAATTATTGGTGATAAGGCATTTGAGACAAGGTGTGGTAAATAATGTTGTTGTTAAGTTCATTGTCAGTAATTATCAAGGCTAAAGATAACAGAAAGCAATCGCTGAACTAACGTTTACCGATGATCAGCTATTTGAATAAACATTCGGAAATATATATTGTGATGAAAATTAGTGAAATATGCATCTATATTGTAATATTGTAAACGACTTTTACTCATAGTAGTCCTATGAGTAAAACTCGTTTACAATATTCCAATGTCAGGAGTATAAAAATTTAGATTTATATACTTCATGCGATTTGATAATTGTGCTACTATATTATGTACTGTAATCAGTTATTTATTAATATATATTTATGTATAAAACAACACTATTCCAGACAACTGCTTATATCTATTTTAATTCGAAAGTTTTGATAACAACGCTTATATTCAAAACGTCATTTATCCATAATGAATACCGCAGATAATCTTAGATCTTGGCCAATGATGTCAAATGATCAATTCATGGTCAATGTTTATTTTACCTCCTGCCATTGAAATAGACTTAAGGTAGTTTCTGCAAAAAGCTCTTAGTTTTTTTATGATTACGTATATTTTACCGATTGCTGGTCGAACGATGCAAATAGGCAAGCCATCTCCCATGACCCTGACGAGGTCCTCAGCGACTGCTTTTGTGATTGTGTAACGGTTTGGCCATTGTACCTTAAATCTTAAAAATGAAAATTAAAAGTATGAATACTTATTATATTGTTATATTTTATTTCACCATGGAAATCCTATAGCTATATCTTTAATAAATTGGCAATGAGCATAACCACTAACGCTGATATTTAATAAATCGTTTCTTAAATATTGTAAACCAGACGTAAGACTATCGAAAGTGCTAAATAGAAGATGGAAAATACTTTTTGATACATTTGAACGCAGTAAATAGTAATTTTATACGATCTTGTACTCACGGTTCGATCATGGCATCAAGTTTATCATCATCCACACATTCAGCGAGTTGTATCATTGTTTCAGGAGGTATAGGACTCTGGTAGAAATCCTCTTTAACATCTCCTTTAATACGATCCTTTATGGCGTGGGAGTACGCTGTAGAGACGTGGACAACTGATCTACGAACATAGGTAATAATAAAAAAAATGTAATGATTGCAGCACAAAGTTATATTATAAATTTTTATAAGACGAATTGACGTATTAAAGAAGTAATAAAAAAATCCTTCCAGTTTTGAAATTAATTATATTCAAAGTGATTTTAATTTTATTAGGTACATTTTTGATTTTGTTACTTATGTTCCAGAGAAATGACTCATGAATAATTTGAAGTAAGCACTAATTCTAATATTTATTGAAAGGGTTAGTAAATTACTTTGTTTAACATTATAAAGTATATAATAGTATAAATATTAACTAACTTTAAGTGTTTGCAAGCTTTAGCTAATTTAAGCATCTCTCTGGTCCCTCTAATGTTAGTAAAAGTCGCCGATTTTATGGAGTCGTGAAAATTTAACAACGCTGCAACATGAAATATTACGTTGACCTGAAATAATAGTATAAAATTAAATGAATGAAAATATTATATTATAACGGTTGGGTTGGAATATTTTTGTCCAACGCGGTCAAATTCACCTCTTACTCCGCGTTAAACAAAAAAATATTTAGGAAACCTGCATATGTCAAAGCCACATATGCTTCTACCAACTAATGGTGCAGTAACCCTCAATCCTTATCCTCAAAAGGAGAAGAGATTTAAGAGCCTTAGTTAAACAGTGTGTGATTCACAGGCTGTTAAGCCTTAATATTAACATGAAATGTACCCTGTCCAAATATTCTCTATTTATTCATCAAAAAATGTCATCGTTACCTCATCACTCAGCCTCGCCCAAGTCTTCTCATCAATACCGAGGTTATCTTCGCTAGAATCGCCTTCAACAATCTCGAGTTTGTTAACAAAGTTCGGTTGTTCCATAAAAAGTTCCTCGAAAAGCTGAAATGAAAATATTTCACATAATAAATATAAAAAATACTTTTTATTGACACGAAGAAGCAGTTCCTAGGGATCAAGCATATAATTAGCCGCGAGACCAAAGAAGCATTCAATACATTCATAAATTACTGTGATTATGAAAAGGAATAACATCCAATTAAAATAATCAATAGTAGCTGTTATTTGTATCTGTTTCATCTTAAAACCTGTCATTTCTGAGATCATACTTACAGTAGCTTCTGAAAGAGTTTGAGGGGGGGGGGGCATTATGATAGCTTTAAGTTAGCTTATGTACTAAGACATGGTATAAGCTGTCCCTATTATAAATTTTAACCAATTCCGTCTCGCTGTTTTAGCACAATTGAGTAACAAACAATATGAATTGGATTGCAACATACCGGATCCTCTAAAACAGCTTTAAGCCTTTCTTGAACAGCTTTCCCCTTCTTAACTCGGAGCAACATGTAGACTTTTGTAACATTAGACGATCTAATAATAAAAACGTCACATTTTAATTACAAATAAATAGGACCGTATTCCTCTCAGAATAAGAGCAAATTTGCCTCTAATGATGACATTATATAAATATAAAATTGACAAACTGGTGAATGCATTGCAAAGTTTCCAAATATATCAGTTAGTTGGTGCTAAATGTCTCAAATAATAAGTTAGTTTATAAACTCTAGTCTGTCTGTGAGGCAGTGTACTAATCACACAACGGAACAGAGAAAGTCGAGTAGACCCGGTGAAGTCGGACCCAACCTTCCTTAAATAAAAAAATAAGGCTTAAATGGCTTGACAATTTTTGATATAACGCCATATACTACGTGAGAAGGGTGAAAGGTTTTTGCCGAATAACTTTGTCATAATTAGCACGTAAGTTAAACAAATTTATTTATTTTGGACAACCAACAATAGATACATTAGACAGGCACTTAAATAGAGGTTTAAAAGATTTTTTGACAAATGTTCTACTAATTATAGGTAATCACATCATTCGTAAAAACATTACATTATACATAGTCATTAAATAAAGTTTTTAGTTAAAAATTACAAGTCCATAAAAACACAAATACATTAACATCATTAAAATTATTAAAAATATTTTGAAATTATTATTAAATTTACGATTGAGTATTTAATATTTATATAAACTTACATATTAATTTAGAGAAAAAAAAATGAGAACAAAAGAAAAACAAATCAATTTTAAAGAACAAAAAAACAAAAAAAAATGTCAATTCTATATAAGTTAGTGAATAATAAGTAAAATTGGGTCGATTGAAAGACAGTTCAACGAGGGCAACTATTTATGAAATTCAAAACGTTGCGTTTGAACTGAGACAGGCTATTATGGAAAATATCCAAACATATGAACGATGATAGGTACCAATATAATCTACTTACTTTTGTTATATAAATTAAGATCACATTGCTGTTTACTAGTTCATGTTAATGTCAATATTCAATTATATATTCGTTTACGTCAATTAGTAGTTTTTTTAATGTTAATTTAGCCTATAATTGTAGTATAGGTTTTGTAACACTATTTTTATATGCTGAATAAGAAAATATATTTCTAAATATATAACGTTGAAGTCTTAATGAAATAAATAAATATGACAAAAGACATAAAGTAATATTTATACACAGCGATTTTTTTAAATTGTGATCAATTTTTTTTAATTCAGGCAATTTGAACGATTCTGGAAAACTTATAAAAACGTTATTGGCTCACTGAAGAGTTACTGAATCAAATCAGTACCATTAAAACAAATAGACGAAATACTTTAAAAAAAAAGAAAAAGAAATCAAAAATCTAAATACCTAAGGATTTTCTCGATCATGTGTTTTCCAATAAATCCTGACCCACCAGTAACAAAGACCACAACGTTGTCGTAAAACTTCTGCACGGAAGAGTCTCCGCTTGAAATTGCCTTCTTAATTGCGTCATTCGTTGCTCGCGCTTCTTCTTGTATAGCTTCGATGCTCCTCATCTTGTCTATACAATAAAATGAGAAAATAATTATAAATACTGCATAATATTAAGGGAATCGAACGAGTGATGCTGAGATGGAAGACGTTAAGAACGCCTGAATTTTATCCGCTGATATCGGGTTACCCAGCCAAGCATCACTGAATTTTTTTATTTTTAATTTGTTTTAATAATTCATCTCGTGCTTAGCGGTGAAGGAAAACATCGTGAGGAAACCTGTATGTGTCTTATTTCAATGAAATTCTACCACATGTGTATCCTGTGGCATATCAACCCGAATTAGGGCAGCGTGGTGAAACAAGCTCCAAACGCTCTCCTCACGATGTTTTCTTTCGCCGTCAAGCATGAGATGAATTATAAACACAAATTAAGCACATGAAAATTCAGTGGTGCTTGCCCGGGTTTGAACCCACGAGCATCGGTTAAGATTTACGCGTTCTAACCACTAAGCCATCTCGGATATTTTCTTAGATAAATTGATTTTATTCTATGTAATCGATAAATGTTATTTAAAGTTATTTAAATTAAATCAAGTCTACAGTTCCGAAAGGCATTTTGAAGTCGATTTTGCTTTTATAAAAAATCTTCTAATCAATATTTAGACAAACAGGGTACTGAATGAGAAACTTACCTTACGGATTCGATTCTCGAAACTAAATAACGAATGCAATTGACGTTAACAATAAAACTAATATATTTTTCATTTTCTTTTATATCAGTAAAATACGAGGCAAGTTTAAGTTTCCATATCAATATAATGTTCCGTGAGATTTTAAATCAACAAAAACCCAATACATTACAATACACCCAATCTTTCATGTTATTACATGAAAGATTTTGTACATCTGGGAAAACTGGATTTATTATGAATATGTCATATTAAAAAAGTATTTAACTTTCCAAATATCTTTGATAAGATCGAAGAAGAAGTGAGTACTTAAATAAACAAGACAATCGGACAATTTCAGCCACGGCGGCCAATCTCAAGAGAGATTAGTCAACTACGAAGGAGATATTATAGTGCACAAGTTTGTGCGCAAACACAGGTGCACTTTCTATTCCCTTACTCACATAATCCGATGGGATGGCATTACGACATGACCGGAAAGAGTTCAGGCGCAGGACCAACGGCTTTACGTGTTTTCCGAGGCACGGGAGTGTATACACTTGAAACTTCCAGACTCCGGGCTGCTACTTAGAGACAGAAAAACTCAATAACTTTTTATTGGCCCGACCTGGGGTATGAATCCAGGACCTCCGGGTCTGCGGCCTTATTTGTGACTCCGTTACAGCCTGTGAATGTCCCACCGCTGGGCTAAAGGCTTCCTCTCCCTTTTTTGAGGAGAAGGTTTGGAGCTTATTCCACCACGCTGCTCCAGTGCGGGTTGGTAGAATACACATGTGGCAGAATTTCAGTGAAATTAGACACATGCAGATTTCCTCACGATGTTTTCCTTCACCGTAAAGCACGAGATGAATTATAATCACAAATTAAGCACATGAAAATTCAGTGGTGCTTGCCCGGGTTTGAACCCAGGATCATCGGTTAAGATTCACGCCTTCTTACCACTGGGCCATCTCTGCTTTGTGACTACAAAGTTAATATATAAATAGACCAACGAGGCTGTTAATCAATCTTTATACAAATGCTTAAATAAAAAAGACGCAAGTCAAATCTCCGAATCACCATTTTGTTTCTGGTTCTCAAACGATAAGTAGGTTATGGCGCGATTTGTGATTTGTTAAAATTTAAAAGCCATATATACTTTATTCATGGAGACTGTCGCAACTTTTGACTCGTCAATTTACAATTTTAATTTTATAATAAAGCTCCCTCTCCACTTGTCAGATTACCTCCTTCCCGACGTCGCGCCCTTAGGACACGCGTATTCTGAGCCCTTAAGTGGACTCCCAACATCCAGCTGAGTATCTTAAAGACTTCATCTTTCTTCCAGATAGTTAGAATTTCGATTCCACTGAAAAATATATTCTTAATGCTTGCCCCAATTCACGTAGTCACGATTTGTACCGAGATGCCTAGCGGATGTGAAACATTGAAATTAATTGCCTTTGAAAGAATTTTAATTAAAGAAACGCATTAAATGGGTCATAAAATTAATATATATTCCTTATTAAATTATAATAATGTATTAGCAACGAAGTATGAGTATGTATGAGTATATATGCGTAACACACACACATGGGCTTAGAGAGCGGTGGTGGACAGTGGACATGGGGCAAGAGAGCGTCATGTTCTATTACATTTCTAATTAGTGAACCCTAAATATTACAAACAATTTTAATTAATCACATTAAAGAATTAATACGTATGTGTTTTACATCAATCATGAATTATGAAAATCTTATTATACGATATAATTTAGGAATTTAATTGACGTTCATTTATAAATATATTAAATATGAATATTTAATACTTCCGCTCACTTTTACGTCAGCATGAATAAATTTATAAATTATTCTTATTCAGTATGGTCGTGTTACGGTTTGAAGGATGAGAGAGCCAGTGCAATTACAGGCCCAGACTTAAATTAAATATAAAATAATTCTTAGTTCTCAAGGTGACGATAATATAATGTAGTTAAAAATAATACCACCAATATCTATGGGCGATGTTAACTTACCGTGGCAAAATTGCCAGTCCACCTACATAATTATTATAAATACCTAAAAAAATGTTGTTCATTGTCAAATACAAACGTGTTATATTTTAAAATAATTTTATAAAATATACATAAATAACTTACAATATTATTTTAGGAATTTCATGAGCTTCAAATTCGTCCATTTTTTTAACAGATTTCTATCAATTAGGCATTATCATCGTGTTACATTTTCAAGTTAAAGTAATTTTCAAAACAGGCGTTAAAGGATTTACACGCCAGGCCACGTAGAGCGATTAATTCTCAAAAAACAGAAGGTAAGTACGCTACGACTCTCTTCATAGTTCGTCTGGGTAGGTTAGTCACTCATTTTACCGTCAGCAGTAATTTAATCTCCTTATTTAATGGCGATAAAAAAACCTGAGAGATATTTCAAAAAAGACGATGATCTTTGACCTATTATTATGCAGAGATTAAAAAAAACGTAGCTTTGATATTTTTTGAAATATATATATTATTTCCACGACTATTTTTTTGGGCAACTTGCCCCTTAGCAGATAGTTGCCTGTATTTGCTACGTGGTTAATCCGACACTGAAGAGGATTTATTATGGATTGAATTAAAAAAAACCGTGAAGAATATGAAAAATAATTATTTTAAATCAGTTTTTTAAATAAAATCATCAAATGAAACTGTAATTATATCGAAATATATTTATAAACACTGTTGCGATGTCATAAAAATAGAAACTCATATCACATTTATTATATTAAATTGGGATAATATTGTTTATTGTAAAACATAAACAAATTACTAGCGTTATGAAATATACTTTTCAACCTTTTGTCATACCTACCAAATATACATAAAAAAATCGGTCGAGCCGTTTCGGAGGAGTGCGACCATAAACACCGTGACACGAGAATTTTATATATAACTAGCTGACCCGGCAAACGTTGTTCTGCCCTATAAATTATATTTACTGAATATTTTGGTTTTAAAATAAAAAGTAACGAATCTATTGTAAGTGTGTGGGTTTGGGATCTATGACAGAAAAAGTAGCGTAGGAGCGTTATAGACGATAACCGCCGATAAAAACAAAAAACACAAACTATTCATTTTCTCATTTCAATGTATTTCATTAATGTAATGGAAATATTCATTGTTTGATTAAAAGTTAAATCTAAATTGAAAAAAGTAATATATTTTTATCCTAAAGCAGTTAATGTATTTCGAAGAGCAATTGAGTGTACGATATTTTTTGTCAGTCCGTCTTTAGCCAACACAAATAAGCTCGATGGTTTGCCCACCCGAGAAACATGCCACGTATACTAGTGATAAACATGGTGTGCCTAAAACTAAGCCACAAACGGACATTGTTTGGCCTTGCGACTTATTGATTATCATTATACATATATGCATAAAGCACCACCCTGCGAATTTTTTTTATGCGTTTATTTATTATTGTTTTCTTAGTTTATGTCTACGGATTTCGTGTGTCAGTGGTGGCTTATCGAAAATTCGTCCCACATTATAAGACAGAACTTTTTATTATAAAAAGGTGGTCCGTTATTTGTTTTCTTTATAATATCGGGAAATGGTCACCCCCACCGATATACATTGGCACTATAAAAATATTAACCATACATCGCGAATGCGCCACCAACCTTGGGAACTAAATTGTCTCTTGTGCCTGTAGTTACACTGGCTCCATTGCCCTTTAAGCCGGAACACAACAATAATAGTCATTGAACTCGATAGGACATTAGAGCTCATCGCCAAATGGGGCTCTGATAATCTTGTTGAGTTTAATGCCAAGAAAACACAGGTATGCGCTCTCATAGCGAAAAACTCAGCATTTTCCCTTCTTCCCTCCCTCTGTGGTACTCCGCTGGTGATACAAAGCAAAATTACTATGCTGGGGATTGACGTTCGCTGCGATCTTAGTCCAAGGGATTCGAGGCTGTTATAAAAATAGCTTCACGGAAACTCGGAGTTCTGAACAAGGTGCGGCGTTTTTTCACGCCACAACAACTGTGCCTGCTGTAAAAAACACAGGTACGGTCTTGCGTGGAATATTGCTCGCACCTTTGGGATGGCTCCGCTAAATACCTACTGGAGGCCTTGAACCGGTTGCAGCGACGTGCAGTGCGCATTATTGGCGACGTAAATGTCACAAACACCCTTGAACCTTTACAATTGCGTCGTGAGATAGCAACACTGATCGCTTTCTATCGACTGTATCACGGCGAGTGCTCTGAGGAATTATTCTCTCTAATTCCTGCTTCCCCCTTCCTTCTTAAGTCCACGCGAGCTGGTTTTCGATGTCACCGCCTAACTGTGACATCAATTCCATCGCGAACAAAGAAATTTGGCAACTCCTTTCTTTGTCGCACTTCCAAAAAATGGAATTCCTTACCAGCTCACGTGTTCCCCTCCTCTTACAACCCGGGTTCCTTCAAACGAGGCGTGAAGAGGCATCTTGCGGGCCGGCAAGGCGAAGGCGGCTAGTGCAGAACGTTTTTCCCGTCTGTACTGGCCGTCGTCGCGTTTGGACTCTACTACCACTTACCATCAGGTGGAGTAGAGTCAAATGGAATTAAGTTTAACTTATAGCATTAAATAATTAAATTTGACTCAGAATAATGATATTATTTCTAAAGGATTTTATTTTGAATGTTGTCAAAGTAATTTAAACCCTTTAACAATAAATTAAAAATTAAAAGTGTCTTTAAAAGTTTCAAACAACCAAACCGGAGTCTACTATAAATTAAATATTGTTATAATAGCTTGATAAATAATGGTCATTGATTTTGTTTTTTTTTTCTTTCGATAGTTTTTTTGAGGCTGAGCTGAGTTATGATTATACTATCATTTCTCTGATTATACTGTCAATAGTAAACACTCGAATTATGTCTATATTGAATTTATGTAATGTATGTATACTTGAATTAATTTACATGATTTATTAACTTGTTTTTCAAGATTGCATTATTTACACTTGCTACAATTTCGGTTTCTTGACTTTCTTCCATATAATTGCGATGAAGACACGATATAAGTCCCGTGTAAATGAAAATGATAAAAAAAACTTTGTACGGTTAGGGAAGAAGAGACCCGGGGAGGAACAAAGTCCTTTGCGATATTTTTTTGTGTGCGAATGGACTTCAGGAACAGCCTAAACATTCCTACTGGATACGTGTCGATGTGCAAACCGTTCAGTGGTAACATGCTCACACGCACATTTTCGTTATTTTGTTGGATTTGTTCGTTTGTTCTTTCTGCTCTATTATTACGCGTGCTTGCGTGCTTTATTAGTTCGACGGCTCAAATGGGCCCCTTTGCGTCTTGCTGGAATTTTTCACTGTAACACATACGTATAAATAGACCAAATTGTTGTATTTAATTGACAATGTATTTGATCTTTTAGTATTTTACCAATCTTTTCAATATCATAAAACATGTTTATATTTCTTATCAATTAAATAAATCGTTACAAATTTTCAAATGTCAAAATGACGCGACGCTTCTCGTGAATGACGTGGACGAAAGTTCGATGAGGTTCACTATAAGTAATTATTTTGATATTGTTCATACAAAAATACTAAAATAGTGATTACAAAATGGGATGATGGGATAGGAGGGTGAAAATTTGAGGTTATATGTATTTTTTGACGCTAAATCTAAATAAAATACAAAAAAAAAATGTCAAAAAAATAGAAAAATAAATTCTGGATAGGGACACCCTTATCAGCTAGCGGTATGAAATATACTTTATGATCTTTTTTTCCCAAATATACATAACGAATTTCAGAAAAATCGGTCGAGCCGTTTCGGAGGAGTGCGTTCATAACACGAGATTTTTATATATAATGTTGTATATATTAGTTAAATATTTACAAGGTTAGTAAACATTTAATTTTGTGTTGTGTTTCGTTAACTGCTTCGTTGGTCTAGTGGTAGATATAAGGCTGCAGACCCCGAGGTTCAAATCCTAGGTCGGGCCAATAAAAAGTTATCGGGTTTTTCTATAGAAAATTCTCAGTAGCAACCCGGAGTCTGGAAGTTGGAACTGTGTGTACGTAAGGCCGTTGTTTCTGCACCTGAACTCTTTCCAGTTGTGTCCGATTGGTCCCATCGGATTATGAGAGTTCGGGAATATACTGTACCTGTGTTTGCGCACTATAATATCCTGCGCAGTTGGCTAATCTCTCTTGAGATTGGCCGCTGTGGTCGAACTCGCTCCGGAGGACATTATTGTTATCGTGTTTCGTCATGTCTGACTTTGTATATAAGCGACTGTCTTTATTTTTTCAGTTAGCTGTGACATATACCCCTTAATCATCCTATGTGAGCTTACGTAATCCTTAAATACCTGCTTTAATTACTTGAAATTAAAATTTGACATAACGAGTGTTCCGCGCATATACTTTAATTTCGATTGAAACATAACCTATCATATAATCTTTACATTTATATATTTCTTTGTGATAATAAATATTCTTATTTAATATACGTGTATAACCTAACGTCCTTTCAATGGCTAATTACTATACAAAGCATTGTTAAGTTTTCGTTACATACTTATTACCATTTTCGGTAAAGAAATTTAAAATATTTATAATATTTAGGGTTGAGTTCTAAATGTAATATATATAAGTCATATAGGATTCTGTTTTATATTATTTCCTTGAGGGCAAGACCCACTCGAAAACCCCGTAAATAATTTCCATTTATCATGTTAAAGCTCATGTTGAGAATGAATAAAAAATAAGGTGTATTGATCTGTACAAGATTTTAGTATGATAAAATAGACTGACCGAAAACTTAGTGTAAATTAATTTACATATAGTATAATATCAGCCTGTGAATGCCCCACTACTGGGCTAAGGTCTCCTCTCCATTTTTGAGGAGAAGGTTTGGAGCTTATTCCACCACGCTGCTCCAATGCGGGATGGTGGAATACACATGTGGCAGAATTTCAGTGAAATTAGACACATGCAGGTTTCCTCACGATGTTTTCCTTAACCGTAAAGCACGAGATGTATTATAATCACAAATTAAGCACATGAAAACTCAGTGGTATCGGTTAAGGTTCACGCATTCTTACCACTGGGCCATCTTGGCTGTATAGAATAAATAAATTTAATTGAACATAATATTACAATTATGATTATTAAAAGCCTACGTGAATAAATGTCTCAAAATTTGTAAGACGTACATATAATTTTTTAGTAAATATATAAAATAAATAAATATATATATATATTATTATTAATTATACTATAATAAATTTTGTACTAAACAGCAGTACTTGGTATTGTTGTGTTCCGGTTTGAAGAGGTAGTGAGCCAGTGTAATTACAGGCACAAGGGACATCTTAGTTCCCAAGGTTGGTGGCGCATTGGCGCGTTGTAAGCGATGTTTAACATTTCCTACAATGCCAATGTCTATGGGCGTTGGTGACCACTTACCATCAGCTGGCCCATATGCTCGTCCGCCTTCCTATTCTATAAAATAAAATTAAATCACACGGAACATTATCTTATATGTTAATCATAAACTTGCCGGACTTTATTTATATAAAAGGTAAGGCATATTTGATTTATTGCAATCAACGTCACTTGCATTCATTATCTAGATTCGAGAATTGAGTTCGATATCGTTCTATCGACTTAAACCAAATAACTACAAATAATATCGTATATAACTAATAATATACATATATACATAAATACATGTATATAAAAGGATTTTATCAGAAATTACAAGGGATATAACATTTTAGTTCCCAAGGTTGGTGGCGCATTGGCGATGTAAGCAATGGTTAATATTTCTTATAGTGCCAATGTCTATGGGCTTTGGTGACCACTTACCATCAGGTGGCCCATAGGCTCGTCCGCCTACCAATAATATGTATATATATAAACAAAGATATTATTCGAGTTACATTCGTTAATTAGTAAGTTTCATTCTCTTCTCTGCAAGTCTAGCAAACTAATTTCTGTTCCGGTGCTTCTGGCTCTCTTTTATGACTTAAATGAGGCGGTCAAAAAGTAGTACATATATTGGATAAAAAAAAATTAAAAAATGAATTACTACGTAATTTTTAACCTCTCTGAACTTGGGAGTTTTTATTTCAAAATATTATGTAATGCGTAAAAGTGTGTGCCATCGAGGTTTTTGTCCCATAATCACCAACCCGTGTTGGTTGGTAATCGCTGAACGTAGCTCGTCGTACAGGTGAGCGTCACCTGCTGCCCTTCACCCGTCTGCGGAATTTAGCTACACCTTTATCGAATGGTTATACTGCCATTAGTCGTTCGCCAGAGCCTCGTTTGTTAGTCGGCAGGATGCACCGCGTGCAGGTAAGGTTGGCTGGGAGCAGTTACATTTAATTGTGCTCCCTTACATCCCAGCGTATAGAAAACTTGGTCGGATATTTTCGTAACGAATACCGCAATGCTTGAAGACTAAAGTCTTCAACGAGTGCGTCTTACCGGTTATGACGTATGGAGTCGAGACGTGGACACTGACAGTGCGATTAGTTCATCATTTTAAGGTCGCTCAGCAAGCTATGGAGAGAGCTATGCTCGGAGTTTCTCTGGAGGATCGAATCTCAAATGTGGTGATCCGATAGAGAACCAAAGTTATCGACATAGCCCACCGGCTAGGTGGAGTGAAGATATTCGCATAAGGGGCTATCAGCGGATGGTAATTGAGAGCTGAGGATTGAGCCCAGTAGCGTGCCATTGGAGGGGCCTATGTCCAGCAGTGGACGACGAAGGGTTGATGATGATGATGATAATGATGATGTAATGCAAGATGGTTTTTTTTCCACGTAACGAAAAAGCATTAATCGTTTTGTGTGCGTGAGTGAGTGTGCGAGTGTGAGATTTGACAGTAAGCATTGTGTACGGTCAATGATATAACCTCAATTGTATATATATGTAAATATTATTTAAATTCTTTCTTTTTGTTATCGTTTCAATTTACACGGGATTTATATCGTGTCTCTATCTTTAACAATTTTATGATGGAAAGTCGAGAAACTGAAACTGCAGCAAGTGTAAATAAGCCAAACTAAAATTAGTTAAAAATTCATATAAATTACACATACATACATACAAGTAATTACACATTATTCAACACACAATATGATTTGAGTGTTTACTTTTTACCTCAAAAAAAACTATCGAAAGAAAAAAATCTAAATTCAACTTTAGAATGCAAACAAAATACCAATTAAGCATTGAATCATGACATATCATAATATGTGGACTAATTTTTCGAGTCTGTTCAGCTTAAAAATATCTATCCAACGATATATTACTTGTGGTAGGGCTTTGTGCAAGCTCGTCTGGGTAGGTACCACCCACTCCTCAGATATTCTACCGAAAAACAGCAGTACTTGGTATGGTTGTGTTCTGGTTTGGAAGGTGAGTAAGCCAGTGTGATTGCGGGCACAGGGGACTTAGCATCTTAGTTCCCAAGTTTGGTAGCGCATTGGCGATTTAAGCGATGGTTAACATTTCTTACAATGCCAATGTCTATAGGCGTTGTTGACCACTTATTATCAGGTATATCATCATCAGGTATATGCTTGTCCGCCTACCTATTCTATAAAAGAAAAAATATTACACGTCGCTATTACCAGAGTTCATATAAATCCTGGCACTATCTTTTATTAGTTCAAATCATTATTTAACATTTTTGCTTTGAAAAAATATTAAAAAATTACAGAAATTTTAAATTAAAAACTGCGAAAATGGGAAAATTGATACCTTTTGAGAGCTTCCGTTGCACGCGCTGTGTAAACGGTTAAAGTTATGACAATCATGTATGACGAAATTGTTCCTCTTTAAAAGTTCTAAAAGAAGTCCTCGATAGCATGTGTCTATCTTTTGAGGTTGACTCACTATAATCTTTTTGTATTGTATGCAATTTGTTCTAAAATAATGCATTATTTTTTCGTTTTTATAAACATGACATTAATTATAATAATAATAATAAATAATCTTTATTAACATTAAAAGTTACAAATTATAATGAAATTCCTGATTTCTGAGCTAGGCTCCTGTATTACAGAAATTGATTCTTATGAAAAATATCGTGATAAGATCACACAGTTTTTAGTAAATTTTTATAGTTTTGAGATATTTCAACAGATAGTTAATAGATAGTTTGAAAACACTCGTACTTAAGCATTTGTTTTCGGTTTGTAAATAAGTATGTAAATTAAAGTTTATAGGTTAGGTATTTTAGGTTTACTGTGACTGCAAACGACACCTCGTTTGCAGTCACAGTAAATAAAGAACAATGAAAGAAATTTAAGTATGTCAATAGATTTGATAGATAGATGGTAAATAGATTTAAGGGACTGATGTTTTTTTCATGGCCAATTGTATGTTGTCCTATCGGTTATATAAATAAACCAATAAATACTAACATGAAGTTAGTTTCATGTTATGCCATGAAAAAAAAATCGTAAAAATATCGTAAATAATCAAATATTATAAGTGATTTCTTTAAGTTATACGCGGGTAATAAATTGTTTTGTCATATTATTGTTTTAGACAAGATGAGGAGCATCGAAGATATTCAAAAAGAAGCGCGAGCAACGAATGACGCAATTAAGAAGGCAATTTCAAGCGGAGACTCTTCCGTGCAGAAGTTTTACGACAACGCTGTGGTCTTTGTCACTGGTGGGTCAGGATTTGTTGGCAAACACATGATCGAGAAAATCTTTAGGTATTTAGAGTTTTAATTTATTTTTAAAGAATGTCTTTAAAGAATTATATTTGATTTAATGGTACTGTATCGTAAGGTCCTCCACATTATCCGTGCAGTGACGGAGAAAGAATACACTTCACTGCCCCTCTCTTTCCCATGGGTGTCGTAAGAGGCGACTAAGGGATATCTGAGCGACCATCTGCTCATCTGGTGGTAGGATGCTAACATCCGCCTGGCTTGTTACCACCGTACGCATGGTGAAAAACTCGTGAAGTGGCTTGCAGCCGCCAGCCACCAGCCGCCATTTCGAGGTCAGCCAGCGTACAGCCAGAGCCCGAGCGAGTATTGCCGCGATGGGTGTTGGTCCAATTGGAGACGGCTGTTGAACCAATGCCGGGGGAAACTGTATTGACCTGCCGGACAGGGAGACCCGAATAAACGGCTGTTCCGCTGGCCGCCCGTGGCATAGTACAGGGGCCCGAGCGTGCCTAACCAGCTCGTGAGGCTGCCCCACCAGGCCACGCATAATCTCGGGGTGGACCGTCGTGCCGGTTAGTGACCGGTAGGTGGGGTCCCGGCGGCCACTTCCGGGGGGGTTCGGGGGCCCTTCCGTCCGGCGGGTCAGTGTATTTTTCCTTTTGGCAACCACTTGGGGAAACACGCCTCCACGCTTTGCCCATCCCTATCGTGGCAATACATCGCTCGCTTCACGTCTCTTTTCCATTCTATTTTTCCCAAATGGCGCAACAAAACAGAAATAACGGTCGTACAGCGGTGCACACCCCCACCATACCCTCGCTGTTTGAGGTCGAGTTCTCTAACATCCGAGGACTCCACACTAACCTCAACGCTGTCCACCACCATCTCGAGACAGCACGGCCAGCAATGTTGTTTCTCACGGAGACACAAATACTCCGTCCTGCCGATACCAGCTACCTTAATTATCCCGGCTACACGCTTGAAGAATCCTTCAAAGCGAAAGCCGGAGTATGCTTGTTCGTCAGGACGGATGTTTGCTGTCACCGACTGCGCTGCTTGGAGGACCCCTCCTTCTCCATGTTGGTGGTACGTGTGGACCTGGTTCGTCAGAGCCGAGTCTACGTGTGCCTCTACAGATCCCACAATGGTGACTTGGAGACAAGCCGATTATTTGACCATCTTAGTCGGGTGGCAGATGCTGCGCAAGAGCAGTTTCCTAACGCGGAATTGGTGTTTTTGGGGGATTTTAATGCTCACCATGAATCCTGGTTGAAATCCCTCAAAACTGACCATGCTGGAAGAACTGCTCATGCTTTTGCTCTCACACACGACTTGACCCAACTGGTTGATCAGCCCACCAGGATCCCAGACATTGATGGGCAAGCGCCTTCTCTACTGGATCTTCTGCTGACTTCTCACCCGGTGGAATATCAGGTTTTGGTTCAAGCTCCACTTGGTTCTTCGGATCGCGGCCTTATATCTACCAAAGTGCCACAGGCCAAGCTGCCGCCACTAGCGGTGTGCAAACGTCGCGTTTGGCACTATAAGTCGGCGGATTGGGACGGTATGCGCGATTACTATGCGTCGGTCCCTTGGAAGGAACGTTGCTTCAGTGGGAATGACCCGACAGCTAGTGCCGCTGCTGTTGCTGGCGAGATCATGCTGGGAATGGAATACTACATTCCTAGCTCAGATCTCGTCAGTAGGAGTACGCGTAACCGTTGGTTCACTCGTGAATGTGCCGATGCTGTATCAGCTAAGCAGGCGGCATATCGCAAGTGGATCAACGGCTGCATTAGCGGGGCATCTAACATTGACTCACTGAAAGCAAACTATAATAAAAATTCCAAGTCCTGTAGAAAGGCATACACGAGAGCGGATGCACAGCGCATTGTACAGATTGGTCATGACCTTGTTTCGCATCCTAGGGGCTCCCGTAGCTTCTGGCGTCTGACCAAGTCTGTTCAAAACAATTTCTGCCAACCTTCGCTGCCACCGCTCAGAAATCCGGACGGATCGCTAGCTCACAGTCCGCAAGAGCAAGCTGATCTCCTGGCTAAACTCTTTGCCGACGATTCCGTCATCGATGATTGTAGTGCACTGCCACCTACAATACCTGCATGTGGCCATACGATGCCTGACATTAAAATCAGGCAACGTGATGTGCGTGCGGAGCTGCAATCACTTGATGTACGGAAAGCTAGCGGTCCCGATGGAATACCAGCCATAGTGCTGAAGAAGTGCGCAGCGGAGCTGTCTCCTGTGTTAACGCGCCTGTTCTAACTTTCTCTCTCTTCGGGAAGTGTGCCGGAGGCTTGGAGAAGAGCTAATGTGCAAGCGGTTCCCAAAAAAGGGGATCGGTCTGACCCGGCAAATTATCGGCCAATAGCTATCACCTCAGTACTTTGTAAGGTGATGGAACGGATTTTAAACAACCAACTGATCCATTACCTAGAAGATCACTGTCTAATTAATGATCGTCAGTACGGGTTTCGACCAAAACGGTCCACAGGTGATCTTCTAGCGTACGTAACACACCTCTGGGGTGAAGCTATCGACAAGCATGGAGAATCGTTGGCTGTCAGCCTCGATATCTCCAAGGCTTTCGACAGGGTCTGGCACAGAAGTCTTCTCTCCAAGCTACCGGCATATGGTCTGCCTGCTCAGCTATGCACCTGGATTGCCAGCTTCCTACACAAGCGTAGCCTTCGTGTTTTAGTAGATGGTTGCGCTTCACAATTCTATGTAGTGAATGCTGGGGTCCCCCAGGGATCTGTGCTATCTCCCACACTCTTTCTTTTGCATATCAATGATATGCTCTCCCTTGGGAACATACATTGCTATGCAGATGATAGTACAGTGCATGGTGGATACCACGGACGCGCAGTGGCTGGGCGGGCAGAAACTGAGGAGAGGCGGGAGAATCTTGTCATTGAACTCGATAGGACGTTAGATCTCATCGCCAAATGGGGCTCTGATAATCTTGTTGAGTTTAATGCCAAGAAAACACAGGTATGCGCTCTCACGGCGAAAAAGTCAGCATTTTCCCCTCTTCCCTCCCTCTGTGGTACTCCGCTGGTGATGCAAAGCAAAATCGCCATGCTGGGGATTGACGTTCGCTGCGACCTTAGTCCAAGGGATTACATCGAGGCTGTTATAAAAACAGCTTCACGGAAACTCGGAGTTCTGAACAAGGTGCGGCGCTTTTTCACGCCACAACAACTGTGCCTGCTGTACAAAACACAGGTACGGTCTTGCGTGGAATATTGCTCGCACCTTTGGGATGGCTCCGCTAAGTACCTACTTGAGGCCTTGGACCGGTTGCAGCGACGTGCCGTACGCATTATTGGCGACGTAAAGGTCACAAACACCCTTGAACCTTTACAATTGCGTCGTGAGATAGCAGCACTGAGCGCTTTCTATCGACTGTATCACGGCGAGTGCTCTGAGGAATTATTCTCTCTAATTCCTGCTTCCCCCTTACTTCTTAAGTCCACGCGAGCTGGTTCTCGATGTCACCGCCTAACTGTGACATCAATTCCATCGCGAACAAAGAAATTTGGCAACTCCTTTCTTTGTCGCACTTCCAAAAAATGGAATTCCTTACCAGCTCACGTATTCCCCTCCTCTTACAACCCGGGTTCCTTCAAACGAGGCGTGAAGAGGCATCTTGCGGGCCGGCAAGCCGAAGGCGGCTGGTGCAGAACGTTTTTCCCGTCTGTACTGGCCGTTGTCGCGTTTGGACTCTACTACCACTTACCATCAGGTGGAGTAGAGTCATTTGCCCTCCCGGCGATATAAAAAAAAAAAAAAAACGATTTCGGCCCCAGCAGCCAATCTCAAGACAGATTAGCTAACTGCGCAGGAGAACTAGTGTGTGCGTAAACACAGGCGCACTCTCTATTCCCTAGCTTTCATGATCCGATAGGACGGCTGTTCACTACTATTACGCGTTTTGTTAAATTAAACCACACTTTGCTTGATGAGAAGACACGTTTTATTGAAAATTAAATTTGACACTATTATTTTTAAATGTACAATGTCAGTGTACAGCTTCTGACATATATAATGTATTTAGTATAAGAACTCCTTAGAATAATTATTTTACACACATTACTATTAGACAACGGCAATCCGACACGACCGGAAAGAGTTCAGGTGCAGGACTAACGGCTTTACGTGCTTTCCGAGATACGGGAGCATACATACTTCCAATTTCCAGACTCCGGGCTGCTACTTAGAATTTTCTGACAGAAAAACCCAATAACTTTTTACCCATAAAAATTCATATCATTATTAAAAGGATTTTTAATAAAAAATAATTGAACCCAGGACCTCCGGGTCAGCGGCCTTATATCTAGCCACTATACCAACGAGGCAGTCAACCTGCATAGTACAGTACATATATATAGTAACTCATTTGTGGGGCAATGAGCATGGAATATTTAATTTTGTTTGTTTTTTTCTCTACACCAAGTCGATAAGATATTTGCCTCACATACATGTGGAATTAGTCAAAGCTTAGAAGAATACTAACTCTTCGTTATATCTACAACTACGGTAAACCCCCGGACAACTACTACTCTTATTGGCTAATTGGGCATAATCCTAACAGTAATATGATTTTTCTTCTAGTGATATCTGCGTACAGGGAGCCAACTCTCGGATGCAGCCGTCATTAATATAAAATTAATCCTATTATAAAACTCATATTGGAGAAGAGCCGATGAGCCAACTTCTACCGTTACGAAAACGAAATCTTATGTAATATGAAAATGTTGAAAAATGTTGATATATTGAGAAATTGTTTACCAAACTGATAATGAAATTACAAGGAATTCTTCTCATTTACCTTCTCCCTCCTTCTTCACGTCTACTCCCTAGAGCCCGAAGTTGATTGCAAGTTCTATCGTTATACTACTGTTAAATTTTTAGGTAATTCTTGGAGTATCTCTAGGCGTTGTACGTGTTTTTTGGGCTAATTCGAAAATAAAAATCGATTTCGTACCTGTGGATATTGTGACCAATACAATGATAACTGCAGCGGTGGAGACACACGACAGATCTATAGCAGGAAACCAACAGCCAATTGTTTATACAGTTAGTGGCAAAAGAAATCCACTGAATTTCGGTAAGTATTGTATGAAGCGAATTGCCCAATAATTATTTTCGTGTTACCAAATCTTTGTGATCTGTAACATATTTTTCATCCCCAATTTTGAAAGTAATGTAGAACTGCTATGATTTACTCTTGCTAGAAATATTTGTACTTAAGATTTTATTTAATTTGAGGTTTTGTAAGCAATATAAAATTTATAATGATATAACTGACAGACGGAATATCTCAGTTCCCAAGGTTGGTAGAGCATTGGCGATATAAGGAATGGTTATTATTTCTTACATCGCCAATATCTATGAGCGGTGGTACCCACTTACCATCAGGTGTCCCAGATGCTCGTGCACCTGCCTACATAATAAAAAAAAATTGAGCCAAATCGTATAAAATATAATACCCGCATTACAGGGTAAACCCGTAGATATTATGAGAAATGAATCAAGGGCTCTCGTACCTACAAAAGCATTATGGTACTGCGGCACATTTGCTACCCCATATAAGTTTCTCTACTTAATACTAACATTGATATTACATTACATTCCTGCTGTTATAATTGATGGATGCTGTTTGTTGATTGGACAAAAAGCAAGGTATTGTTAATACGTTTGTAAGACTTTAAACATAGAGCCAAATTGATAAAAAAAATCGCTTGATCCTTTGTTGTTGATGGTTTCTTGAATGATTTCGGCCACACGGACATTTTGTTGGACTAGCCAACTGAGCAGAAAATTTTAAAGTAAAGGCATGTGTACGCAAAGTGCACTCATAAGGACGGCACTCATGGGACGGCAAATCCGAACGGAAATCATTCAGACGCAGAGCGAAACTTTTGATATACAGGAGTGTACACACTGCTAACTCCAAACTATTAGAAGTGAAGCGAAGTTCTCGACAGAAAAACCCAAGAAATACTTTTGGAATCTTAAAAGCTAACCACTAGATCAAAAAGGGAACCATTACGTCATACCAATTAGGAAAACGATTTTAGATAATGTGTTTTTTTTTAACTTTTTTTTTAATTTTCAGGTTATTTAAGGTACACAATTTGGTGCGATCCCTTTCGTTGGCGTTAGCGTATTTCACAAACAATGAATGGAACTTCCACGACGCGAACACTCTGAGTCTACACAACAAGTTATCGGAAACTGACAAAGTAATCTACAATTGTGATATTTCATGTGTAGACATGAAGGAATTCGTTTTAGTTTGGTGTTACGGAGTTATAAAATATATCGTAAAAGACGATATGGAGAACAGAAGTTACGCCTTATGGAAGCAGTCGGTGTTGAGAATAGTACATTATGTAGTACTCCCATTGTACTTGTACGGGTTATTTAAACTGACGTCGGCTGTCATTAAGTTTATATATTTTGTTGTTGTCATGTTTTGTAAGTACTTATTTGTATTATTTTAAATTGGTACTTTGCGATACATGGTCATGTGAAAACTCTGTCGAACTGTTTTTATGGCATCCTCAGTATTTCGTCTCGATTTCGCAAGACCAAATGAGGCAATAAACATAATTAATTGTAAAAGATTTTAATTGTAATTTGTCATTAGTATTTCTACTAGACCGTAAAATATATCATCGTAAAATATAAAGATATCGTAAAAGTAATGATAGAAAAAAAACTATTCGTTAGGGATATGTCGAAATATAAAAAAGTAATAAATTGTCTATGGTCGCATCTCAATAGCTTTCATAACAGTATAAGAAACATCTTTATCTTATTTACATTCATACTTGATAGTTAGTTAGGTAGTCAAAAAACTAAATATATTTACTTTAATACATTTGAAGTTCAGTTTAAAGATCTTTATTATTACTCAAAGAACATACAGTTCACTTAAAGAGCAATTTAACAAATTTCACATAGTTAAAAGGGTGGATAATCTTAAATAATAAAATTGACAGAAAATGTAATGTTATAACAAAATACAGTACAAATCAATGACCAGAAAAAGAAATGGAGATTCTAGAAACTAACAATAAAAAGAACAAAAAAAAATTTAAAAAAAACCAGATTTTTATTCCTTAATAATGTTTTTGGTGTTGTATATGTGTTTGTGTTTTATATGTACGTGTGGATATGTGTGTGTGTGTGTGCGTGTGTGTGTATATGTGATGTGAATGTTTTTTGAAATTTGAGTGTGTTGTTTTAATCGTAAATATTTTTAGAAATATTTTTTTTTAACTTTGATTTAAAAGCAGGCGTGCTCGAACAATTTTTATATCAGCAGGCAAATTATTGAATAAAGTTACTCCATCGAAACGAATGTTTCTCTTGCCAAATTTTGTACGGGCTGTCTGATTTTTTTTTTGTGTTCCTTAAGCTGTGCGTGTACATTCTTTGTGTGAACGATATTTCGGTATGAATGTCTCCGAAATTTTTTTTTTAAATTAAGACGCATATTTTATTTGTGTATGTTTGTTTCAGGTTAAATTTTTAGTTTTTTGGAATAATTCAGTCTGTCGTAGGGTTTGTCAGTCTGTCGTAGTTGAATAATACTGTAATTAACTTGTTTTGGCCGATCTGTAAAACTATAAGGTTAGTTTTTAGAGCACAGCCCCAAATTTCAATTAAATAATCTAGTTTAGATTTCATTAATGCGTTATATATAATTATTCGTATCTTATGTGGGATACATAGAATGGCTCATCATTCTACGTAATACACCAGTCAATGAAATTAATGTATTTTTAATATTCTCTACATGAGGTTTCCAACTAAGTTTCTCATCTAAAAGTAGGCCTAGGTATTTTTCTGTATGCGATCTATTAAGTACGTTATTGTTTATTTTTAAAGGTTGAAAATCTAAAATAACTTTGTTTTTTTTTGTTTGTATTATATATGATGTTTTTTGAGCAATAATTGTAAGAACATTACATTGACACCAGTTATTATATTGGATAAGATCAGTGTTTGCTTGGTCTACTAATTCATTGATATTTCTACCAAAGTAAAAGAGACATGTATCATCGGCGTACAAGGAAAGGTGACCGGTTAATCCAATTTTGGTAACATTATTGACATAGGTTAAGAATAATAATGGTCCCAAAATGGAGCTCTGAGGAATTCCGCAGCTAATGTTTTGGGAACTACTTGTGAAAATTCCTATTTTAACAACCTGTGTTCTATTGTGAAGATAAGATTCCAGTAAATAGTGGACAGTATACGCTGTCCCAGTTATCCCAATGTATTTTAGTTTAGTAAAGTAAAGAGTGGCTTACTGTGTCGAACGCTTTTTTTATATCAATGAATATTTCTAAACATATATTTTTTTGATCTATTTCTGTATTAATTTTTGTAACTAAAACAAAAGTTGCGGATAATGACTAGATTATTGACGAAAACCATATTGACTAGACATTGACTAGATATTATTAAGTTGTAAGAATATGACCATTCTTAGGACATATTCTTATTCCCCCCGTAGTTCTGGCACCATCTCGACCTGCTTTCAAATACCTTATGACTCCGAATCATGTTCGTGTACATCTCACGACTTTTCCTGAAGAAGAAGAAGACCCAAAAATAAGTCTGGACGATATGCGCTTCTAAGTCTATATACTCAGCGATCATTGACTCCTGGGTTTTGAGATTTCCTTAGTCGACAGTTTTTAGCCCGTCTGGGACAACTAATCACCAGCTAAACGTTATAGGTAAGGTCGCATGTCTTTTTGTACTTGTACAATGTTTTTATATTAATAATTTAGTTTTTAAATTAATGTTGTTATATTAATAAATAAATAAAACAAAATGAATGATAAATATTCAGTACAAAATATAATAAAACACCATTACATAAAAACGAATACAAATACGTAATTACATAATAAACGAATACAGACCTATACTATTCTTTAAAAAGACACTCCGTACGTCACTCGTGTAGGACACGCTTAATTAATTGTTATAATAATTATAGTCAAATAGTTTCTGCCCGAAAATTTCTGGCAGGTGTTAGATACCCTTCGTCTTTTTCTATATGTCATACCCCTGTGTTAAACTCAACGCTACGACTACCGTAACACCGTAACCGTAACAGCCTGTGAATGTCCCACTGCTGGGCTAAAGGCCTCCTCTCCTCTTTTTGAGGAGAAGGTTACGCTACGACTAACGCGTATATAATTTAGAATAACCTAATATTTATACGAGTTAATTTGATTATAAATTTTGTTTTAATGTTATTTAACTTCGTGATATGATTTTTACAACTACCGACATTATAATGATTTAACTTTTGTATAAAAAGCGATGTATTTACAATGAACAATCATAATTATTACTGGTGGTAGGGCTTTGTGCAAGCTCGTCTGGGTAGGTACCACCCACTCATCAGATATTCTACCGCAAAACAGCAATACTTGATATTGTTGTGTTCCGGTTTGAAGGGTGAGTGAGCCAGTGTAATTACAGGCACAAGGGACATAAAATCTTAGTTCCCAAGGTTGGTGGCGCATTGGATATGTAAGCGATGGTTGACATTTCTTACAATGCCAATGTCTAAGAGCGTTGGTGACCACTTACCATCAGGTGGCCCATATGCTCGTCCGCCTTCCTTTTCTATATATAAAAAAAAAAAAAAAAACTTGAGCAGGGTGGTTACTCTGCCTGTTTAAATAAATATTGTTTATAACCACCCAACACTTCTTTCGCTATCCTGGCCCACCTTCTGTTTCACCTGACAATGAATATGGAAAATTTAATAAATGACGATCGGTGGAGTCGTTCAACTTGAAAGTTTGAAACAGTAAACACATTTACGCATTAATAAAAAAACTTTAAAATTAACTTCAACACACTTATACACGCGTGCGCGCACACATACTCAACTTCGATAAGCATGGACTGTATTCGTTCCATTTTATATTTTTATTATTTTTACTTCTCACTTTATACATTTATTTTTCTTTTTTTGTTCATATAAACGGGAGTGGCGGCCTGGTGTCTTGTAGAACAGCTTATCTATTGCAAGCACCAGTCTTCACATTGTTTAGTTGATAAATAAAATATCATTATTATTTTTTGCATCTATTTTTATATCTCCCTTTTAACAGGGTTAACATAAATTATTATTATTATTATAACAGGATGTCATATATCTGACATTTCACGACATTCTACGGTGAATTACGAATTTCTCCATCCAGATTAGCATAATAAAGATTTATAAGGATTTATTATATACTAGCAGAGGCCGCGGCTTCGCCATCTTGGAATTCAATTTGTGACGAGAATTTTTCACAATCTGCATTTCAACTTTCCACAATGCATATTTGAATTATACACATAAAATATTTAAATAGCTTGTAACTCGCAAATAGCCATATTAACTTAAAAAGAGGCAGTTCTTTAAAAATCACATAGATAATATATAATTTATATATATCATAATCCCAACGCTAGTTGACAACAACAACGTTTCTCTTTTATTATTACAGTTTTGTATTATTTCTAATACGTCGAGAGGCGTGAGAGGCTTAAAGACATTTTGTTCTCAATAAGACATATTATAGTTATTTCCTTGAGAACAGAGGTTAAATAACGTGTAAAAATGAATACTTACGTCATTCCGTCTTAAGTACTAATAACAATAATATAAATAATAATTATTATTATTATTTGTAAGTAAATTTAAAACATGGCCTTACGAAATTTACACAGTTAAAAATTTTATTACAAAATATAACAAAAGAAAAAAAAAACAACAGATCGTCAGATTCATAATTACGATATAATTCGTTTTATTAAAATACTCACAGAAAGTCAGTGGATTTCTTTTGCCACTCACTGTATAAATAATTGGCGATTGGTTTCCTGCTATATATCTGTCGTGTGTCTCCAACGCTTCAGTTATCATTGTATTGGTCACGAAATCCACAAGTCGATGTTTATGTTATCAGCCAATAAAGTTCGTATAACGCCTAGTCCAAGTCCGAGTATTATCTGAAAAATAGTTATTTTTTTATGTCGTAGGTAGACGAACGGGCAAATGGGCCATCTTATGATAAGTGGTCACCAACGCCCATAGACACTGGCGATGTAAGAAATATTAACCATTCCTTACATCGCCAATGCGCCACCAGCATTATTAACTAAGATGTTATGATATTATGTTCCGTGTATCTACACTGGCTCACTCACCCTTCACACTGAAACGCAACAATACTAAGTATTGCTATTTAGCGGTAGAATATCTGATGAGTGGGTGGTACCTACCAAGACGGGCTTACACAAAGACCTACCACCTAGTAAAATTTAATAAGTAGAATAACGATAGAACATCTTTGGGCTTCGCAGGGCAGATGTGATCGCTACCACCAATAGGCTTTCAAGAGTGGAGGGGGCAAATTGAGGAAATCCCTTGTAAATAAAACTTATTCTCAGATCAGGTATAAAAGATCCGTCTTAAATATTTTGAAGAAAAATTGAAGAGTCGAGATAAAATATCAGCCGACTATTATCTAGAAAATCGATGTGGACATAAGTTAAGTGTATTGATCAGAAATGGGCGCCATCTAGCGGCGTGTTATAACAATGTATAATATAAAAACTTTCTCAATAAAAAATACATGTACATAGCAACTTCTATAGTGACCGTTAAAACGGTGCCGAAGTCTATTTTCAACAAGATGCACCAACATTTATTTATATAGATTTGTTTTTGGCAAATCAGCTCGCAAATGAAGACGATGCAAAGACAAGCACTCATCTCATTAAAATGGAAATGTATGACTTGAAAAAACTAACAAATGTACCACTAGATGAATATTGGAAACACTCTGAATATCGAGTAAAATACTACACAAAAAAACACAAATTCAAGCTACGAAGCAACAAGAAAAGTTATTTATGATATATAACTAAAGAAATTTCTGAAAAAGAAACATCAAAAAAAATATTTTTTTAAGAAGGATGTCGTATAACATTTTCATTAATAAATTTATTTTTAACTTGAGGTAACTAACTATTTTAATCCCTGATTTGATTTGTGTTCCTTGACGAAATAATTTTAGCTGTTCATATTATGTAAACTACTTGTTAAAATTATATGAGCATCAGTTTAATTTTAAACTCTTTACTGTCTGAACTTTAACTCACTATGGGTAGGAATAAATCAACAAGCATTCTATAGGTAAGTATTTCATTTATTCACATGAAAACAGTGTTTAAATAAACCAGATAATATTATATCATTGCACATAGTGTCACCATCAAATAGTTGAAGAAAGTCATTCAACCTCATTTCTCGATATTTACAATACAAATACAATAGACAGTACTCGCCACAAACTGAGGTAAAATCGTTTTGGATTCGGTTATTATTGTAGTTCCACATTTTAGAATTCCAAAAACATGCGATGATAACCATGAGCTGGTCGACCATATGAATCAAAGTATTGTCCAAATCCATTTCCATCTATATGTATGGTGAGCCAGTGAGAGCCTGGTTTATTGTCGCTATCTAAGTTGCTTATGATATATGCAGGTATTACTACATAAATCGGCAAACGCTTTGCTGCATACACATTATATTCAAAACTTGAATTAATTTGTCTCAAGTAATTTTCTATCTCTATTGTATTCATGTTCAAATATAGATAAGCAAGTAATGTGGTCCAGAGTATTGACACTACATTATAAATGGTATATACTCGTTTACTCGTCTCTATCTATAGGGTTGCAAGGATATAGAGATAAATAAAACAAAGACATATTTTTAAATTTAGATATACTTTATTGAATAGCACAAAATGAGTACATACTAACACAATAATAAAAATTATGCACACTTATATCTAAAAACATTATTTTGTTAACTACTGTAGTCGACTGAAACGTTACGGTCTTTGTCTATTTCTATGACATTATCAAACTCAGCATAAACAATACAGTTAATAGTTTGTGTTAAAGCTGATTCAAAGCGTACTTCTAACCTTACACTACCATGTTTTATAAGGTTCCGATGACTTGCTGAGTTAGCAGATAAATCAGGTGTGTAGTCAGATTAAATCAAACGCTAGCAGACAATACCCTTTAGCATATTGCTCTCTAGATATCCCATTACCTTCATTAAGAAAATGTATGCCAGTCCCGGAGAACAATGTTTGATAGACCGTTGTATAAATATTACTTTCAAATGATGGCTGTAAAGCTTTTGCTGGTATTTGATGTCCATCTATATACAAACAAAACGTATTCTTATCATAGTTTTCAAAATTGAATGGGTTCTTTGTGAGGCTATCATTGAATGCAGCATTATTCACAAACCAACTACGCATCTTTTAGGTACTTGTCCTAGGAAAATGTTATCAAGAGTTTTTCCTTGAACACCTGATGGTATAGTTAAAACTTTAACTTCAGCTCGTGTAATAGGATATTTAGCTGTGGTAGATGCTAACACTTTTTGGTGAGCAAGTAACACAGATGGATTTATTCGTGCTCTAAGAATAATCAAGGTTGCATCCGTAATACATACTTTTAACTTAAGATCAACAACCGTGGAAGCCATTAAATTAAAATTTTCTCTAGAGCGAACTAATTTTACACACATATAAACCCCATTAATCAAAAACTTTTCTTGATTGAATAAGTCACCATGAAGGTGACCAATCATTTCTACTTCCTTACTTTCACTTGCTAACTTTTGTCGTGTTAGAAATCCTTTATTGCTGTCATCGGTTGAATTCATTTTTCCAGCATCATCTTCGTACCAAAGACCACATGTGAGATGCGATGATTTGGCATCAGGAGCATAGTTTAATAAGTTTTCGATGTAAGCTTGATAAGCGTATGTGTTATTAGGAGGTGATATAAGTTTTTGATTTAAATAGACATCCAGTTGACTGAAGAGTGAATGTAACCAATTATTAACTGGAGCGACAACTGTAGATTCCGTCAGTTCGAGGTTATCTTGAGTCAATATTTTAGCCTTGATATGAATTAAAGTATGGGATTTCTGAAATGTAGTTTAACACACACTGTCCCAAATTGGAATGGTATCATTTGACCATTGCTTTGTCTTATATCTATTTCGATAGTATCAAATTCTCTTCGCATTACAGGTAAATAATGAGGTGGTGAAAAAACAAGCATTTTATTTGCTCCGTAAATGTATTTCGATGGGTCTAATGGTATTATCCTCAGAAGCGGAGTCATTACATCTCCTACAATTTGTGGTACAGCTATATTGCAGTAAACGAATAGTTGAGATGGTAATCCTAAATGTAATTTTCCTGGACATTTCCTCAAATTCCTTTCAACAAGGTTTCTACTGGGTTCAAACCCCAATTGAAGAGCTAATTTAGGTGATAATGTTACAGATCTTATGGATTCGTCTGGATGCTGGAGCAATGGTTGCTCCACAGCTACAACCATTGCACAACCCTTATGATGACGCTGCTTTTTATTTTGGTAATATTTACTAAATATTATAAACATAACACATAAATGATATAGAAAAAAATAACCGTTAATATAACGTATTATGATTGTATATGATAAGATCATTTTGGTCAAAATAAATTATTTATTATTATTATTATATAACTTTAGGCGATACACAAAAAGAGGGTGAAGAAGGAATCCATGACAGTACTCATAGAGAAACTGTATTACGTGACGGCATGAACTGACAACTATATTATTTTTAAATTAGTAGTTAATCATTATATTATTATAAAATAAATAAATAAATATCATATAAACTGATTAAAATCAGCTTGTATTGATCTTCTTCAATAATGTATATTTAAATAAATATGTAAAATTAAATAGAATAACAAAATTGTTTTAGATGAAAGTGGTTTTAATTGCAATACTACAGAAGCTGTCCCATCAACTTCACAAGTAAATGGTAAATAACTATTAGTTTCTTTCATGTTGTATGATGATATATTTACATTAAAGTAATTCTCTTTTTAGACAAAAAAATAACTCAAAAGCAAAAAGAAATTGTACTGGATAGCCAAGAACATGGTCCAAGCAATGGTATTTATTCCATAATATGAATAATGTGTTTAATAAATCCTTATTTCACATAAACTATTTCTTGCCTGATACTGGTGATAATTGTAAATGTTGTAAAATATATATTTATAGTTTCAGATAAGGCAGAACAAAACAATAGAAAAAAGAAATGCATTGCCCGAGGGTTTATAAAAGACCAATATTTCAAAACAAAATCGCAATGTGCTAAAATGGAAAAAAAATATATAATAAATAGGGAAAAAAGGGAACAAAACAAATATAAAATTGAATTAGAAATACTACATTTGAGGAGGAAAAATTTGCTTGGTCGACTTTAATCTGTTTCAATATAATTACTTTTCGTTAACTACTACTAACAAAAACATATATATAATGTTGTTAGTCAAAATAATTTTTATGTTCTAATTGTTATTGTTATTATAGGTGCACTGTTTTTAAATTTTATAATAGACTATACAAATATGTATTGATTTGTTAAGATAAGAAATATTAATAATAGGTTATGTTGTTAATTGTACAAAAACGGACTGAATTATTAGTTATGCTCAAAGGTAATATAAATTAATACTAAAATAAAATAATTGTTATTAAGCAAAATGTGTATTAATTATGGCTGATTCCACAATAAAATTCTCATTTCCTTCATGAATCATTTCAAGAAATTGTAGATCCTCGACACTATTTAAGGCAGTGTCCTCTTCAAACATATTGTCTTGCCTAGAAAGTGCTATGTTATGCATATGCCACAATAATAGGTGGACTATTTTGTATATTTAAACCTAGCCCGACATGTAGGCAAGGAAATCTCCGTTTAAGCACACCAAAAAGCCATTCAATAGGGTTTCTTGATAAAATTTGAGCTTTATTGTATGATTCTTCAGCCAGTGTAGATGGATTTAATACAGGGGTTAGCAAATAATGTCGACATAGGTATCCACTATCCCCTAAAAGTACAAAATTGGCATAACCACTACGCTCAAATTGAGCACACAATGGAGTCATTAAAAATTGTACTATCATGTACGGAGCTTAGCCATCTTGCTATCACATTCCGGATACATAATTTTGTATCACACACCATTTGTACATTTAATGAAAAAAACCCTTTTCTGTTCTGAAACCTTTCAGCTTGATTTCCCCCTGCAACCAATTAATATTAAATTTTAAAAAAATCATTGAATTCCATTTAAGTTACTTTTAGTACTTATGTAAATAAACGTCCCTGGTGAATTGATTTTTATATGTGTACAATCAATAGCTCCCAAAACTCTCGGAAATGCTGCTATGGAATAAAAGTCGTTTGCTACTTCTATGCGTTCTTGGGAATCGGGCATATTAATGAAATGACATTTAAGTTTTGCAATTGCAGCCTTAACCTTTTGTACCACACGGTGAACAGTAACTTGTTCAACATGGAATATATCTCCTATCACTTTTTGATAACTGCCAGTAGCGTAATATCGAAGTGCTATCAAAATGAGGTCTCTTGGCTGTAATGCTCGATTTCGTTTCGTCAAAGGCGCGATGTCCTCGCCAAACAATGACTCTAGGTACAACACGGTATCTTTAGAAACACGGAACCGACTTTGAAACTGGTTATCATCATATTTTTCAAAAGCGTTCAACTTTTCTTCATTCCTACGACTGCTACGAGATGTCGTTTCATCGTCGGAAAGTGAAGAGAGTGAAGATAACGACATTTTTAAAGTTTATAATACAACGAAAATAGATTCAAGATAGCTGGCGACCACTCTCAAATTTAACGGCGTCTTAAATAATTTGAGCGGTATATTTGACACTTGTCATTCGTTAAGTGACGTTTCAGTATACGATTGAATTTTTTTTATTAAATGTAAAAGGTAAAATGATTAAAATTAAAATTGATATTACTAAAGCAATTACTCTCCTTAATTTATTAGGAATAGATCGTAAAATTGCATAAGTAAATATAAAATATCATTCAGGTTGAATATGGATTGGGGTAACTAATGGATGAGCTGGAATAAAATTATCTGTATCTCCTAGTAAATAAGGATTAATTAAAGATAATGGAGTTAATATTAAAATAAAAATAATAAATCCAATTAAGTCATTAAATGTAAAAAATGGATGAAAAGGAATTTTATCTAAATTTCTATTAATTCCTAATGGGTTATTTGATCCTGTTTGATGTAAAAATAATAAATGGATTATAGTTAATAGTAAAATAATAAAAGGAAATAAAAAATGAAAATTATAAAATCGAGTTAAAGTGGCATTTTCTACAGCAAATCAAATCAAATTCAATTTACTAATATAGTTCCTAAATATGGGATTGCGGATAATAAATTAGTAATTACTGTTTGCACCTCAAAAAGATATTTGACCTCAAGGTAATACATAGCTTATAAATGCTGTAGCTATTAATAAAAATAAAATAATAACTCCTACTATTCAAGTATATTTTAAGTTAAATGAGTCATAATAAATTCCTCGTCCAATATGTAAATAAATATAAATAAAGAAAAATGATTCTCCGTTAGCATGTAAAGTTCGAATTAGTGAACCATAATTTCAATTCCGGCAAATGTAATTTACTCTATAAATTGCTATATCAATATTAGCTGTATCAATCAATCAATCAACAGCCAATCGTTGTCTACTGCTGAACATAGGCCACTCCCAAGGTGCGCCAAAGCTCCCTGTCCTCCGCCTTCCGTATCCAGTTGGTGCCCGCCACCTTCTTAAGGTCCACCTGGCTGGAGGGCGCCCTACGCTGCGCTTGCCGATTCGCGGTTTCTACTCTAGGACTCGTCTGCTCCAACGGCCATCGGTCCTACGACATACGTGACCAGCCCACTGCCACTTCGGCCTGCTAATTTTGCAAGCTATGTCGGTGACTCCGGTTCTTTTCCGGATAATCTCATTTCTGATCTTATCCTTCAAAGATACTCCGAGCATAGCTCGCTCCATAGCACGCCGAGCGACTTTGAATTAGCTGTATAATATATAGTTAAAAATTATCATTTATTACGTATCATAAAGACAAGTGATATATAATTTGTCATGGCGATCAAACGATATACAAATTGACGTGTCGCAGCGCCATCTAGCGGCGAGATACAGCATTGTTAGTAATATAAAAATCACAATAAAAATTATAGACAGCCTTTGGGTCACTGAGACCCTGGCCCTTTGGGCCAGAATGAAATGACGCGACGGTCAAGACCGTCGAGGAGGAGCAGCCCGGGTAGGGGGGGCAACCCCGAGGCCCGTACCTTGACTGGCCTAGGCCAGCCAGGAGGACCGAACTCTTTTTTTTTTTTTTTATATTTGCCGGGAGGGCAAATGACTACTCCACCTGATGGTAAGTGGTAGTAGAGTCCAAACGCGACGACGGCCAGTACAGACGGGAAAAACGTTCTGCACTAGCCGCCATCGCCTTGCCGGCCCGCAAGATGTCTCTTCACGCCTCGTTTGAAGGAACCCGGGTTGTAAGAGGAGGGGAACACGTGAGCTGGTAAGGAATTCCATTTTTTTGAAGGGCGACAAAGAAAGGAGTTGCCAAATTTCTTTGTTCGCGATGGAATTGATGTCACAGTAAGGCGGTGACATCGAGAACCAGCTCGCGTGGACTTAAGAAGGAAGGGGGAAGCAGGAATTAGAGACCGGCACGACGGTCCACCCCGAGATTATGCGTGGCCTGGTGGGGCAGCCTCACGAGCTGGTTAGGCACGCTCGGGCCCCTGTACTATGCCACGGGCGGCCAGCGGAACAGCCGTTTCTTCGGGTCTCCCTGACCGGCAGGTCAATACAGTTTCCCCCGGCATTGGTTCAACAGCCGTCTCCAATTGGACCAACACCCATCGTGGCAATACTTGCTCGGGCTCTGGCTGTACGCTGGCTGACCTCGAAACGCAGCTGCAAGCCACTTCACGAGTTTTTCACCATGCGTACGGTGGTAACAAGCCAGGCGGATGTTAGCATCCTACCACCAGATTAGCATCCTACCACTCTCTCACAATAAAAAATTCTATATGTGTCAATTTTCATGGTCTCTCTCACACTCTCTTAAATCTGATATGTAATTTTGTATTTAAGTTAAATATTTAGCTTGTCCCCACATATATATTAATGTTGTATGAACTTGGTCTTCGCTTATCTGTGAACCCTAAAATTTTGTTAAAAAAAAAAAACTTATTCTACGTATGTGACAGTGCTCGAATATTATTGTAATGTAGTGTGTATTTATGTGTGTACAGGGATGTGTTAAGTTTATTTTATCTGTTAAAAAATACTTACAGCGTAGACATCCTTATTTTGGCCGTCGCTCTTTCTAGATTCCTATTGGCTGCTTCATATGCGGCTAGACACCTAAAACAAATAAATATAGGCGTAATATGTTATTCATGGAGTGTGTGATACGTACCTACCGGGCTCGTACAAAGCCAAAATTAATTGATATATTTAGTTGTAATTATACATAAAGACATTTTATTTATGACCTATGTTTATGTACCTATATTTATTTATGACTATATTATTGACCGTTATTTGAACCGTGCTAAGCTGGGATACAATTAAACATATGTTTATAAGTTGTTATATAACTGTGCCTGTAACACTTATTGTATACCATATAAAAAAATCTAAATAGGTTGTATTCTAATAAGCTAATTTGAATCTTTATTTTACAAGATTTTTCATGTATGTTCTGTTGTAGTGTAGACTCTATTGCAAAGAACCAAACGCTACTCTTTATGATCATATGCTAATATAATATATCCTGGGACATTTTTCACACACGGCCATCTGATCCCAAATTAAGCTTGTACAAAGCTTGTGCTATGGAAACCAGACAACTGATATACTACATATACTACTTTTTTTTTGTAAATACATACTTCTATAGATAATTACACCCAGACTCAGGAAAAACAGACATGTTCATGCACACAAATATCTGTCCTGGGTGGGAAACGAACCCACAACCTTCGGCGTGAAAGGCAAGTGTTCTACCAACCACGCCAACCGGCTCGTCAAATCCAACCGACTCGTACAATTATATAATTAAGTTTATTTGAGTTTCAATTTATAATATGCATATAATCATGTTGTTTCAGAAAGAATTAAGGAATCATAATGAAGATACAATGTTTTCAGGAAATAGACGGTTAAGCGCTTATCCGTTTGTGGAAGTTGGCCCTGGATCCTTCAAGGCGGAATACCCGAAATTGCCCCCTGATTATTTGATAAATCAGTTCAAGAAGTTACTGGCAATTAAGAAGAAAATGAAGGAAAATCACGACTAAGATATATCTTATTAAAAAAAAAAGGTGAAATTGTTTGCATTGTTAGAGTTTTTAACAAAACGTATCAAATTAGATTTTTGATGTTTTTTTTTTAAATTATAATTTATATTTCTATTAATTTATTACCAAGCCAAATTTATACGAAATACGTTTTTTTTTTTTTAATCCGTATATAACAGTAGTGTTACAAAGTGAATACCAATTATAGACTAACTAAACGTGCAAAAAAAAAGTTGTTACTCACTTACGTATACTCTAATTGATAATAAAATATTAGTATGCTATATTGTAGTATAATTACGATAAATCAAAACTTAAAAAAATCTATAAATGCAAAAAATGACTATAGTCTTAATTAAATGTGTTAAAGGTGTATATTTGGGTTTCAATTTCAGGCTAATATGGCAAGATATTTAAATTCTACATAATTTAATTTGTCCAGAGGGTGGATCTACCAGTTATCTGTCCGATAGCTGGGTGGAATCACTACGGGTACGCGACCCCGGACTGCTCTAGCTACCAGTGTCACATTCCTGTATCTTCCGTGATCACAGTATCCTCACCCCTCTCCTTGATACGTTGTTTCCCAAAATTATCCCAGCGTCACGCCAAAGAAGAAGGAAAACTAATATTAAACCCGGAGCGGTGCCTCCGTTTAGGCGTAAGCCAGTCACCTGCGGCCAAACCAGCACCACACGTATTGACTCGTCATTCCTGCGGATCCTGCTGGGGAGGAGGAGAGGGTGGCATGGGTACTGGGCAAGCCCGTGTTGCCATAAAGTCGCCTGGCCCAGGCGTAGCAGCATCCACGGAGAGGACACTTCGCTCACCTGTCTTGCAGGTGGAAAACAACACGGAGAGTGGCAGTCACCGGTTATAAGTCAGCACGAATAGGCGTAAGTGCGGACGCCAGGGGCCACTCTTGACAGTAGGAGGATCCATCGTAGATCCATTGATCAGTTACCGCCTGCTTTAAGTCGGGCAGCCCCCGATCAATAAGGTACTGATCCGCCTCAGCGTTAACTTGTTCCGCCTGGGTGAACGGAACACAAGCCTTACAGCTAGACGTTGACGCTGTGACATTAACCACCTGCTCAAAGAAACAAAAATCTCAAAACCCACACCAACGCTGCTTACATGCGCTTTGCGACATGGAATGTCCGAACGATGAGGACAGGCTTCCCGAACACCTACGGAAGCTCCGATTGCGCCCAAAAACTGCGCAAAACTTACAGTATCGACGTGGAGCTCAAAAGGCTCAATATCGATATTGTAGCCTTACAAGAGACCAGAACTGAAGACGAAGGGTCTTTGCGTGAAGCTAACTATACTTTTTACTGGAAGGGCAAGAGTTCCTTGGAAACACGAGAGCACGGTGTAGGTTTCGCGGTTCGAAACCATCTCATCAACGCCATAGAAGGCGTTTCTGAGCGGATTATGGTCTTGCGTCTAAACACAAAAAGCGGCTTTGTCACGCTAATTTCCGCTTACGCACCGACGCTTAGTTCAAAACTTGAGACCAAGGATCTATTTTACGGCCAGCTCGATGAGACAGTGCGCAGGGTGAATCCAACTGACAGACTGCATATTTTGGGTGACTTTAATGCCCGCGTCGGTCAGGGCACATCAGCCTGGCCTGAATGCCTCGGTGCACACGGCATAGGCAAGCTTAACGACAACGGACAACGACTGTTGGAGTTTTGCTCAAGGCACCAGCTGTGTGTTACCAACACCTTTTTTAAAGGCAAAATGATGCGGAAAGTCTCGTGGATGCACCCTCGATCTAAACACTGGCACCAATTAGACCTTGCTCTTACAAGAAGGAGGGATCTACGGGAAACGCTCCACACGCGGGCGTTTCACAGTGCCGATTGTGACACCGATCACAGCCTCGTTGCTACTAAAGTTCGACTTGTCCCTAGAAGAGTCCATTCTTCCAAGCCACCCGGTCGAAAAAAGATAAATCTTTTCAAGACTCGTGACATGGAAGTAGTGGAGTCATTTGGGGAACTCGTCCGCGAAGAAGTTGCAACTTGGGATAGTACGGCATCAGCGCGAGTCGAATGGGAAAAAGTCAAGTCTCTTCTCACTGACACTGCAGGCAAGATTTTTGGCTATCAAAAGGCAAAATCTTACGACTGGTTTCAAGAAAACGAGGAGCACTTACTTCCCTTGATTGACTCGAAACGCCAAGCCGCTTTAAATTTTCGCCTTAACCCTTGCGATGCGACGCGTA
Organism: Nymphalis io; assembly: GCF_905147045.1. Classification (NCBI taxonomy): domain Eukaryota; kingdom Metazoa; phylum Arthropoda; class Insecta; order Lepidoptera; family Nymphalidae; genus Nymphalis; species Nymphalis io. The sequence continues at coordinate 2,698,625 of NC_065914.1, forward strand.
AAGATCTCACGAAGGCAAAAGCCTCACTCCAGCGTAGCACGCGCTTCTTTGTAAATGCGTATTGGACAGAGCTTTGCCAAAGCATCCAAGCGTGCGCAATCGCGGGGGATATTGGCGGGGTGTACGCGGGCATCAAAAGAGCTCTTGGACCTACTCCAAAAAAGACGGCACCTCTCAAGGAAACCGACGGTTCTGTTATAACAGACAGCACCCGTCAGATGGCAAGATGGGTAGAATACTTCAAGGGGCTCTACTCGTGCCCAGTGGATATTCAGCCAGAAGCAATGGAGCTTGTCCCGAATCTGGCAACTTGGCACGAGCTAGACGTTGCACCCACAGTAGAGGAACTTTATCTGGCCGTCAAGAAGCTCAAATGCGGAAAGAGCCCCGGAAAAGACGATGTTGTCACCGAAGTCGTCAAGCTTGAGTGCCTCTTGCCCATCCTTCATAACCACCTGGCTAAGTGCTGGGAAGAAAACTACGTCCCTCAGGATATGCGAGATGCTAACATCGTCACTCTTTATAAAGGCAAAGGCGATCGTGGCGACTGCAACTGTTACCGCGGAATATCTCTTCTTAGCATCGTCGGTAAAGCCTTTGCCAGGGCCATTTTAGGCAAACTACAAAGGCTCGCCGACCGCGTATACCCTGAGGCACAATGTGGTTTTAGGTCCCAACGGTCAACTGTCGACATGATATTTTCACTCAGACAGCTACAAGAAAAGTGTAGGGAGCAACATACCCCCCTAGTCATTGCATTTGTAGACCTAAATAAGGATTTTGACTACGTGAGCAGAGAGGGGTTGTACTCGGTTCTTGTCAGAATTGGATGCCCCCCAAAACTCCTAAGGATAGTGCAATCGTTCCACGAAGGTATGGAAGTCACCGTCCTACACAATGGCAACGCATCCACGCCATTCGACGTACGCCGTGGTGTTCGTCAAGGTTGTGCACTGGCCCCCACCTTGTTCGGAATATTCTTCTCAGTGCTTCTGAAGGTTGCTTTTGGAGATGAACAGCAAGGCGTCCACTTACACACGCGAACCGATGGTAGGCTGTACAACATCTTAATGCTCAAGTCCAAACGCTACATGGAGGACCTATTTGTAGATAGTCTCCTCTTCGCTGACGACGCTGCCTTCGTTGCTCATGACCAAGCTGAACTTCAGAGTCTAATGGACAAATTTGCCAGAGCGTGCGACCTCTTTTCAGTGTCCATAAACTGCAAGAAGTCCGTTATTTTAGCGCAAGGATGTTTAGAGCAACCAGTCATCTTGCTTAACGGCGCACCTTTACAGGTGGTTAACAAATTTTGCTACCTTGGGTCGCATTTGTCGAGCAATCTCTCGCTTGATGCAGAGATCGACTTCCGCATCGGCAAAGCAGCCTCTACGTTCGGGAGGCTCTGTTCAAGGGCTTGGGATAACAGACACCTTACGGTAAAAACGAAAATGCTTGTTTACCAATCATGTGTCCTAAGCACACTCTTGTATGGAGCAGAAACGTGGACAACGTACGCAAAACAAGAACGCCGACTAAACACATTTCACTTGCGTTGTCTTCGGAACATTCTGGGCATCACATGGCAGGATCGCGTGACAAAAGAGTCTGTTCTAGGCGAGGCACAGCTGCCTAGCATCATGGCCACTCTCAAAAAAAAACGGTTACGGTGGCTGGGACACGTGCATCGAATGGAGCAGACCCGTCTTCCAAGGCGAATACTACTGGGAGAGGTTGTGGATGCAAAGAGGTCTGTTGGGCGGCCTATGCTCCGTTACAAAGATTGCGCTAAGCGTGATATGGTTGCGTTTAACATCCCTAGCAATCGATGGGAGGAACTGGCAGAGGACCGTGCCAAGTGGCGACGCCTTACTCACGAAGGTCAATCAAAGCATGACAATGACTGGTTTAAATTACTAAAAGAAAAACGCACTAGGCGTTATGAGCGGGCTTCAAACCCCCGCCCATCTGGGGGCGCATACACTTGTCGGAAGTGCGGCCGGAGGATCCTCTCTCGCATTGGTCTTTTCAGTCATGAACGCAAGTGCCTTCGCGATGCCGCTTAAATCATCTGTCAAAGATGCAGAGGCCTATATATATATTATTCATTTGTTATTTACTATCTATTTTACAACTTAAAAAAAAGAAAAATTTTAAATCCAATTTTAAATCGGAGTCTCGTAAAGACTGGTAGGACTCTCGTAAGGACATTGTCACCGCCAATAGACATCGGCACTGTAAGATATCTAAATCGTCCCTTATATCATCAAAGCGCCACCAACCATAGGAGCTGAGACGTAATGTCTTATTCGTTGAAATAAACAAAAGTATCCGAGTCTCCCACCTCAGTCTCCGCACGAGCACGGCCTTGGCTGCGTGCGCGTCCCGCATGTAATACCGGAGCGTGTCCGCCAACTTCAAATCCTGGTCCGAAGTCATTCGACCTTCGATTTTCTGAAAAGATTATTGATAGCTACTTATTACTTAATTATAATAATAAAATATTAAATATAATGTTAAAAAACTATTTAAATTAAATTAAATTTTAAAATTGTTATTGATAAATATTATTATCTAAAAAAAAAATGTAATTATTTTTTATTACTGTATTGTATTTTAAAATTTGTAAAGTTAAAAAATATAAGTTAAAAAACGATCATCGGTTAGGATTCCCGCGTTCTTACCACTGGGGCCATCTCGGCTTTCTGAATTGTCTGAGAATTGAATAATATTCGGAAATATATGGTTAATGATGATGATGATGGCGATATGACAGATTTCGGCTACGGCGGTCAATCTCAAGAGAGATTAGTCAACTGCGCAGGAGATATTATAGTGCTCAAGTGTGTACATAAGACAGATGCACTATTTATTCACCTACTCGGTACGGTAATCCGAGACGAATGGAAACGGTTCAGGTGCAGGACCAACTTTACGTGCTTTCCGAGGCACGGTACAAATTTCCAGATTCCAGATTGCTACTGAGGATTTTCGACAAAAAAAAACTTTTTATTTGCCCGTCCGGGAGCTTGAATTCTCCTTATTTAATTTGTGTAGTCGTAAACTTGGTATTGCAAGTTTACTTCTGATGGTCCTTCACTGATTCTATCGAAATGTTTTGTTACGGTGAGTACTCACCCTTATGTTTGGAGGTCATCCTGTCGACCTTGGCGACGGCCTCCTTCAAATGCGAATAGTACTCCTGCAAGAACGCCGTCTCCTGCTCGAAGAAGTCGTTCAAATCCCTCACCATCGCCCCGAGGTAGATCTCGTCCGTCGTCATGGTCATCGACCGGACCTGTACATTTATTACGAGAATTATTTCAACACTAACTACTGATGGTAAAGCTTTGTGCAAGCTCGTCTGGGTAGGTACCACCCACTCATCAGATATTCTACCGCAAAACAGCAGTACTTGGTGTTGTTGTGTTCCGGTTTGAAGGGTGACTGAGCCAGTGTAATTACAGGCACAAGGGACATAACATCTTAGTTCCCAAGGTTGGTGGCGCATTGGTGATGTAAGCGATGGTTAACATTTCTTACAATGCCAATGTCTATGGGCGTTGGTGGCCACTTACCATCAGGTGGCCCCTATGCTCGTCCGCCTTCCTATTCAATATAAAATAAAAATACCTCGTATATCTAGGATTTTGTGCAATGCCTATGTCCGCCACTGGATAATCCCGGTATTTCCCCGCTATCAGTGCCAGTGTCTATGAGTGAAGGTGACCTATTCACCTGCAAGCCTGTAAATGTCTTGCTGTTGAACAAAGACCTCCTTTCCTTTTGAGGAGGAGGTTTGGAGTTTATTCCACTACACTACTACAATCCGACACAGGTTTCCTCACAATGTTTTCCTTCAGCGACGATTAAGCGATAAATTATAAACTCAAATATATATATATATATATATAAGTGCATGAAAATTCAGTGATATTTGCTCACCACTTTATATTGCTGGGCAAGCGTCTGTATCCATTGAATAACGACACTGTATTTTTATGTTCCAGTGTGAAGGGTGAGTGAGCCAGTGTGACTACGGGCATTAAGGACATAACACCTAAGTTACCATGGTCGGTGGTCACGTTGACGTTGTATGAATTCATTTTCCTTACAGTGTCATTTGTCAGTCCACCTACCGGTATTAAATTCAAAACGTAAAAAACCACAGATAAATAAAACTCAAATTATAACCAGCATACTCTTCATTCTCCTCGTATCTGTCATGCAGCCAGACAAACTCGCAATCCGGTTTCGCAGGAATACTCACATCCTTCAACTTCTGTACTGTATTCTGTTCAATCCGTCTTCTCCTTCATATCTAAAAGAACGTTTTCAATTTCTTAGTTCTTCACATAGCCATAATCTTCGTTCTGAAGAGAATTTGATTTTAAAAATACCACCTCATACAACATCTTTTTATAGTGACTCATTTACAGTCCATTCAATTCGTCTTTGGAACTCTCTTCCACTAGAAGCAAGACGTGCACCAACTATTACTTTTTTTAAAAAAATGATAAAAGAGCACTATCTTGCTTCATGAAGAAATACTGCAATTAAATATTTTATTTATTATGTAAGTATCTATAGTATGTAAATGTATATATTTATAATGTGTATGTATATTATATTATTATATAATTATATATTTATGGAATATTTATTTATGTATCGTATATATACATATATATATTGTATCTATTTTTTTTTTATGTATTAAATAATTTGTACACCCCTACCATCCTATCTCTCTCCTCTACCAAAGGTTGCCTGGATGAGATCGCTGTTTTAGCGATAAGGCCGCCTATTGTACATTTTTCTTTTCTTTGTTTTTGTTTTACTCCTATTATTTTTGTCTATATTGGTGTGCAATAAAGAGTATATAAATAAATAAAACTCCTCGTGCTGTCTCACAACGAAATACTCCGCCTTTTGAACTCCGGTAGCGTTGTCTTCATGTGTACAGTGAATTTTACTTTTTCCTTTTTGCTTAGAGTGTCGGAAATATAAACCTAAAAACAAAAATAATAAAATATATTTATATATATTTATATATAGAGATTATTTGTGGACAATCGTATATCGTAGCTGTCACGGAAACCTTTTGTTTATCCAACTTATTGCGTTCAGTTACTGTGGCATTTGTTATTTTAAAGGCAGAAGTAACTAATTTGAATTGTTTGTTACATGTCTTGATGAAATGTCCTTAAGTTCGTTATTTTATGATTATTTACTTCTATATAATTAATGTTCCACTTCTTATACAAAATAATTATAAATGAGCCTCTTCTCATGGGGTGGTTTGGATTCCACCATGCTGATCCAAGGGGCTGGTGAATACACATGTTGCAGACATGATTCATACATCACAATGTGATTCTTCAGCACCGATCACAAATTGAATTATAAATATAAATGCCGCATTTATGAAATTAAAATTCGAGATTTATTAACCACACTATCATTCGACTGTTTAACTGACAGATATCAGACTTATATATATATATACAATATCATACCAACCAATAAGCTATTATCAGCATCAGCTGAGAGACATTCTCATTCGGTTTCTTCTTTTCCGGTTTGATGTCACCGCTGGAGGGTGTTGATATGGGCACCAACAGGGGATCATGGTTGCTTTCTTCTACACAATCCTGGAAATATTACATTATCATAGTTAGTGGAAATAAATACTTATAATAGAACTGTAAAATAACTAGTTGATATTAACTCATTTTTACCATAGAAATTGCAACTATGAAACACCATCAGAGCCCCGTCAACAATGGGAAATAATTGTTTACATTAATTGCAAGATTCCAACTTACAAAGTTACATTATGTACCTCACAAATTATCAAATTCAAATATTCTTTATTGTGTAAGTGGGCTTACAAAGATCTTGAACATATAAAGTAGAATTAGCCAATTTCTGATACTTAGCATGCAATATTTAATGTTTTGTTTAAATATTGTAATCTATTAATTTTATGGTGGTAGGGCTTTGTACAAACATGTTTAGGTAGGTACTACCCACTCATCAGTTATTCTACTACCAAACAGCAGTAGTTGGTACAAGTAAGCCAGTGCAATTACATGCACAAGGGACATAACATCTTAGTTTCCAAGGTTGGTGGCGCATTGGTGATGTAAGTGATGGTTTACATTTCTTACAATGCCAATGTTTATGGGCGTTTCTATAAGAAATTCTATAAGAAAAAAAAAATGATATAAAATTCACTTTTACATAGTCTGTACTTGTCAAACAATGATGTACAGTTTATATAAATGTAATATTAATTAGAATTGGCTACAGATATGCTTGAACCAAATTCATATAACACTACAGTAGTCTTAAATAGTTCTTAAACTTAGATTAACTGAAGAATTATGTTGTAAATATACAAATATAATTACATATACTACTTATGCTTCTTAATTTTCATATATTGTTTTTATAACTAACAATGGAACAGCTTTTGTTTCATTTTGACTTGACTTAATTATATTGTATAAAAACTACTTTCAGTTTTTTTTTTTTTTTTAATACAAAATATATATATTTTTAATATATTCATGACTAAATACATCAGAATTATTCTCAAACTAATAATCCTTTATCGCCTTGAAGTAATTACTGATAGCGTAAACTATCGCGTTAACACAAAACAAAAAAAACACTAACTCCACGTCACGATTTCTAATCCCGGTAAAAACTTCTTTCACCATTCATTTCTGTTTTCATATCATTACAAATACCTTTCCGACCGAAATATGAAAAGTTGTTTGCAAAATATTCTTACTGAAAGATTTATAGCGTAAAAATATTGTTGGAATCTAATAGGATACGCCCCCGGTATAAGTAAAAATAAAAAATAAAACAATAAGAATTTTAACAACTTACCATCATATTGGTTTAGGAAGGTATTGTTAAGTTTATTCCTCAGTTGATACTAACACAATTGAATTAAATATTAATTTGTTTAAACAAATCGGCGACACTTAACGACAATCACAAAACAAATTGTCAAATAATCAATTGTCATTTGTCATGCTATGTCAAATAATCAAATTGTCAATATTGTAAATTGTTATGGCACTTTATAAGATTAATGTTGGTACTCATAAAAATATATCTATCATAGCTAGTTAAACTTAACAAAAAAAAAAAGATTGTGGGTTCGGTGCGTTTTTTTAAATTTTTAAGTACTTAAATATAGTTATAATCCATTTTTTATATTATGCTATTTACGCTTCTAAGTTAAACATAATTTGCAATGGTTAGCTTTAATTACTTTTCTAGTAAGTTGACTTAAAAAACTTTTTATGAAAAATAACCATTAATATTTTATATGTTTAAATAAAGTTTTTTAGTTTATGGTAAGCAATTATTTAGATTAATTATAAAAAATTAGAATATTTGTTTTCAGCTAATTATATTTTCTATTTTATTCATAATCAATGAAATGTTCTACTTACGAGTAAACACTTAAAATTAATATTCTACTGGTTAGTAGAATATTAATATATGTACTACACAATAATCGTCTTTTGAATGTAATTTTCGTAACTATAGAAACTAATAGACGCAATGACGATTTCCTTCTAACTTACACAAGAAAGAGAACGAAAATAACGTTACAAATGGTTTAGACAGAGATAAAATTATTAAATCTTTTGTCCCTTATCACGTAACCAGTTTTGGTGTTTATACAAAATCTCATGATGATCGGTTGAAAAGTTAATACTACTACATTAGTACACAAACAAACAAACTCACTTTCACATTGATAATATTGGTTATGTTTAGGATATAATACAATTTATCTTATAAGATCACACAATGTGGATCACACAAGTATGGAATGAGAAAGATATATATATATTTCGCTACTCAAGTAGCGAAATATATATACATACAAACTTGACAGTTGATGCGTTCATAGTGTTTATTATTCAATTTTCGCTTATTTTTATGTTAGAAAACGATTCTAATTCAGTGAAAAGGCCGAGAAACAATCCTTATATAATATCGAATGTTATACAATAATGCATTGTCGTATTATTTCATGTTGAAGCGATATCAAGAAGAAAATTGCCGGCGTGTGTTTTCACGCGTAAGTACGACTATTTTGTCCCTAAATATAGTTTCTCAGTGATGTTTATTTATGCCATAGCACGACGGAACCTTATATTGCATTAAAATCCTAAAGATAATAGGATTTTCCAGTTTTTATCATTCATAACCAATTACGTAGGGCTGCCGTTGAGGATGCAGAATGAAACCGAACGAATTTAACTTATACGTTTATTTAAGTAATTAAATTTAACAATTAATTATTTCTAATTTCTAATACGTGACAGTCTGTTCGATATCAGAACAAAAAGTGAAGATCTGTAGTCTGAATTACATATTTATAACGAAATCGGTGAATCACTGAATGGTCCCCACGGTATGGTAATTCTTGGTAGCACTCGATGTTCGGGAGGTCTTGCGAAACAAAGCAGCGACGCTGGCAACAGGTGCTAGCTTCAAGGAATGCATGGTGTGATTATTTCTCACGGTATGGTATTTCTTGGTAGCGCTCGATGTTCGGGGAGGTCTTGCGATTATTTCTTAACAAACCTATAATTATTTATCATGTTAGTGCTGCCAGTGTCAGCTAAAAAATTTTCGATAAAAAATATCAACTCTTCGACAATGTAAACAAATAAATACGGAGTCCAATAATAACCTAAAGTGCTTCGTTATATGTAAATATGTTATTTTAATTTATTCGTTCTCCTATTTATAATTTCCTAACGACAATATCATTTAACATTCTTCATGAATTTATAATATTATTAGATTCCGAGTCAAGAGGTTAACATAGAAATATATGTGGCAACCATCCTTTATTAATAATTTAATTGTGTTTTAGATTTCAACATCTGATTAGAATGCTAATCCAGTACCATATAAATATCCTGAAGTACAATTGATAACGGAAACAAAAACAAACAATGCAATGGTTTTTGGGTGTAGTTGGCAGACAAAAAAAATTTTAATTAAATTTTTTTATAATAAATATTAAAAAGTAAAATTTAATAATCTCATTCCGTTTTAATTAAATCCTAAAAATTATTTATCTCCCAAAACAGGGAATGCAGTTACTATGGCAACATTATACGCAACAAACAAACAAACTATCACTTAGTTTGTCAATTTGCGCGTCTCAGTCGCGGTTTCATGGCCCCTTGGTCTTTTTGTATACGGTAATTTTAAACTTCACGTTAATTTGAAATACATTTTAAATAAAATAATAAAAGTAAATCTACTTACTATATATAAGAATATTATATTGGGGACTGAAGTATAATTTATTCCATTAATGATCAATCTAGTAGTTAAATTATTTTTGTATCAAACGCCAGGCAGGAAAAAAAATCTCCGTCAAATCTCGATTTTTTTGGTGGATAGGTACTGAAGCCTGGCCACACCGAAATATTTTATTGATCGATCGAAATTCGAAGCACAAAAATGGATCGCACAAACTACTAGCTTATTAATTATTTTCATTGAAAATACATTTAAAACAAACAAAATGGGAACGCAGAAACCTGGAGAATGGGCTAATTCGCTCATTGCCCGATTCGAAGAACAAGTAACTATTAAAATATTACATCTTTTAATTTATTTATCTCGACCCACCCAATTTTCGTAACAAATGTATTTAACTAAATATTTATTAACATATTTTATTTCCCTTCAGTACGTACGTATTTTAAACATACAATTGCTTTATTCACTTTTGATTTCGTCAATTTAAATACGATACTTCTACGCCTACGCAAAATTTCTCAACATTGATTTTTTTTTACGGGATTTGCAGCTACTTTTTAAATATATCGTTTTGAATTATAACCTTTACGTTTAAATAATCTTCTTTTATTATTTATTTATAATATTAAAATCATTCGACAGTATTACTTGTATATTAATTGTAGTTTTTGTAAAGGAAAATTCTATTTTTTTTTATTATATTAAAAGAACAAAAACAAATTGCAGCTACCATACAAAACTGGGGCTCAGAACCTCCATTCTCGTATAAATGAAGAACAGTGCAAAGCATGTTTAGTTCAGATAAGTCTGCATCGCTTCTCTTTGGTGATTGCTGGCTTAACAAAAATATTGCAGAGAGTCAATGAATTGGTATGTATTAATCAAATTATATATTTATTTACAAAAACATGTAATGTCAATAATACTAATAACTTGATTAAGTCTTAATTTAAAGCTGGTATAAGTTTTATTTATATTGGCCGGCTCATCCGCCTAACTACTTTAAAAAAAAATATAATAGGTATAATAATATACACGATGGTAGGGCGTGGTGGTGGTGTATAATAATATACAGGGTGGTTTGTGCAAGCCCGTCTAGATAAGTACCACCAACTATAGTAAGTAAAATCTAGGTCTAAAACTTTTCCATAAACATTATTAACTTTGTTTATTTGTGATAGGCCGGTTAAATCCATAAAATCCTTGACAATACCATTAGTTGAGGAGTTTGTGCTATGTACATATAATTTTTTTGAATTGTTTCCATTAAAGCATTCTCAAAGGCTAGCTATTATATTTTTAGTACATTTTATTGCTTTAGTGTTGATTCCATCTATACCAGTACTACAGTTTGCATCGAGATTATCAGTTTACTTACTGGTGGTAGTACTTACTGGTGGTAGTAGGTAGTAATTTAAGTTACTGGTGGTAGAGCTTTGTGCAAGCTCGTCTGGGTAGGTACCACCCACTCATCAGATATTCTACCGCAAAACAGCAGTACTTGGTATTGTTGTGTTCCGTTTTGAAGGGTGAGTGAGCCAGTGTAATTACAGGCACAAGGGACATAACATCTTAGTTCCCAAGGTTGGTGGCGCATTGGTGATGTAAGCGATGGTTAACATTTCTTACAATGCCAATGTCTAAGGGCGTTTGGTGACCACTTGGCATCAGGTGGCCCATATGCTCGTCCGCCTTCCTATTCTATAAAAAAAAAAAAAAAATATTTTTAAGATTTCAGTAACTGAGTTTTGGCTGAAATCTGAAAGATTGTGAATTGCGTCAGTTAGTGGCTTTGGTAAGGCAAAAGAGGGGCGGTCATGAAATGCCTTTGGTATTTCATTTGCTAATTTGGTCCCTATTGTGGGAAACTAATCATTAAATTTTTGACAAACTTCCACAAGATTAGTTACAAATTTACCATCTATATAGAGTTTTGGAGGAGCACAAATTTGTTGTTTGTGTGTTAACTAGGTTGTACATCCTTTTTGTTTTTTTTTTACAATAAATTCTTTATAGTAATAAAAGGTCTTCCTATATTGAATCGATTTGGCTACCAGGTTAACTTTATATTTACCAGGAGGCAATAATTACTTATGGATATAAGTAGTTTTATATTCTTATGAATGTAAGCTGATACACTACCTCTTTTTGAATCAGTCCTGTAATTATAATAGTGCGTGTAGTTGTCGATTTTAAGTCGTTGCGCTTGTTCGTCAGGGGCTATCCACGTTTCCGTTATTAAGATTATATGTGTCGTGTCATCCCTTTTATATATTTTATAGTAAGCTCGCTTTCTCCATCTTTTTGACGACGAGTTCCTCTTGAAGATTCTTCAGATATCTTTGTTGTGTGGAAGTTTGGTCCGAGAAGATCCTAATATTTTCTGGTAATTTCTCTTTGCTACGAAGAAGTGTCTTTAGAGGTGCTGTAGTATATTCATTTAAATAATATACAAAATTTAAAGTTTCTAAGCCAATGCGTTCAAGAGTTCTAGGCTTATGTGCCATGATCAATAAACCGCTCTCCCTTTACGCCACTATGTTTCAAAATTTCAAATTTCTAAGTCAATGCGTTTAAACGTTATATAAGGTACAAAGTAGTACAGTCTCGTAGAAAAGTTTAGGCTCAGGAATGTTATCTGTCGGCTAGTTTCAGCAACGTCACACTGGCGGGGATCACCGCAGCGCGCCTTATTTATGTCAGACGCCAGACGTTCAACATATTTAATCCTCAAAACGTTTTTTTTATTATCTCCATAAATATATTATTTATCATTTGCATCATTCGACAATTAAATACGCGTTTACACCGATATCCGTGGATCCGTTAAATGAATAATTTTCGTCCCGCGTTGACTGCGTGTGAGAGTGGCCCTTCCAATCTGTGTGGGTGTTAGGTATCCTATCTCCTCTTCTGTAATGTATACTTGATGGCTCAAAAGATAGTTACTATTATTGGCGTAGTGTTTTTTGATCTCCAAGCTAATATTAAATGTCAAGTCAGAGTACAGTAACAGCCTGTTAATGTCCCACTGCTGGGCTAAGGCCTCCTCTCCATTTTGTGAAGGTTTGGAACTTATTCCACCACGCTGCTCCAATTTCAACAGATTTCTTAATATTTACTCTGACTAAGCCGAGATGGCCTAGTGGTTAGAACGCATAAATCTTAATCGATGATCGTAGGTTCAAACCCGGGCGAGCACCACTGAATTTTCATGTGCTTAATTTGTGTTTATAATTCATCTCGCGCTCGATGGTCAAGGAAAACATCGTGAGGAAACCTACATGTGTCTAATTTCACTGAAGTTTTGCCACATGTATATTCCACCAACCTGCATTGCAGTAGTATATTGCACCAAGTGGCTCGACCTAACTCGACATTTCGAGGAACACGGATATTTTCTCTCCCTCCTTAAAATAAATATGCGATATCCCAGTTGATTTGTCTCATATACCCATAGAAGTCCATGCAATGCTGCAAAAGATGGAATTTTCAAACATTGCTTGCCATGTCATTCGGAATTAATAAATCTGTCTTCCAAAAATGTCTATATCGGTGGTGATCACTTAACATCAGGTGGCCCATTTACGTCCGTCTACCTGTAACATAAAAAAAGTTTAGGTAACTATTGCGGGGGGCCTAAAACAGTATCCTCGCTGATCCTACAACTGGAATGTCGCAAGCCGTGTATAAATTAGTTCATTGTTAATTAATCTAGATTAGAGTTCAAAGGTCTGTGTCGGTTACTCGTTGACGTATTAATACGTTAATAATAATAATAATGTCCTCCAGACCGATTTCGGTCACGGCGGCCAATCTCAAGAGAGATTAGCCAACTACGCAATAGATATTATAGTGCAAAAGTGTGCGCAAACACAAGTGCACTCTATTCCCTAACTCTCTCCCTAATCCGATGGAACGGCAATCTGTCGGATTGCCGGAAAGAGTTCAGGCGCAGGACCAACGGTTTTACGTGCTTTCCGAGGCACGGGAGTGAACACACTTCAAACTTCCAGACTCCAGGCTGCTACTAAGAATTTTCTGACAGAATAACCCAGTATCTTTTTATTGGCCCGACCTTCGAATTGAACCCAGGACCTCCGGGTCTTCGGCCTTACCTCAATCCACTAAACCAACGAAGCAATCAATACGTTAATAGTGTATAGGTGTATATATACAAAGACTAAATTCGAATAATAACAATAATACACCAACAAACATTTGATATATAAGATGTCTAAAGTTTAGATGAACGTCATCTCACATTTAGGTAACACAGAACTATTGTATTATAATAATAATATCCTGGAACATTATTCACACACGGCCATCTGATCCCAAACTAAACAGAGCTTGTACTATGGAAACCAGACAACTGATATACTATATATACTACTTTTCTTTTGTAAATACATACTTATATAAATAATTACACCCAGACTCAGGGCAAACAGACATGTTCATGCACACAAATGTCTGTCCTGGGTGGGAATCGAACCCATAACCTTCGGCGTGAATGACAAGTATCTACCAACCACGCCAACCGTCGTTATGTAATTCATATTTTTATTAAAGTTCATACTTATTTGCATGGGATGCGCATACGATTGCAGATGACTGTGTTCCTTGGTACGCGAATATGGACTTTAAATACTGCGTAGATACTTCAATTTCCCTTGTACAATTACAAATGCACAGCGATTCAATGCGGCGCGTTTGATAAGAATCGTTATTTACGTTTTTTTATATAGTATAGGAAGGCGGACGAGCATATGGGCCTCCTGATGGTAAGTGGTCACCAACGCCCTCAGACATTGGCATTTTAAGATGTTAACCATCGCCTACATCGCCAATGCGCCACCAACCTTGGGAACTAAGATGTTATGTTCCTTGTGCCTGTAATTACACTGGCTCACTCACCCTTCAACCCGAAATACAACAATACCAAGTACCGCTGTTTTGCGGTAGAATATCAGATGATTGGGTGGTACCTACCCAGACGAGCTTGCGCAAAGCCCTAGCACTAGTAAACGTATTTTACAGGTAAAACTATTCGATCCTCCTGTTTTCTTTTCAGCATCAACCAACGACCACTACATGCGTCAACCGACCTCAAACGGAGCTGGAGAAGGGTTACCATGATAGTTTAGTAATAGTCTTAGATACACTAGAGATATGCCTCAGCTCTCAGCCCAAGGACACGGCGAAGTACGAGGAAGCGATGAACGTTAAGATCTTATTGCGAGAAGTTTGCCAATTTATTGGTAAGTTGAATTCAGATATAACCAATACCTTCCATTAACCCCAATTTCTTTGAAAGAATTGATGGAACTGACGGTAAGTATGGATTAAAGTTGAGGCTCAGGCTGGAAGACGTGAATCTAAAACGAAGTTTGCTTGCCTAGTTTGCGATAAAGCGAGTCTTATACAGCGTCCTCTGCCCAGTGCCTAGTGGCTAGCTATAAGGCCGCACATCGCGAGGTCCTGAGTTCAAATCCCATCCCAATCCCAGGTCGGGCCAGTAAAAAGTTATTAGGTTATTCCGTCGAAGATTCTCAGTAGCAGCCCGGAGTCTGGAAGTTGGAAGTGCGTACACTCCTGTCTCGGAAAGCACGTAAAACCGTTGGTCCTGCGCTTGAACTCTATCCTGTCGTGTCGCGTTGCCTTCCCATCGGATTATGAGGGTGATAGAATAGAGCGTGCACTTGTATATGTCCTGCGGAATATAAATAATAATAAAATATAAATAGTGTCCAAAAATAATAATGTCCTCCTGGCCGAAAATTATTTTCATTATTATTATCAGGTCAATAAGAAATTGTAATTGTTTCAGATCTCCGAAACGAGAGCAATGTCAACAGCACCCTCCTCAGGCAATTAGCGAGTAAAGTACTATTCGCTCTCAGTCTCAATTTTTTCAATGCAGTTTTCAATAAGATAAGCGCACGATTACAGGTTCGTATTGTATTGCCTTAAAACTACTGGTTTTTGTTCGAGGTGTATGTTATATAGCCTAATCCAATGGCAGGTGGAGTAAGTTTAAGAAATAGTCAATATTTCTTAAGGCACCAATGTGTATGAGCGGTGGTCACCACGTACCATCAGGTGGCCCATCTGTCCGTCGGCCTAGATATATTTATATTTCAATTCTTAATGCTTGTATCAAATTTAATGTAAAAAAAATTTTTTTTACTATATATATTATAGCTCTGTATTTATTTTGTTGATATTATATTTGTATGTATGTATATTTTTGATAACTAATTACCGTCTTCACGGATTTCTGCTTAGTCTAAAGGGTGACTGGCAGAGAATGCCTTGAGGCATTAAGTTCGCCTTTTGTTCCAACTACATATTGTGGTGGTCAAAAAAGTTTTAAATTAAATAAGTAAATAATATTTATTGTTTAGTGCATGCTGAGACTATCTTTAATTAGTAGATCATTTAACATATTAATTTCAACGTGTAATATTATTGTTTTTTCATGTGTAATTGTATACTGTTGGTGGTCCTACTTAAATAAACAAATAATAATAATAATTTATATGTAATAGGGGGGGCAATAAAATCCACTCGGCGTTTTGTATGTAACGTTTGTGTGAAACAGTTCTGACGTTTTTTTTTTCTTCTAGGAATTAGCATCTAGCTCAGAAGAAAACCCCGATTACACTGATATAGAGCTGATACAGCACGTCAATGTTGACATATTGAGGCTTATACGACTTTTGACAGGTGAGTCGGTAAATATAAGTAATATCAAATATATCAATACCAAATGTTGCCATATATTTCCCGATTGTCAGAAAGAAATTTAAATTATTAGTTATCATTGAATTTATATAGTTTTTTAAGTATATTTTATCGGCCTCCCCTATAAACGTTGTAAGACCAATAGATTAATTAAGCAATGCTGTGTCTTCTTCTTTCGAATGTCAAATCGATAATGTCAGAAAGAGAGAAATCAGTGTCTAACTATAACTTTTTATATAAGGTCGTATATATGTATGTTTTAAAATCATTATTGTATTTCAGAATCTATTCAAAAGTTTAAATTGTTAAGAAAATCAGCGCGTATAGTACTCGTTGTGTCGCTGGAGAAAGCTGTCTGGAATTGGATGGACACATACCCGCAGGTTAGATTATATATTGTATAATTATCTGTGGAAACTTAACTGATGTCTTATTATTTTACATTAATATGCTATAAGTGTCATCACATTGTCTGTTTCCCTAAAAATGAATGATATAATTTGCAAAAATAGTATTTATTATAAAGCTTTAATATTTAAAAGCAATTATAAACTGGTGGTAGGGCGTTTTGCAAGCCCGTCTCGGTAGGTACCACCCACTCATCAGATATTCTACCGCAAAACAGTAGTACTTGTTATTGTTGTGTTCCGGTTTAAAAGGTGAGTGAGCCAGTGTAATTACAGGCACAAGGAACATAACATCTTAGTTCCCAAGGTTGGTGGCGCATTGACGATGTAAGCGATGGTTAACATTTCTTACAATGGGAATGTCTATGGTCGTTGGTGACCACTTACCATCAGGTGGCCCATATGATCGTTCGCCAACCTATACTATAAAAAAATAAAGTAAAATCAAGTAAATAGTTAAGTTAATTATTTATATAAAAAGCAAGTTGTCTAACAGTAAATGCCCCACTACTGGGATAAAGCTTCCTCTCATTTTATGCAGAAATGTTGGTGTTTACTCGTTTCTCTAATGTGGGCTTGTACTTGGACATTTCATCTCATTTCATATGCAGGTCCTCACAATCTTAACCTGCGACCAATAGAATCAATTGCAAATCAAAGAGAATTCTAAGAGATCATTTCCCAGCTGTGGAACTATAATAATAATAATATTTTATTTATTTCTTTGCAAAAAGTTAACAATTGCCATAAAACATTTAAATACCAGCTAAATAGTGTGAATACTGGTGCTTGCAATAGATAAACTGTTCTACAAGACACCAGGCCTCCACTCCTGTTTATATGAACAAAAAAGAAAAATAAATGTATAAAGTGAGAAGTAAGAAATAAAAAAAAATATAAAATGGAACAAATATGATGTCCATGCTTATGTGAGCGTGAGTACGTGCGCTGTATATAGTAAAGAGCTATTAAAAAAAAGCAAGTGTTATACGACCCTTTTCTACTGTCAGTTTTAAAACATACATATTATTTTATGTTGCAGGAATTCGCAGAAGTCCAATGCCGGCCTAATGATGAATTAAGTAAATGCTGCGCCACACTCTTCGACATCCTACAAGATAGTTTCTCGGACAACAAGAAGTCGAGGGTGGCGATGTGGCCGCTGCAGATTATGTTATTGATTTTGAATCCTGTATGTATAGCAATAGAGTTTGTATTTCAATACACGCTTGTACATTTAATTAATTTTAAAACCACTTCCACACAACCGATTGTGCTGAAATTTTGCACACACTTGATTTATATAATACAAATTATTATAACTATTTACTTCGATTGAGATCAATTTAAATATAATTGTTTATTATTGTCACACGCGCAAATTTATATACATATATTATATAAATTACTCAAATCAATGAAATTTCTAACATTCTTACTGACCCATAATTAATATGTTAGGAGTAGGGATAACATAAGCCCAACAGGTCAAAATAAAAAAATAAATAATATATAATAATATCAGTTTTTAGTGATTTATAAAGTAATAGTCACTAGAATTTGTGAGATACATTTATTGTAGCGGGATGTTATTGTTTATTTTGTATTTCTAGAAAGTTCTGGAAGAAATAGTGAACGCTGACAGCGGGGCGCCGTGCAGTCCGCGACACACGAAGAAGAAGCACTTCGTAGACACTGTTAAGCGCGGACTTAGTGAGTTTATGAAAAGTCACACTTTTACTTTCTCCAAGAATTAACGCATTCAAATTTTCACGTACGAAAAATCTTCTAAATATATCTAAATTGTGGGCGTGGAGCCGGTTTATGAGATTTACATTCAATGCCCCATTGCATTGTAAGAAATTGCATGCGTAGTAAGAACAGACTAAAAGAGATTTTGGTCCCAATAGCATCCTCCGTGGTGACCACCAGAAGCTACCGTCTTTTTTTAACGTTGGAAAATCGCATTACGCGCTTGCCCCACGGGTATAGTGGGGGGGGGGGGGGTATGTGGGGCTCGCCGGTGTCCAAGGCGTCGAGTACGCTCCGAACATCGGAATATCCATTAAAAAACCAGTGGTACCCTTTCCGTCTTAACGAGGAGCGCCACGGGATCGCTTTCGCATGCTACCGTCATTAGAAGTTATCGCCTTAACAACCTGCAGTAATAAATGTTAATTCAGCAACAAGAAAGCATATCAGATATCTATTAATTTATTTCTTACTAACTCAACCCGTGGCTTCGCCAACGTGGATTTCGGATTGTGTCGTAAATCCTGCAAAAACAATTTCGACGTACGTGCCTATTCGAATTATACATATTTAAATTATTAGGTAGAAGCGGTTGTCTAAGGGAATGAGAGTTTCGGTAACTTTCAAATAGCCATAGATAGATAGAATATACTTTATTGTTTACCATATAAAAATTACATAACATATCGTTACAACCTAATAAGCATTTTTATATTATATGTTTTATATAAAAATTGTTTTCAATTTATACGCTTGTTGTCCGCAATTGAATTAATAAAATATAGTAATAATTAATTCAATCGCTTCATTTCAATTTATTCAAAATAATAAAAACATTTGTTTTTATTTATCACTTTAATGTACAAGCAAATGTACCTTCCGATATTTTCTAAGCAAAGTAAGTAAGTAACAGCCTGCAAATGTCCCACTGCTCGGCTAAGGCCTCCCCCCGCTTTTTGAGGAGAAAGTTTGGAGCTTATTCCACCACGCTGTTCCAATGCGGGTTGGTGGAATACACTACTCTAATCGTCCTGCTGCTACCTGCATGTGTCTAATTTCGATGAAATTAGACACATGCAGGTTTCCTCACGATGTTTTCCTTCACCGAAAAGCACGAGATGAATTATAAACAGAAAGTAAGCACATGAAAATTCAGAGGTGCTTGCTCGGGTTTGAACCCACGATCATCGGTTAAAATTCACGCGTTCTTACCACTGGGCCATCTCGACTTTCTAATTTCTAAGCAAACAATGAAATATTCACTCGTTTAAAGTAAAATGTGTGTTCATATTCAGGCCCCCAAAACAATTCGAAGCAGATGACAGAAGCAGCAATAGTGACGTGCGTTAAGCTCTGCAAGGCCTCGACTTACCTGAACATAGCTGACTCCGGCAACGTTACCTTCGTGCTCGTCAAATCCGTCATTAATGACCTTAAGGTAAGTCAATGTTTGTTACACGCTATATATGATAATGGTGTACTGCGTCTTTGGTCTAGTGGCTAGATATAAGGCCTGGAAATCTGGAAGTTGAAAGTATGTACGCTCCCATGCCTCGAAAAGCACGTAAAGCTGTTGGTCCTGCGCTTGAACTGATGGTGTTGGATTTGCCGCCCTATCGGATTATAAGAGTTAGGGAATAGAGAGTGCACCTGTGTTTGCGCACACACTTGTGCACTATAATATCTCCTGCGTAGTTGGCTAATCTCTCATGAGATTGGCCGCCGAGGCCGAAATCGGTCTGGACTGACCTGACTGATCATGGTAATTTATTACTTATATTCGATGGTTGAAAATGCAAGTTAATATTATTATTCAAACAGTAACTTAATATGTAGGTATTGTACTTGGCCACAGGACCAAGTGCAAGTCCGTCTGCGTTGGTTACTCTGCCGCCTGTAAACAGCATTATTGTAAATAGTCAGAGCAATGCTTAATATTGTTGTGTTCAGATATGAAATGTGAGTGAGTGAGCAAAGTAGGCACAAGGGACATAACGTCTTGGTTCCCAAGGTTGGTGCATTGACAATTTGAGGAATGGTTAATATTTCTTACGGCACCGATGTCTATGGGCGGTGGGACCACTTCCTCCAGACAGCCCATGTGCCTCCGCTATGAACGCATGTATGTATGCATGTATGTATGTATGTATGCATGTATGTATGTCACGGCGCCTCCCGCAGTCGCTGCTGTTCAACCCCAACAAGCCGTACGCTCGCGGCGCGCCGTGCCCCGGGTACTCGGAGCTGGACCTGCTGACGGACTGCTTCGTGTCGCTGTTCCGCATCACGCCGCACTCCAACGACACGCTCAAGGTGTGCCTGAACCTCGTCACCAACATCTCCTACCACTACGTCATCGTCGACTCGCTACTCAGGTGAGTTCTACTGATCTCTTATTCCTGTTTCTTGCCGACTACCGTTGATTCTTGCAAGGAATGGTTAATATTTCTTGCAATGTCAATGACTTATATTTTACACGTGGTAAAGGAAATTAGAGTCTATATACAATAGTTAAAGTCCACATTCGGATATCCGAATACAGTCAGCAATCGTATGCCGCGGCATGCAAGCGTTCCATGCAAATATTGACTTTATATATTGCGTAGACAATTCAATTTCCTTTTTCACATGTAGTGTTAATGTGAATCGTAATTTAAACGATAGTTATACAAGTATCGATTCAATAATTTTGATGAAATGTTTTCAGGATAATCAAACAGCCTCGATTGCCGTGGTGGCCGCAAATTGAGCTGCTCTACTCGAGAGCTGCGGAACTACGGGCAATGTTTACGGACACGTTGAATAAAGCATCGCAGGTATTATATAAAAATCAAATAAATATATATTTCTTACTGTTATAAAATTAATTAGCAACGAAGTATATAGTGGTCTGACCAAGGCTTAAATCAATATATTAAAAAAAAACACTACCATAATAAGTACACTCAAATATAATTAATAAAAGCTTTTTTTCTATTTTCAGGCCTATAAAGTCCACACGCCATTACGAATGATATCATTATCACTAAAGTCTAAGGAAGTTCAATCGAAATTCAACAAGTCAGAAGAGATGACAGCGTATAGGAACCTGCTCCTACTGCTGGTGAAACTAGTTCACGCTGATCCCATGCTCATGTTGAGTGTAAGTTATTTCTTGAGTCATTTCAGAATCATATAATCCTGTATAAGAAGACTTGTTGCCTGGTTCCTTAACTTGACCTTGAATTTGCGATTATCTCTTTAGAGGCGCACGCGCATCTTATCTGTGCTTACTAATATTTTTTTACTTTAATTTCCAATAGAATCGCAGCCGTACGGGGATAGAGATCCAATCGTCTACTATGGAACTGATCAACGGGCTCGTATCACTTGTTCATCACACCGGGATGGAGGAGATATCCCAGGAGGCGATGGACGCGCTGCTCGCCCTGCACAGGCCGGATAGGGTGCACATGTGGAACCCTGAAGCGCCGGTCGACACTTTCTGGGATTTCAGGTAAGAATAACCGGTCATGTTTTGTCTAATTAAGAATCTAGCCAGTCTGGATCAACATCACCTATAGCTGACTCCTATGGTAGGAGTGAAGATGAAATGAACAAGTTTGACCTTGACTTAAAATGGTACCATTGGTGGAGATCAAAATAATCAGTCATTGTATGCTAATTCGTGTAAAAATTTGAATATTGGTGAAGTTGTTATCGGAGCTATGGAAGTGAAATAAATAAATATACATTAATTAAGAAATGTTTGTAATGCATAATATAACAGAATTATTAGCGAATTGCATGGAGTTGGATATAATATACTTTGTAGTTTTACGTAGTGCCGTAATTAAATAATCTTTAAAACTTAAGATGTCTTGGGCCCAGCGGGGGGATATTTACGTGCTGTTAAACAGTACTACTGTTACGTATTACTACTATACCAATATAATTTCCTCACTCCAGCTCGCAAGTTCTGTACAACATAAGTCAGAAGCTGATCCAGCGACAGATCGGGAACTATCGCGAAGTGCTGCGTTGGCTGCGCGACGTGCTGACATGCCGGAACGAGTTCCTCGCCAAGCACAAGGAGTACGCCAACGTCGGCTCACAGATACTGTTATGCAAACCGGCGCATATTCAGTTGGAGGTAAGTTGGAATTAAATATTCTGAGTAGATAATCTGATGTAGTACTGGTGGTAGGATTTTGTGCAAGCTAGTCTGGGTAGGTACAACCCACTCACCAGATATTCACCGAAAAACAGCAGTACTTGATTTTGTTGTGTTCCAGGTTGAAGGGTGAGTGAGCCAGTGTAATTACAGGCACGAGGGATATACAATCTTAGTTCCCAAGGTTGGTGGCGCATTGGCTATGTAAGCGATGGTTTACATTTCTTACAATGCCATTGTCTAAGGGCCTCGGTGACCACTTACCATCAGGTGGCCCATATGCTCGTCCGCCTTCCTATTTTATATATAAAAAAAAATCGCTATACTCTGTTTTAATCTGTGTCTAAGCAAACAGATGCACTCGCATCCGACATATTAAAACACATCTGAATTAAGAATATGTATGTAACCACAGATAATACAGTGCAGGATACCTGCAAATGTAGGATGAAATACTGCCTCACGTTTATTCGCGCTGGCGCTCGTCGCAGGTGGTGTTCTTCATGTGCCTGTGGTCCGTCGACACGGAGGAGGTGCTGGTGGCCATGTCGTGCTTCGCGCTGCTGTGCCAGGAGGCCGACACGCGCTGCGGCTCGGACGACGTGTCGGCGCACACGCTGCTGCCCAACTACGCCGTGTTCCAGGAGATCGCGCACACCTCCACCGTGCTCACCACCGGTGCGCCCCCCCACTGCTATTTGCACCTACACAAATAACTTAATGTATACTCAACGTCATATTTGAATTATAAAAAATTGATTGAGTACCAGAAATATTTACGAAAAGTGGTACTCGTTAGTTATTAGACTGATATTAGTAATGAATATCATATGATATTATATATATGATATCATTTATATTATAGCTTTCGATTCTCGATTTTCTGTATAAATGAAATTATCTAAAACAATTATCATAAACAAAAGTTGGGCGTGGCTTAAATATCTGAATGACGAAGGTCATAAGGTACTGTCGGCATCTTCAATAAAAAAAATATCAATTTACAAGCAGCCAGTCAGGACATGGCCAGAGGATGCTTTTACAAAAACATTCACAGTAAGAGACATGACACCGTAGTTTCCAAGAATTGTTAGCAACCAATTATGTGACCACTTGGCATCAGCTCTTGTCAGTTTATATAGACCCTTATTGTACACGCGTGGAGCCGGGCCAGAAAGCTAGTATTATTAATATAAACATAGAAGTTTTGGAACTTCTAATACATCGTTATTCCATTACTCACCACCGTGCACGAGATGGATTATAAACACAAATTAAACTAATGAAAACTTGCCAGTACTTGCCATCTCTTTTCTATAATAGTAAAATTTAATTCTAGAATATTCCATATCAATTACTAATATAACACTATGATTTAGGTTCAGCAGCTCTTCAAAAACGTATAATGGCATTGCTGAGGAAGATAGAACATTGCGTGAACGGTGTTCAGCCTGCCTGGGAGGAGACGTTTATACGTTGGTGAGTACACCATTTTATACACTTGGGCTTTTATACACTTGGGCTACCTCGTTTGTTTAAAGGCTAGATCATAAGGCCTCAAATCGCTAGAGACTGGATTCAAACCCCTGTTAAAAGCCAATAAAAAATAACCTGACAATGAACTCCCCGGAAATGCCTCGGAAGGTACGTAAAGCTTGATACTCTTCCCGGTCGTGTCGGATTGCTGTCCCATCAGATTATGAGATAGAGGGTATAGAGAGTGCACCGGTATTTGCGCATTCGTAATGGCGTGTGGACTTTAGACCGTGTCGATGCTTAAGACTAGGCAAGTCAACGGTCAAACGCTTGCCTATTAAGTGTAAAAAAAGAAAAATTATGTTTCACGCAGTTGGCTAGTCTCGTGGAGAGAATTCGTTGTTGTGGGTACGTACTTCTCTCCCAACCGCGGCCTGGCGGATTTCGAAATTTATCTTGGCTCAATCAGAGCTGCGGTGACCAGGCAGTCACTGAGGCCGATACTGGTCTTGGGCGACTTCAATGCCAAATCACGTGCCTGGGGCAACCCTGCCACGAATCCGCGAGGAAGGGCCATTCAGGCGTGGGCACTACTCTCCGGCCTGTCCCTACTCAACAGGGGGCAGGTTTACACGTGCGTGCGGCAACAGGGGGGGTCCGTGGTGGATCTCTCTTTCGCCACATATGTTGTAGCACGCAGAGTGTTGAATTGGAGAGTAGAGGAGGAGGTGGAGACTCTGTCGGACCACAGGTACATCCGGTTTGAGATCTCTACCTCTCGCAGGTCGGTGGAACCCTCAAGGGTGCCAACCACGCTTCCGAGGTGGTCTCTTAGCCAGCTAGATCGTGAGCTGGCCAGGGAGGCTGCCATCTTACAGCGGTGGGGTTCCACAGGAAGATGGGAGGGCACCAGTGCAGAAGAGCTAGCGGGCCACATGCGCAGTGCCCTCAAAGAGGTCTGCGATGCTGCCATGCCTAGGTTCCAGCGCAGAGCTCCGCGCCGGCAGGTGTATTGGTGGTCGCCCGTAATAGCAGAGCTTCGGGCGACGTGCAGCCGGGCGCGAAGGGCTTACTTCCGTTGTAGGAGGCGCAACGGCTTTGATGCGGGCTTGGAGGGACAGCTATTGGCCGCTTATCGTCAGCTGAAAAAAGACCTACAGCTGGCGATAAGTCAGGCCAAGGAGAAAGCTAGGGAAGAACTACTGGCAGGCCTGAACCGGGACCCCTGAGGGCGTCCGTTCCGCGGTGTGCGTGGAAAATTACGCACAGAGACAATGTCGCCGGATCTCCTCCTGCGCCTGGTCGGGGAACTCTTCCCCCATCCAGGTGAGCATGTCCCTCCACAGATGGTCCCTCGCTCCATGATTGACGACACAGTGGCTCCACCACTGATCACGGAGCTGGAGATGGAGGTGGCCTTCGACTGCTTGAGGGCCAAAAACACTGCGCCGGGCCCAGACGGGATTCCAGGGCGTGTTCTATGTGACGCTCTGGAATACCTAGGCGTAAGGCTTCGGGAGCTGTTCGACCAATGTCTGTGCAGCGGGCAGTTTCCGAAGCCTTGGAAAGAGGCAAAGTTGGTCCTGTTTCCAAAGCAAGGTCGACCGCCAGATTCTTCCTCGGCATACAGGCAAATTCTTCGAAAAAATTCTCGCTGCCCGTCTTATTCAGCACCTCGACAAGGTGGGGCCGGGTCTGTCAGAGGCTCAGTACGGGTTCAGGGCGGGTCGATCAACTATCGACGCCCTGGACGCCCTGAAAACCCGGACCACGGATGCGGTGGCCCGAGGGGACGTAGTTCTGGCAGTATCGATAGATGTTGCGAACGTCTTCAATAGTCTTTCTTTCGAGACTATTGGGGGAGGCACTCCGATACCACGGGGTGCCTCCCTATCTCAGGAGGCTGTTGGGGGCATACCTCCAGGACCGGGTAGTCCTCTAGGAGGGGTGCGATGGACGTCTTGTCCGGCGTCGCTTAGGCTGTGGCGTTCCACAGGGGTCAGTTCTTGGCCCAATTCTGTGGAACGTTGGCCTCGACTGGCTCTTGCGGACATCCGTCCTTCCCAGAATGGGGGTGTTGTGCTATACGGACGACACTCTCATCACGGCGACAGGGCGGAATTTTCAGGAGGCGGCTCGCCTGGCCGAAGTCGGTACGTCGCTCACAGTGGACCGCATAGGAATGTTGGGCTTGAGGGTCTCTATCTCAAAAACGAAGGCTCTCTTATTCCACGGTCCACGTCGAGGCCGCCCTCGAGGGGCGTGTATCACCGTCCAGGGGACGGTGATTAAGGTGCAGGCCCACATGAAGTATCTGGGCCTGACCCTGGACGGAAGATGGAGCTTCGGGCAGCGTTTTGTCCAACTTGGCCCGAAGCTCATCGACTCTCGCCCAGCAAGCCCTGATTCGCAGGTGAGAGGAGGATCTGAGGTCCCCATCAGCAGGCCTGGCGACAGTGGAGGCGATCCGTCCCCACTTGAGTCGCTGGGTAACGAGAAAAGGCGGCACACTGACCTTCAGACTGACTCAGGTGCTTACTGGACATGGGTGCTTCGGTAAGTACCTGCACGGAATAGTCAGGCGGGAGGAAACGCCCTCCTGCCACGAGTGTGGTGCGCCTACGGACACGGCATGCCGCACTCTGATGGAGTGTGTCGCTTGGGGGCCTCAGCGCCTTTCCCTGGCGACTTTAATCGGCAGAGACCTTTCGCTGCCGAGCGTGATAAATGCCATGGTTGGTAGCGAAAGGTGCTGGATGGAGATGGTCTCCTTCTGCGAAAATGTCATGTCGCAGAAGGAGGCCGCGGAGCGGGAGCGCGAGGAGAGTGCCTCCGCTGACCCGCTTCGCCGAAGGAGACCGGGGAGAAGACGTCGGCGCTATGCGCATCTTCTCCTCCCGCCGTGAGTGTCGCTGGGGCCAGGGGTCTCTGTATCCCGAGTACCCCCTAGGATTTGGAGGCCCGCAGATGCGGGCCAACCGTCGGGACGGCACGGTAGTATGCGCAAGCGATCCCGTGACGTACCGCTGGTTTTTTAGTGGTTATTCAGGCGCCTTCAGCGCCGGCGAGTCCCACATACCCCCCCACCTCACGTGGGGGAAACACATAAATGTGTTTTTCAGCGAGAAAAAAAAAGAAAAAAAAAGTTGGCTTGTCTCCTTCAGAATAGTATGAAATCGGTTAGGAGGAAATCATCATTATTGTACATTTTTAATGCTTTTATTTAATGTTTGATAAGGGTCAAATGATGCAACTGAATTTGAAACCTGTCCCAATGTCTCGTCCAACACGTATGTATGTACTCATAGTGTTTGTTACGATACGAACTAGCAATATGATCTTGAAGTACTGTTAAAATTTGTTGTGAGAATTTTTGTAATGATAAGGCGTTAAGCCTCTATGTACCGTTGGCAAAACGATTAAAATTATTCATTTTTGTTTTTGTGCATTATGTTTATATTTTATCCAAAATGAGTATTGAAGAAACTCTTTTCAAAAAAGAAATAAACGTTTTTTAAACGTTTGTCTAAAGTTTGTTTTATAGCTCATTCCTATGGTAGAAGAAGTAAAGACAATCAAACTTTTGGTTTACACGTACCCATGCGTTTTGCTAAATAATTATATTATAAACTTGGATCAAATAGAGACACTAGTTAGCGATTCTATTTAGTTTTCATTATAAATATTGGAAGTATCGTGCTCATACACCCATAGACTCGCACAGACCCGCACAGACCCGCACCGGCACAGGCGGTCCGCGTCGGTGCAGTCGCAGTGTAAACTTACGCTCGTGCGCAGGTGCTCGCTGTGCAAGCTGCTGCAGAAGTACCCGAAGGGCGTGGCGGGCGACGAGCCGCCCGAGCCGCCGCACAGCGACCACGACGGGGAGGTGCGGGCGCGGTTCTTTGTTACTGCCTTTCCCCACGGGGACAGTGGGGGCACACTGACCACTGGCTTAGCGACACCTGAACTCATTTACTTCAACTTAGTATTTTTCTTTTTATAAATAAATGTATATTGCCTACATTTAGATTACGAAGAAGTTATCACGTTCAAACGGACGTTAGTATTTAATCTATAACGATTAAAAAAAACACTATTTTCTCTTTTAGATGCAAATCCAGGAATGGGCGAACATGACCTCGTTCCTGTGCGCTCTCGGTGGAGTTTTTTTTCAACGTAAGCCGGCCCCCGTGTGGTCTCAATTGCACACTCACGATGAGAACATTGATTTGTTTATTTATCATTGTATTATTTTGTATGACGTTATCAGAGTGGGATGGAACCTTGTCAAAAGTAAATCGAACAAAGGAGCGATAGCAAAGAAGTCCGAATAATAATTATTATAAAAGAATGGTGCAGTTGAATTGAACATAAAATAAAATTTAAAGAGTATCATTTCTATTTCAGATACCAGAAAGTATAATGTTTTAGCAAACATTTACACAGAAGTCAGACAGTAAGTTTAATTATATATATTTTTTTAATTCAATGTTGTAGTTTTTACTTCCTACACAGACGTCGTCATATTTCTTGCCAATTCAAACAAAAAAATAATGAATTATACACTTAAACCTTCGTCGTGAATCTACTGGTGGTAGAGCTTTGTGCAAGCTCGTCTGGGTAGGTACCGCCCAACAGCAGTACTTGGTATTGTTGTGTTCCGGTTTGAAGGGTGAGTGAGCCAGCGTGATTACAGGCACAAGGGACATAAAATCTTAGTTCCCAAGGTTGGTGGCGCATTGGTGATGTAAGGGATGGTTAACATTTCTTACATGCCAATGTATATGGGCGTTGGTGACCACTTATCTTCAGGTGGCCCATATGCACGTCCACCTTCCTATTTTATATAAAAAAAAAGAATCACTCCGTCCATTGGTGAAAACCGTAGCGTTTTTGCATTTATCGCGTTCATACAGACGGACGCGACGGGAGGACTTTGTTTTATAATATGGTATTTATTTTTATAGATTCATTGGCCAGCTATTGAGATTACTACTCTACAGTAAGGAACGCTTCGGCGCCCAAATACAGAGTCACTTCAAGGAATTGGTCGACAACGAAATGTCTCCGGCACTGTACCCGATACTATTCAATTATATAAAAGTAACAGTCGACTACTTCTTCGATCAGCAACAACAGGTATGATATTCATTTTGATTCTTTCTCACAATTAATATATTTTTTAATATAAAATAGGTAGACATCCTGGCAAATGAGCCTTGGAGAGTGGTTACCATTGCCCATAGACATTGGAACTGTTAGAATCATATCATATCAACAACCCCTAACATACCCAATGCTTTTACAAACCACCAATCTAAGGAACTTAACAATACATCTTAGATGTGATGGTTGGTGGCGAATTGACAGTATATAGAGTGGTATATATTTCTTGTAGAGCCAGTAAAAAAAGTCTAATCAAACTCAAAATCTATAGGAAACCTATAGAAAAAGGTTTCCAAGTTTATTTTAAAACTTTCCAGCCCGAGATAACTTATCACAAACACAAATAAATCCAAGGTACAATACATGATCTGCGTTCTAGATACACGTATTATATACTTTAATATATTAATTATACTTATAGGTGATGCTAACAGATATAAACACGCAATTCGTCGAACATACGATATTCATAATGAAAAGTATATTGGATAATAAGAAGAACGACCAGCCCTGTGAACATTTTAGCACTACTTCCATCGAAGGATTGATGTTAGATATTGTTAGGTAATTATATTTATAGTTATGTATTTCGCGCGATTTCACCCGCTTGAAATGGTCCCAGAGATGAGTGTGTTCAAATAAAGAAAACGAACGAGTATATACATATATATATACATATGTAAAACATCTAGTGCTGTGTGCGCAACCGTAACAGCCTGTGAATGTCACACTGCTGGGCTAAAGGACTCCTCTCCTCTTTTTGAGGAGAAGGTTTGGAGCTTATTCCACCACGCTGCTCCAATGCGGGTTGGTGGAAGCTGTGTGCGCAAACACACTCATAATTCGATGGAATGGTAATCTAACACGACCGAATTGGAGAGTTCAAGCGTGGGACCACCGGCTTTGGTCCGTAAGAAAACGTTCAAATTCCTGTATGTCTTCTTCAACTTTTCTATAATAATTCGACCACTGACCGAGCCTATAATAATACATATACTGTTCCGTAGATACGTCCATCACCTAGACATGACGGTGCAGTCCGTACATATCAAGACGAAGCTCTGCCAAATCGTTGACGCAATGATGAGGCGGAGAGATGACCTAGCTGTCAGACAGGTAATTTAAAAAATTAGTCATCCGATTGTTAAATGGCCCCTTTTATGATCTTATGGTAGTGGTCACAACCGCGCATAGACATTGGCGCCGAAAAAAATATCAACCGTACCTTATATAGCCAATGCGCCAACCTTGGGAACTAAGATGTAATGTCCCTTGTGCCTGTAGTTACACTGGCCTACTCACCCTTAAAACCGAAACGCAACGATACTAAGTATTGCTGTTTGACGGTAGAATATCTGATGAATGGACGGTACCTTAACCTGTACCTTTAAAAACACAGTACAGTTAATAATTCCATCGTCAAACGTTTCATCCAGGAGATGAAGTTCCGCAATAAAATGGTGGAGTACCTCACAGACTGGGTCCTCGGGACCTCTCATCAAATCGCACCGCCCCTGAAAGCGGACGCTTCCTCCATTACCAGGTAGTACATACAGCTTTGTTTAATTAAAACCATCAATTAAATTCACTTGGCCGATAAATTTAATAACCGTAGACAGAGAAGCAAATAGACCAAGGGGCCGTGAAACCGCGATTGAAACAGAGATAGTTTGTCAATGTGTGCGTATAATGTTGCCATAGTAACTGCATTCCCTGTTTTGGGAGATAAATAATTTTCAGGATTTAATTAAAACAAAATAAGGTTATTAAATTTTACTTTTTAGTGTTTATTATACATTTTTGTAATTAAAATATTTTTTTGGTTTCCAACTACACCCAAAAACCGTTGCAATGTTTGTTTTTGTTTCCGTTATCAATAGTACTTCAGCATCTTTATATGGTACTGGATTAGCATTCTCCTCAGATGTTGAAATCTAAAACATTCAATAAAATTATTAATAAAGGATGGTTGCCACATATATTTCTATGTTAACCTCTTGACTCGGAATCTAATAATATTATAAATTAATGAAGAATGTTAAATGATATTGTCGTTAGGAAATTATAAATAGGAGAACGAATAAATTAAAATAACATATTTACATATAACGAAGCACTTTAGGTTATTATTGGACTCCGTATTTATTTGTTTACATTGTCGACGAGTCGATATTTTTTATCGAAAATTGGGACATTTTTTTAGCTGATACTGGCAGCACTTACATGATAAATAATTATAGGTTATTAATGATAAAATCTGGAAAATACTATTATCTTTAGGATTTTAATGCAATATAAGGTTCCGTCATGCTATGGCATAAATACACATCACTGAGAAATTATAATTAGGGACAAAATAGTCTTACTTACGCGTGAAAACACACGCCGGCAATTTTCTTTATGCTGTCGCTTTAACATGAAACAATACGACAATGAACCTTCGATATAAGGATTGTTTCTCGGCCTTTTCACTGGATTAGAATCGTTTTCTAACATAAAAATAAGCGAAAATTAAATAAAAAACACAATGAACGCACCAATTGTCAAGTTTGTTTCGCTACTTGAGTAGCGAAACAAACACCAAAACTGGTCACGCGATAAGGGGCAAAAGATTTGATAATTCTATCTCTGTCTAAACCATTTGTAACGTAATTTTCGTTCTCTTTCTTGTGTAAGTTTCTCTGTCTACGTTAATAACCAATTGTATTTAATAATAATTATTTTAAATTTAACTTTGTAACTCTGTTTTTCAAATGGTAAATGAAATTTAGGAAGTGCTTTCCATTATTCACATTTGACATAATTATGTTTTATTTGATGAATATTGGTATTGTTCCACATTAAATATACCCTACTGGGTATGGGGTATGGGGTATCGAATAACTAGATAGCGCGCGTAGATAGATTTAGGAATGTGACATATTGAATGAGCGCCATCATACGCCATTAGGCATGCCTAATGGCGTATTTTACAACCAGTATTATGGTACATGTACTATGGTACATAAATTAACAAGATGAAATTTAATTCTTGGAATAGGATATATATATATATATTTCTCATTCCATACATGTGTGATCCACATTGTGTGATCTTATAAGATAAATTGTATTATATCCTAAACATAACTAATATTATCAATGCGAAAGTGAGTGTGTTTGTTTGTGTACTAATGTAGTAGTAGTAACTATTCAACCGATCATCATGAGATTTTGTATATACGTTGTCAGGGATACAATAAAGAGCATAGGGTACCCACACATACTGTATCTTTGATTGATTCACAAAAAAAAAAACATTATTTTTATGTTTCTCCAAATGACTACTAATTCAGTCTTGCGATCTAAATGCACTGTACCACCAGCGGTTTGGTAGTCATCCTCAACAGTGTGATCAGGTATTATATTTCCAGGGAGCTGGACCAGGCCTGCATGGAGACCGTGGCGGCGCTGCTTAAAGGTCTGCCGCTGCAGCCCAAGATGTCCGACCGTGGAGACCTCATGGAGACCAATAGCCAGCTTTTCTTGAAGTGAGATTTACATGGCAGATATTTTTTATTTATGCATTTTATATAATGTTTAGTTATGTAATAAATACACTTACTCAATGGTTTATGGCTTGTACCTCTCACTCATAAAATATTCTACCGCAAATCAGCAATACAGCTTTGAAAGGTAGTCACAGTAGCCAGTAGCCACAGATACAAGGAACATAGAATCTTAATTTTTAAGGTTGGTAACGAATTTGCGGTGTACGAGATGGATTAATATTTCATACAGTGTGCCAATGTCTGTGACCCATGATTACCATTATTAATTAATTCGTCATACTTCGTAAAGGGGGACGGAGTTGCTCGCGTCCGTAGGAATTACCACCTGTCCTAGGCCACCCTACACGTATCCCCCGGGCGGTGCCAAACGAGCTTCAACGCCGAGCCACAGGCGGCGGTCAATTAACCTGTATAGGCCTCAGCCGGCCTAGGAAAGTTAAATGCCCCCTAAAATAGCTGCAATACTGCCTTGGGAAAGTAGTATGTGTATTTTCTCCCAAACCCCCCTCTTTTTTATGGAAATGTCAAATATTGAGAAAGATTGTATGTCATGCGATCCGGCTAACCCCCGGCGCTCTCTGGTATCCGGGCTGGAGAGTGTGAAATTGGCTACCGAAGACTTGATGGAAGTAGGCGACCAGGCTTCCATTAAAGTGAATGCTACTGGCAGCAAAAAGCTTACTCAGCAGGTCTTACACCGAAGTCTGATTATCACCAGGCCTAGAAGCAATTCCCTGGGAAGTAAACCCCCAGAAAGTTCCCAAGCCTTGGCAGAACTACCGAGCGATACGGCTACACAAAATACACCAAGCCTGCAAGGCACTATATGCTCCCCATCATGGCAGAGAGTACCAGGCACTAGAAATCCGAAACGAAAAAAAGTCAGTGACTCCCCAGAGCATATAACCACCAGCAACATGTTCAGTCAATTACCATTTGAACTAACAGACGAACCCACTGTAACCAAGAAACCAGTTGAGAAAAAACCTATCAAGCCTCCACCCATAATATTGTATGGCATAGAAGATGTCAATAAATTAACTGAACTCGTGGAAACTGTTGCAGATAAAAGTTCATTCACATATCGGATTACAAACAGAAACCAAATGAGAATCAACACTCTAGATACAGGCCTACAAAAGAATCATCACCAAATTCCGCGAAAGTGGCTTAATTGGTCACACATTCAACAAAAAGGAAGAACGACTATGCCGTATTGTTATCCGGAATCTTCACCACACAACACCTAAAAGTGAGATAAAGGAAGAAATCGAAAAAACTGGAAACACTGTTGTCGGGGAAATTATTAACTCTAGATATGGTCCTGAGAAAAAACCAACCTCAACATTCTTTGTAAATCTCCTACCTAGCCAGAACAACAAGGCAGCTAAAGAAATCAAATACATCTACCATCAATCGGTAACCATAGAGGATCCCAAGAAAAAAAATTCAATTGTACAGTGCCAGAGGTGTCAGCAATATGGACACACAAAGAATTACTGCATGAGACCGTTCCGCTGCGTGAAATGCGCGCAGGCACATAAAACTTCAGACTGCCCAAAGCGTGATAGAAATACACCTACCCAATGTGCACTGTACCAAGGCTCCCACCCGGCAAACTACAAGGGTTGTGTGGTGTACAGAGAAATACTTGCCAGGAAAATCAACAAATACGGTCACCGAAGAGTTGATAGACGTTCTATTGCAAAAGACAACATGATTCGAGATATAAACCTTCCAAAAAATACTGCCCAACAATCTTTCTCCATTCCTCCATTGAAGAAAGAAAATGAACCATATTCTTACGCCAAAGCTGTTAGAAGCGCGCCAGACAAAGTGACCACAGAAAACGTCATACCTAATGAAAAACAAAACCTAACAGTATTAGAAACTCTCCTCACCAAACAAAACGAGAAATTTGACCTTATCTTACAACAAATGAGTACTCTAATGAGCCTCATGACTACACTCATAACCAAACTACAAGGTTAAAAGGCCTCGGGCTAAGACTGGCGACTTGGAACATAAATGGACTCTCACCCAATAAAGATGAGCTCGAGCTACTAATAGCCGAGCACAAAATAGACATAGTCCTAATATCCGAAGCACACTGCACAGACAAAACTAATGTCAAAATCAAAGGGTTCCAGACATATACTACAAATCACCCTGACGGCACAGGTCATGCTGGATCTGCTATAATTATTCGGGACAAAATAAATCACCATCTACTGCCTGAATATAAAACCGATCAATTGCAGGCAACTACAGTCGCAATACAAGACAGGTGTGGATATTTTAATGTCTCAGCTGTATACTGTCCACCAAAACATCGAATAAATTCCGATCTGTTTTCTGACTTCTTCTCAAATCTAGGCAATCGCTTCATAGCAGGAGGTGACTGGAACTCCAAACACGTCCACTGGGGTTCAAGACTAAATACAACTAGGGGAAGACAACTAAAGTTGAGCGTCGATATTAATCATTTAAGTATAATTGCCCCAACAGAACCTACCTACTGGCCAGCCGATCATAATCGAACCCCGGACACACTTGACTTCTTCGTAACAAAAGGACAAGCAGTACATGAAGATCGAGTAATGCTCTGATGGGTCATCTGATCACACCCCAGTCTTATTAACTATCAGCTCAACAATAATTGAAGTCGAGAGACCTACAATATTATACAACCAGCATACTGATTGGCCCTCCTTCAGGGAACACATTAAAGAAAACCTCAATCTAAATATAAGACTCAAAAAAGCAGAGGAAATTGAAACAGCAGTAGTGCAATTTACTAATCTCATACAAGTTGCCGCGTGGAGAAGCACGCCTGCCATTAAATATAAGAATCAGCCCACAAACATACCATTGGAAATAAAGATCATGATCCAAGAAAAACGCAGATTACGCAGAGTCTGGCAGCTAAGCCGTCATCCGCAAAACAAGGCCGCCCTTAACAAAGCCATTGTAGAATTGAAGGAAGCTATAAATAATGCCAATGATTTAACAATGCAAGCAAAGTTGGAGTCGTTAACTGCGACTAAAACCAACAACTGCTCGCTCTGGAAAATCACCCGTTCTTGTGACAGACCTAACTTACCAAAAACTCCAATAAAAAAGGGAAACGACTGGACTAGAACAAGCCAGGACAAAGCGGACTTGTTTGCTTATCATCTAACAAGTGTTTTCAAACCGAATGCAACACCCGACAACTCATCAGAAGAATATGTTGATCATATTCTAAAACAAGACTTTCAGATGGACCTTCCCCCTAGACCTGTGTCGCCCGCGGAAGTCATAAAAACGATGAAACGATTAGACAATAAAAGTGCACCAGGTTACGACCTGATAACTAAAGAAGTACTGCTGGAACTACCGAGAAAGGCAATTGTCTTCATCGCCATTATTTTCAACGCTATGTTACGAATAGGGTATTTCCCGAGTGCGTGGAAAGTCTCAGAAATCATCATGACTTACAAGGCCGGCAAATTAATGACTGAAGAAACGTCCTATCGACCAATCAGTCTGTTGCCTATTCTATCCAAGGTACTGGAAAAGACAATACTTCGCAGAATTATGCCTAGACTATTGGAACGCAAAGCGATACCAGATCACCAATTTGGGTTTAGAGAACGCCATGACACAGTGGAGCAAGCCCACAGAGTATGTGACGTCATAAGAAAGTCCTTAGAACAAAGAGAATATTGCTCGTCAGCGTTTTTGGATATTCAGCAGGCATTTGACAAGGTCTGGCACAAAGGCCTACTATGTAAGATCAAGCAGAATATATCCCACTCATACTTTCCCATATTCAAATCTTACCTCGAGGATCGCATATTTTATGTGAAAGAAGGTGACGCAACTTCTAAGTTCCAAGAGATTGATGCCGGGGTGCCACAATGATCTGTCCTGGGCCCCATGCTCTACATGTTGCACACTGCTGACCTACCGCTAACGCCAGGGATAACCACAGCTACATTCGCAGACGACACCGCAATATTAGTAAGTAATAAAGACCCAAAACTGGCATCAGAGAACTTGCAAAAGGGCCTGAACAAAGTAATCGAATGGCTCCAAAAATGGAAAATAAAGGCTAGTGCTACCAAATCAGTACAGGTGACATTCACCCTTAGAAAAGGAGACTGTCCACCTGTAAAGTTGGGCCAATGTACTCTACCCAGCAGTGATCATGTAAGATATCTTGGCTTACACATTGATCGTAGATTAACCTGGAGGCATCACATTAAATGGAAAAAACAGGAGCTTCAGCTAAAGTACAACAGCCTATACTGGATGCTAGGAAGGAACTCCAGACTCTCTTTGGACAACAAACTCCTTATATATAAAGTCATCCTAAAACCCATTTGGACATACGGTCTGTAACTATGGGGCAGCGCAAGCGATTCCAACATAAATATACTCCAACGTCAACAGAACAAGATCATAAGGACAATTGCAAAAGTACCATGGTACATAACCAACAAGGAAGTTCACGAGCACCTTGAAATGAGAACAATCAAAGAGGAAATTCGGAGTTTGGCAGCTAAATACAAAGACCGGTTAATCCATCACCCAAACGAACTCGCTCGCCAACTCACCATGGACCAGTATGTGAGACGACTAAAACGTCATCATATCCTAGAGCTAAAAGACCGGCAGTAGCTCTGGGCAGCAGATGAGTAGACGCTTCCAATGGGAAGCCACTCCGCATGACAGCATCACTGAACAAATTTGCTCAAAGCCTTGGGGCTGATAGCAAATACACACAGAGAAAAAAAAAAATACTTCGTAAAATTTTAAATAATCTTTAATTTTTATTAAATTATGAGGCGAGCGAAACTACGAGAAGCGGTAGTAATAAATAAATGGTCTTCTAGTATATGTTCTTTGTTATATATCACTTTTCGCGGTAAGTTATTTAATTATTATTTCCAGGTATTTCACTCTATTCTTGAACTTACTGAACGATTGCAACGAGGTCGAGCTGACGGAGGGCCCGGGACGTCTGGCGACCTTGAGGAACGCGACCATCCAGGCCATGTCCAACTTACTCTCCGAGAATATCGAATTCGGACTCACGCATAGTATTGGTAAGTGAGAATAACATTTTTTTTTAATATTATGAGTAGTCGGACGAGGTAAAGGGCCACCTGATGATAAATTGTCACTATCGCCCATAGACATTGGCGAGGTAAGAAATAATAAACATTCCTTACATCGCCAATGCGCTATCAACCTTGGGAACTTTGGGAACTGAGATATTATGCCCTTATGTTTGTAATTACACTGACTCTTATTAATAATTAATTATAATTACACTGACTGACTGGAACGCAACAATAATAAGTATTGCTGCTTAGTGGCACAACATCTGATGAGTGGGTGGTACCCACCCAGGCGGGCTTGCTCAAAGCCCTACCACCAGGTAAATTCGAAATAACAAATAACAGTTACCATGGTAACCGCGTCCTTGACAGCTGCAACGTGTATGCTGCCAGAGCTTTTGTCCACAGATAAACCTTAACAGCCTGTGATTGTCCCACTGCTGGGCTAAAGGCCTCTCCTCTTTTTGAGGAGAAGGTTTGAAGCTTTTTCCACCACGCTGCTCCAATGCGGGTTGGTGGAATACACATGTGGCAGAATTTCAGTGAAATTAGACAAATGCAGGTTTCTTCACGTTGTTTTCCTTCACCGTAAAGCACGAGATGAATTATAATCACAAATTAAGCACATGAAAATTCAGTGAGGCTTGCCCGGGCTTGAACCCACGATCATCGGTTAAGATTCACGCGTTCTTACCACTGGGCAATCTCGGCTCACAGATAAACGCTAACAATATATTTACGACTGCCTTTACAGGACAATCATCTAGCAATAGTAAAGTCTAACAATAGCGCAAGCAAGAAATTTTGCTCGATTTTCCCCTCCAAACACCGTTTCTGCTTGTTGCGGTAATGGGTATCACACCACATTGATTCAATGACTGATCCTTCGAATTTTGCAATTTGTTAAACAGATTTGTGTTACCATCGCGATTTACAAATGCGAGCTGCATTCATGGAAGTTTCGACAAAGATCCTGCAGCAAGGCACAGAGTTCACAGCAGACACCCTGGCAGAGACCGTTCTGGCGGACCGCTTCGAGCAGCTCGTTCAGCTCGTCACCATGATATCGGTTAAGGTGGGTGGAGCGATTCCAAGGTACTTACAGTAACAGGCTGTACATGTCCCACTGCTGGGCTAAGACCGAGGCATTTTAATACGTAATGTTACCCATAGTAAGTAAACAATGTCGTTAGGATGGGAAAATAAAACGAATAGTTTTAATTATGATTGAAACAATGACATTATTTAATTTTGACCTTTTTTAAAAATTACTGATGATTTTTTGTTACTTTTAATTTGAATTTGGTTAGATTGAATCTGCAAGTGCTATGTACACTTGTAATTGAGATGCACATTAGATATACTATTATTGCTTTATAAATTATTTTTTCAATGCTTTATGTGTATGTTGTAAGTGCGCTATTACAAATAAATAAATAAATAAATAAATAAATAAATAAATAGTTTTAGTCAACAAACGACAGCCATACGTTTGGTTTTGTCACTGGCTCAGTTTTTATTGTGATAATTTAGGTATGCTGTTGTAATGCATTTAAACAGCAAATTAAAAATAATAAAAATGTGGCAAATTTCCAGGGTGAGCTGCCGATCGCTATGGCGCTGGCGAGCGTGGTGGGCTCCGCTCAGATGGACGAGCTGGCGCGCGTGCTGGTGTCGCTGTTCGACGCCAAGCACCTGCTGGCGCCGCTGCTCTGGAACATCTTCTACCGGGAGGTCGAGGTCTGTGCGGTGAGTGACCCTTACTATACAAATTCTCTGGTCTCTGGCTCATATTTGACCAACCTTTTTTTTGATAAGTCACTTACGCCTGAGTTATATGTTTTTTTTTTTTTTATAGAATAGGAAGGTGGACGAGCATATGGGCCACCTGATGGTAAGTGGTCACCAAACGCTCTTAGACATTGGCATTGTAGGAAATGTCAACCATCGCTTATAGCCAATGCGCCACCAACCTTGGGAACTAAGATTTTATGTCCCTTGTGCCTGTAATTACACTGGCTCACTCACCCTTCAAACCGGAACACAACAATATCAAGTATTGCTGTTTTGCGGTAGAATATCTGATGAGTGGGTGGTACCTACCCAGACGAGCTTGCACAAAGCCCTACCACCAGTAAACACACATAGGATCTATGTTGCATCTCGTCGTATCTATCCGTTCCAAGGGCATATCCGGTTACACACGTACGTCACGCAGCAAAATTTTCATTTTAATTTACATGATATTTAATATAACGCAATAGACGAAAAAAAAGCCGAGATGGCCCAGTGGTAAGAACGCGTGAATCTTAACCGATGATCGTGGGTTCAAGCCCGGGCAAGCACCACTGAATTTTCATGTGCTTAATTTGTGATTATAGTTCATCTCGTGCTTTACGGTGAAGGAATACATCGTGAGGAAACCTGCTTGTGTCTAATTTCACTGAAATTCTGCCACATGTGTATAACACCAAACCGCATTGGAGCAGCGTGGTGGAATAAGCTCCAAACCTTTCCTCAAATAGAGGAGAGGAGGCCTTTAGCCCAGCAGTGGGACATTCGCAGGCTGTTACGGTACGGCAATAGACGAATAGAATTGATCATATTTCGTCTACGTAACTTAATTCAACAGTATATCGAATTCATCATACACAATTCGTGTGATGAATCCCAAAAATAATTTCCATGAAACGTTCTTCATGTAACAAATGTTTTTAGGACATTCTAAGGTACGAGGTACATTTCGAGGTCCGGGCTTTATATATTTCTCGTTGAACACAACATTAGCGTCATTTAAAATACAAGTGGTGCCACCTATGTTCTTCACGAGTAATAGAGGAACTATGTTTATATGTATAGATATAAATGCGATGTAGTTCCAAGGCGACCCTACTAGCGCCATCTTGCGTGTTGTAATTATCAACAACTGCCACGTTGGTGGATAGAGGGCAGGGGCGATGAAAAGTCTGTTCCTATCTTTCTCTGACATATTTGTCTTAAAGTTAATCCATTATGGTGACGTTATTGATTGGTATATTAATATTAGCTACCCCGGTTTCGCACGGGTAGAATAATGTTCTACATAAAACGTTTATATTGAAGGACAAAAACAAAGAACATTTCTATTTTTTTTTTTTTACAGAACAAACATTTTAACATTTTTTTTATTGGGCAATTGTTTATGAACGCAATAGAACAAACATACAACCATTTTTATTTATATACAAGATTATTTACTGGAATTAAATAATTAAAAATAATGTCAAAGAACCAATATATAGAATAATAATTATGCAATATATTATAATTAGATACTTGCCATATATACAAATTGTTGTTTTTCTATATACGAGTATATAAGCTTCGATATTCGTTTTTATTTTGTTTATTTTATAACAAAAAAACAAAGAATTATGTAAAATTATTTTTTAGGTCTCGGACTGCATGCAAACGTTATTCAGGGGGAATTCGCTGGGCAGCAAAATTATGGCCTTCTGTTTCAAAATATACGGCTACGGATACCTCCAGAGCTTACTGGAGCCGCTGATAACAGCGCTGCTGGACCAGGCGAATTGTAACGCTAGTTTGAGCTTCGAAGTCGACCCCGCTAGGTGAGAGCATATGCTTACAATAAAATAATATGGTTCAAATTTTTTTACCTTTAATTTTATTATTGCAAGGCAACCTGGTCGTAATTTTTTGTTTATTTAGTACAGTTTGGATGACTGGCAATCGAGCCACCTGATGGTAAGTGGTCACCACCGCCCATAGACATTGGCACTGTATGAAATTATTATTATGTCCCTTTTGTATTTACACTGGCTCACTTACCCTTAACACTGAATACGACAATACTAAGTATTGCGCTTTGGTGCTAGAATGTGTAATGTATGGGTGACAATTAAGTAGAAGCACTGTAAAGAATATAATCTGTTTCTCATACCGTCAATACGCTGCAAACCACGAGAACTATATCATAAATAGCTTATACCAATGGCAGAAATATGAGCTCGGACTTATACATGCCGTTTATCCAATGCAGGCTGGACCCGACCCACGACATAGAAATCAACAGGAACAATCTCCGAAACCTGACACACGAGGTCTTCGAGAGGATCATCGGTTCCGCCGATAAATTCCCTTCGCAGCTGCGGAGCATGTGTCATTGCTTGTACCAGGTATGAATGACTTACTTGAATCAAGGTTTTTTTTGGGTATGTCCCTGGAACACCATTGATTATCAACAGGCAACTGTATATATCTATGTTTTGTTTGTTACGTAATAACTAATATCATGAAATTTTGCATACATAT
Source organism: Nymphalis io (assembly GCF_905147045.1). Taxonomy (NCBI): domain Eukaryota; kingdom Metazoa; phylum Arthropoda; class Insecta; order Lepidoptera; family Nymphalidae; genus Nymphalis; species Nymphalis io. Next base: position 2,740,626 of record NC_065914.1, read on the forward strand.
CGACAGATGGTACAGAAAAGGTTATCCGAAACAGTTAACAAACTTCTCCCCCCTTCCCCCTCTTAAAATGCAGGCGAAAACTAGTCTACTATATATTTATTTATATATTTAAGCCGAAGTGCTCTAGAGGTTAGAACGCGTTCAAACCTAGACAATCACCACTGGATGTTCATGTGCTTAATTTGTGTTTATAATTCATCTCATCCGTTGAGCGTGAAGGAAAACTTCGTGAGGAAACCTGCATGAGTCTTAATTAACTGAAATTCTGCCACATGTGTATTCCACCAACCCGCAATGGACCACCGTGTATAAGCTCCGAACTTTTCCTCAAAAAGGAGAGGAGGCCTTAGCCCAGCAGTGGGATATTCATAGGCTGTTACTTACTTTTAAGAATAGATTACTGAAAAAGATTGGTCAACATTTGTACTTTTTATATTTGGACTAAAAACAATTACTTCAGATAATTTGCCTGAGAAGCCGTAGGACATACTTGATGTTAATCAACTTTAATTAAATTTCCAGGTCCTAAGCAAGAGATTCGTCCAGTTTCCGCAGACAAGTGTGGGAGCGGTTGGTACCGTTTTATTCTTACGGTACATAAATCCAGCCATAGGTGAGTTTAACAATCGCAGTGTCATTAATGGTTGTAACCCAAATGTCAGTGAATATATGTACTGTGTATGAGCAGCTTGGTGAAGGGATTGGAATGTTGAGTTCCTGTTTAAAGTATGAGTGAGCCAGTGTAACTACACGGACAATCGGATATAACGTTTTTTTTTTTTACTTAGGTTAGTTGTGTATTGACAACGTCTATGGATAGTGGTGACCACCAGTTGACATCCATTTGCCAGTCTATCTACCTATTTTGAATTAAAAAAAAAATAGCTATAGGCCTAAAACCAATCTTTTCGCTTCCAGTGTCCCCTCAGGAGATGGGAATAGTGAAAAAACCCATTCCACCTCACATCAAGAGAGGGCTCATGCTCATGTCGAAGATTCTACAGAACATCGCGAACCACATGGAGTTCTCCAAGGAGCAACATATGTTGCCCTTCAACGATTTCCTGAGGGAACACTTTGAAGCTGGACGCAAGTAAGAGAATTGTTTGATTAATTTGAGACAATGTTTCCTGTCAGCCCATTAGCTGTCAGAAAACCTTCTTACCTGACATGAGATACGGTGTCCAAACGTAACTGTAACTTTAATACGTAAGATATTTACAGGTTCTTCATAGAGATAGCATCGGACTGCGAGACGGTGGACCAGACCTGGCACAACCTATCCTTCATCAGCGACGTCAACGTGGTGGCGCTGCATCGCCTGCTGTGGAACCACCAGGAGAAGATCGGAGACTACCTGTCCTGCAGCCGTGACCACAACGACGTCGGGCGGCGACCCTTCGACAAGGTGAGGTTTAAATACTTTGAGTATGAATGGTATATAAAGACAATTTAGGCGACATTCTCACAGCGAAAATACCGATCCGTCAAAATATTCAGCGATCTTCCTTGAACGAGGCGTGAAGAGGCATCTTGCGGGCCGGCAAGGCGAAGGCGGCTAGTGCAGAACATTCTTCCCGACTGTACTGGCCGTCGTCGCGTATGGACTCTACTACCACTTACCATCAGGTGGAGTAGAGTCATTTGCCCTCCCGGCAAATATGTAAAAAAAAAGATTCGTTTTAATGGTCCGTTTTATGGTATTCGTTTTTATTCACTAATTTTAACCAATCAAAATAGTCTTGTGTATGATTACTCATTTCATTTTAATATATAAACATGTGCGTGTATACTATGTACGTTGAGTATGTACGTGTGTGTCTTCTGAGGATTGTCCAACAGTATTTTACGCCTTAAAATATAATTTTTTTTATTTACAGATGGCAACACTTCTCGCCTGTTTGGGACCACCTAAACATAAGCCTGTGGAATCGTAAGTTAATCTTTGATAAATCACAAAACTCCACTAAGCAATGTGACCTTGGCACATTTTCTAATATAAACTCAACTCGCAGCGCTTCACGTCTTCTGTTCTCGTCGTACGCGCGCTGGTCTTCCATTGACATGTCGTCAACGAACTTCGAGGAGTTTATAGTCAAGCACAATATGCACCAGACAGAAGAATATAAGAGCATAAAGAGTTTAAATATCTTCTACCAGGCCGGCACCAGCAAGATCGGGAACCCGATCTTCTATTTCATTTCTAGGAGATACAAGTAAGTTGTATATTTATTTTAATTTCAAAATTTATTTTAAATCACCTAACATACCTACACAACATAACAAACAACCCAGGTAACATATACGAGTAATATATATAGTAATAGTACTCGCCCGTGCATTAGGGGATAATTCCTTGAGGCTTAAGCTTGCTTTGTACCAAATTTTATCAAAATCGATTCAGTATCTTAGCCTTGAAAGCGTAACAGGAAGACATAGTTACTTTTACATTTATAATGTTACTATAGATATTTCAATAAGCAAAGTGAATAGTTAGACAAACGCGAACGTCACGCGTCACATACATACCTACGTAGACTTATAGACTTCTATTTGCCAAAACGTATTGTTATTCGTCGTTGAAAGAGTGAGATTATAATGTATTATTATAAACAAACACACAAAGACAGACTTCGTAGGCAAGTCAGTAGATAATCAAAGAAAAAAGAATAACTATTAAGTTTTCAACTCGTATTTAATCGAAAATATGAAATAATACAAAAAATAGTATATTTTTTTGTCATTTTTACAGGATTAGTGAAACAAATGCGGACTTGCTCATATACCACGTGATTATAACCCTGAAGCCGTTCTGCCAGCAACCGTTCGAGTTGATCGTCGACTTCACACAGACGAACTCGGATAACCGGTTCAGGTGAGCTTGATAGACATTTATCTGTTCTGTGTATTATTGTGACTCATCGATTATTGTTTAAGTTTTGTCTCTTTGAGATATCTTTATTAGTGCTCGGTGCGATATATGAGTCACTGTGTGCGTGCGCGCGTGTGTGCGCGCGTGTGTGCGTGTGTGTGTGTGTGTGTGTGTGTGTGTGTGTGTGTATGTGTGTGTATGTGTGTGTGTGTGCTTTTACTGTGATTTAAGATTTTATGTGAAAAAATTGTGAGAACATCTTGCACTATAAATTAGAATCTTATGCGTTATTGAAGTAATGTCCATTGTTCTATATTACAGGACGGACTTCCTGCAGAAGTGGTTCAGCGTGCTCCCCAAGGTGGCGTACTCCAACGCGCACGCTTGCTACATCTACAACTGCAACAGCTGGGTGCGGGAGTACACCAAGTTCTACGAGTCCATCCTGGCGCCGCTCAGGGTATGTCACTACTCACGTAAGCAGGGCGACACCACAACTGGACATCTGGTGTTGGCATAAGTCAACTCACTGATCTAACGATACAATACAATATTCACAAGGGATATAACATCTTAGTTGGTGAAAAAGAAGGCTCATATTTCTTACTGCGTGATTATACCTACCTATTTTATATATACATACATATAAAAAAATGTTAACTCAAATATTTTAACGCCATTGAATGCCTTTTGAATAATTTAAAGAACCGGGAAAAGTGCGTTTTAGAGCAGAAGTGTAAGCAAACATTACACTCAATTGTAGTCCATTTAAAAATATATTGTACAAACATTGTGAAAAAAAAATCGAGGCCTTTTTTTTAAATTTAAAATGTTCCACTTACCTTTTTTATATAAATAATAAGATGTATAGTGGCAATTCTTAATAAAGTATATCTCGTTTTCTCTCCAGGGCAATAGAAAGCTCATATTCATAGATAACCACAGTCGCCTCAGCGATTACGTTGATCCGGAACAGCAGAAGTTACCAGGAGCGATTTTGGACTTGGAAGAAAATCTAAAGGTCTTCAATAATGCTGTGAAATTGTCGCACAAAGACACCAAAGTTGCCATAAAGGTATGCACATAATGATATACATTTTTGGACAAAGAAGCCTTTAAAGTCGCACTCGATATTAATATATTTAATTAATTATATATATCATTACTAAAAGTATAGATTGCCACATACCCGCTGCTATAAAGATGTCGTATTTACTAGCTGTGCCTGCGGTTTCCACCCGCGTATAACTTAAAGAAATAACTATAAGCGGACTTATAATATTTCAGTATATACAACATTTTTAGTTTTATTTACGTTTGATATTAGCTAAAGTTTCACCCAATGTAACTGAACAGTTATTTGATAGCATTTAAGTGAAGTTAGCCACAATACATTAGTAAAAACCGCACTCAAATCCGTAAAGCCGTTTTGAAGATTAGCGTGCACAAACGCACGGAAAAAAAATTGTAACAATTGTTGGTTCGACGCAATAGTTGATAAAGACCCCCGATAATAGTTTTACTCAAATATCTTCCATGTACAGACAGCGATCAACTACAATTTTATAATATGTTTAGATTTATTTAATTATTATTTAAGCTGGCAATTAAAAAAGTTTATAATCATACATAATTCCCCGTTAAAAATAAGTTTATATCATAAATGCAATAAAATGTTCTACCCAAAAATGTGTCATCAATAGGTGGGACCTACGGCTCTTCAAATAACGTCAGCGGAGAAGACGAAAGTGTTGGGTTTGCCAGTTCTCTTGAACGACGTTTACTACGCTTCGGAGATTGACGAGGTGAGTGTTTCCATCATAACTAAGAATGTAGTAAAGAAGATAATACTTTGATTGATTTTCGTCTGATCGGGTTTTGGTCTTGGTAACTATACATGACAGAAAATGGCCAATCAGATTATAGTGCGCAAGTATGTGCGCAAATCAAAGTGCACTCTCGCTTATGTCAATCCAAGGTCAATTTTTTTAGTATAAAAATGCAAATAAAATAGAAACGTAATAAATTTGTCATGGTAGAATATTTGACGAGTAGGGTTCGCACAAGGTCCTTCCACTAATGAAAATGTTCTGAATTACAGGTGTGTCTCGTGGACGAAAACCAGTTCTCGCTGTCCATCATCAACGAGTCGACCCCTCTGAGCTTCATCCACTACGACTGTGACAACATCGTGCAGTCCATCATACATATCCGGAACAGATGGGAGCTGAGTCAGCCTGTAAGTCACTTGTGTGATTTATTACTATATATATGTCTTTATTTTAGGGTCTATTGATAATTTATAAGATCATTTTATTTCGTTTTAGTATCATTGTTAATTGATTTTTAGTTAGTGAAGCGAATAGGCAAAGGGGCTCCTGGTGTTAGTTGGTCACCACCGCCCATAGGTCTATACCTATGGGCGGTGGTGACCGTAATAAATTTTAACCGTTTCTAACACCGCCATTGCGCCACCAATCTTGGGGACTAAGATGTTATGTCACTTGGAAACGTTTATCATAATAGTTGTAAGCACTTTGCATAAAAAATTAAAAATCTGTATTAATAAGATTTAGTAAATAAATTTGTATTTAAAATTGATTTCAATGTTCGGATATATTATGTAGCATTATAAAATAAAAAATTCTAATTTGGCTATGTCTTGATGTGCCAGAACTCGATGCCGGTCCACCAGTATATCCGGCCCAAGGACGTCCCGTGTTCGCTGCTGAACATGGCGCTGCTGAACCTCGGCTCCAGCGACCCCACGCTGCGGACGGCCGCCTACAACCAGCTGTGCGCGCTCATCGCCACCTTCCACCTCAAGATCGAGGGGCAGCTGCTGGACACTTCGGGTGAGTCCAGCGCGAGGCGATGTTATTTACCACTTAAACGTAAATCAAAGTTCGCATTATTTTTTCTTAAATTATTTCAGGAAGGCAGACGAGCAAATATGCTTGTTGGTAACTGGTCATCTTTACCCGTAGACACTGGCACTGTAAAAAATATCAACAATTCTACTAACGTCAATATTGTACCTGTAATTACACTCACTGCTTAAACCGGAATACAACAATATTCAGTATGAGTACTAATATGAAACGAGAGAAAGTTACTTACCCAGACGGGCATAAAAGAATCCCTACCACCGTCCGTATATAGATTATATAATTTATTTAATGATATAATAATTTGAACAGGACTCTGCACTCCTTTCAACAACACGATCTTCATAAAGTCGGTCAGCGAGAAACTCGCTCACAACGAACCGCACCTGACCCTCAGGTTCCTGGAGGAATGTATACGGGTAAACATATTGGAAATATATTGTTACGTTACGTTGACCGTCAGCCAATCGTGAGTCATCCTTTTGGTTGGAAAGTACGCGTGTTGATTGGAGCTTGAAATATATAATAAATGTAATTGTGGAATTATACTTCTGGTGTTATTTCTAAATTCCTTCGGAGTGTAAAACTATTAAAAAATAATGTATTGGGTTTTTTTTGTCTTGTTTGGAGGATATTGTCATTATAAATTATCATATTTTTATTAATTGCCTCATTGCCTGGAGAGTAGATAGTGCGCGCCTGTGTTTGTTTTACGGTTAAGCATTGTGATGTCTCCTGCGCAGTTTCCTATTCGTACAGCGATCTCTTTCAAGCATCATATGATAGAAGCGTAACTATGAGAATGAAAAACTACATACAAATATAAACGCATATAATGAAATAGATTAATTATAATTTTAACGTAACCCTAACGGTTTTATTTATATTTTCAGGGTTTCCGAGTATTGACCATTGAGCTGAAACATTTGTGCCTAGAATACATGACGCCTTGGTTGGCTAACTTAGCCAGGTAAGTTAATTATCACTTTCACTCGCACCTCACTATATATTTCACACTTTACTTTATATTAATATAATACTCGTTACGTAGCTTTACAAACGTCGTCTCTTTTCGTTTTTTTTTTTTTTTTTTTGATATATAATTATTGTGACTTATTAGTCAAGCACTCAAATACTTTTATAGAAATGTAATCGGCGCAAGAACTCTATACATGCAGTGTTTGCTTTCAAATGGGTGTACAACAAATGTTCCTAGTTTTAGTACAAAATTTATTAAGATATAATGTATGTAACGTCCGCTAGCAAACCTTTAATAAATAAATAAATAATTACACCCAGACTCAGGACAAACATACATGTTCATGCACACAAATGTCTGTACTGGGTGGGAATCGAACCCACAACCTTCGGCGTGAAAGGCAAGTATCTACCAACCAAAACCAAAATTGGATATATAAGAATGATTTTTTATAACGTAAACATGTTATAAAAAAACACTCTTATTCAATCAACCAATCAACAGCCAGTCATCGTCCACTGCTGAACATAGGCCTCTCCCAAGGTGCGCCAAAGCTCCCGGTCTAGTCTACTTACTAAAATGTATTTATTAATAACACTTAAGTCCGTCAATAACACCCAAAAGGTAGGAAATTACTCAGTCATGTATTTATTTTTAGATTTTGCAAGCCGTCCGATAACCCATGGCATCAAAAGCGAGTAGACCATTACATACAAATTTTAGAAAAACTGATCACTCTAACCATTGAGGAGACAGAAATGTACCCCTCGGTGCAGGCTAAGATCTGGGTCTCCATCGGCCAGGTGCCCGAACTGATCGATACGGTGCTGGACAGCTTCATACAGCAAAGCGTCAACTCTGGTGTGTATAACGAACGAGCTGATAGTTAAATGGTGTAAAAGCCAAGTTTACCAAAGTTGGATTAGACCGACGAAAAGTCCAAAATTACTAATATCGATTTTTAATTAAAAGCAACTTCGCCGACATTCAAAACGTCATTTTAAATCTCTATAATGAATGTCATAGATAATTCAAGAGCTTGACCAATGATATCGCGTTAAGTACCGAGATGACCCAGTGGTAAGAACGCGTGAATCTTAACCGATGATCATGGGTTCAAATCCGGACAAGCACCACTGAATTTCCATGTGCTTAATTTGTGATTATAATTCATCTTGTGCTTTACGGTGAAGGATAACATCGTGAGGAAACCTGCATGTGTCCAATTTCACTGAAATTCTGCCACATGTGTATTCCACCATCCCGCATTGGAGCAGCGTGGTGGAATAAGCTCCAAACCTTCTCCTCAAAAAGAGGAGAGGAGGCCTTTAGCCCAGCAGTGGGACATTCACAGGCTGTTACGGTACGGTTATGGCGTCAATTCAAGGTTAAACTTGTTTATTTGTCTTTACTCCTTCTGTGGTTTGGATAGACTATAGACTCGAATAACTCTAATAACAGTCGATTATTTCGAGATATCTAAATTATTCATTTTATTGTAATTAACGCTGCATACATTTTTAATTTTTAATATATTTTAAAATATTTCACAGTGGTTGATGAACCACTGTGAAATATAATAATAAAATATATTATTACTGGACATAGAATGTCTATCTTTTTTTAAAATTAAAAATAACATTCAAACAGTATTAATTACTCTGTGTTTATTTATATATATAACCGCATTGGTCTATGAACTAGCTTTTTAAAAAGCTTTAGAGCTGTAAATGCTGGGTTCAAACCCCGGTATGACCAATAAAATTAATTTGGTTATTAAGAAGTTCTCAAGTTACGCGTGTGCGCAGCTAGCGCACGTGACCTCGGCTTCCCGGATGTCGTCGAGAGTAGTGTGTGCGCAGAAACGTGCACTAATAATATTGTTAATATTGTTAGTCTCTGATAGTATGACCGCTGTAACGTAAATCCGTCATCACAACAATGTTGGCAATATTCAAAGCTTTTTCTGTACCTTCTAGTACCTTCTGAGGAGTTTGTCTACGAGTTCACAAATAATCAAAGGTGTTTTTAGGTCTCGGATCTCCAGTGGTCGAGATAATGGCGGATACGGTGGTGGCCTTGGCCTCCGCGAACGTTCAGCTCGTATCTAAGAAAGTTATCGTCAGAATGTGTAATGTGAGTCATTATTTTAACTATTTGAAAATAGAATACATATTTGTTTTCTTTATTTTTTTTTAATTTATTTAATTTTTTAAACATTTTTTATACTATAATAGTTTTTTCGTAATTACAACCCGCATGAGATAACTCGCGAGTTCGCTCGGATGACATGCGTACTGTTACACCCCTACTTTACATGGGATAAAACTGAGACTAACATTGCAAAGCAAGAATAAGCTCCAAACCTTCTCCTCAAATAGGAGAGAAGACCTTAGCCCAGCAGTGGGACATTTATAGGCTGTTTCTGTAACTTTGCAAAGGCTCAGCAGGAGTCAGTCTCTTCCCAAACACGCTTGCGACGGTTGCCTAAAGATTTAAAGGTTTTAAGGTGAGGGAGTTAACAATCGAGGGTCCCCGAGGCGGTAAATTGCGATTGTTCATATTTATGCCATTGATCAAATGAAATAATGATCCTTTTACTATAGAAAGTACAGCATGTATGTATTATATATTAATATATTTGATCGCACAACACGAAGTATATAATCTTGCTGAAGACAGGCTTAAAACAAATTCTCTACCCGACAACATGGCTTGGCCAAGGTGTAGGGAGTTTGTACTTGTGTATAAATTTTTTTTTATATAAAACACAGATTATTCAAATACATACGAAAATATATAAATATAAATGTATTATGTATGTAATATAAAGTGAAATATAAACTGTTATGACTGCATAGAGTCAACTCTTGCAGGGCTATGCCTACGGTCTTACAACAAGATCACAGAAAACTATCAAATTTTATCTGTTGCCAAATTAAAAATAATACTTTAACTTAAATAACGCTGTCTTTAATGAATAAAGGGATTCGATTTTGATTTATTCAATAGCATAAACATTAACTATATAATTATAAGCCGCGCTCTATGAGAATGGGATGGACCTTTGTCAAACTCTAACCAAAATGACAGCGAAGGAGCAAGAAGGGGTATTGATAACCATGTATATATTGGTCTATATGTATGTTGAACTGCCAGAATAATTTCGCGTGATTGACTCTGACCCATTATATCAAATTACTAAAATAATCGTACTATTATTATAAATCTCCTGAGCAAAAATCCATACTAATAAACAAGTATCAACGTCTCGCGAGCATCGACGCGAGTTTGCCGATGTCTGACGTCACCGCTGGCGGTGGAGACGTATTCTATTTCCAAAAAGTCGGATCCCATTCTGATCGCGCGCGGATTATGCAATTGACCATCTCTGCGACCCTTGACATGTACGAACACCTATCATCCTGCAGGCTCTGTCCAAACCCAGTGAGTTTTTTTTTTTTATTTTTTTTAATACTTTTATTTTTTTATTGTTTTTTTGACAATTTTATTTTTTTTATTTTCTTACAACGTACAAACACATCAATTCAGTACAAGACCTAGTTGAAACGTTTTTGCGTCAGAAACGTTACATATACGTTGCACTAAAAAAATTCTCTTATAATTTTCATTTAGCACACATTGCTTCAATAAATGCACGATTAAATTCGAATAATTTCAAGTTTCTAATAATATTTTTTAATAGGTTATAGTTAAGACTTGCCAATCGTCGACGGCGAAGCTGAAACAACATATAATGTGTGATGATATTGCCATCCTCGCTAGATTCTTGGTAAGTCCAATCCTAGACCAGAACCAAATTTTGCGTCCACCTTCAACCAAAAGACGTCTTGATTAAGTAACCAGTGTCCGCCCAGTGGTCGAAATACGACCATAGACATTTTTCAAAGTTTGAGGAGAAATCTATGAAAATGTATTATTCGAATATTTTTACTGATAACACTAAAACTTGTCAACAAAATCGTTGACTAACAAAGGAGAAAAAGCTATTGAACTGGTCTTTGCATGTTTATATGTAGATAATATATTCTGTTTATTTTTTATTTATCAAGACAAACTCGGGTAAAGTCCATTTTTGTTTCTTGTCTATAAAAAAAAAACATTCGTGTCATATTTTTTTATTAAATAACAGATTAAAAACGAATGTTACCAAAATATATATGATTCAAGTATTTGATTGTCATTTTACAATATACAATTGAATAAAAAGCCGAGCCTGGTGATGTGAAGTGGTTTGTGTTGCCGCCCAGCTGATGCTGTCCTTCAACAACTGCCTGGACGTGGCGAGCCACCTGCCGGACCTGTTCCACACGGTGACGTTCCTCGTGTGCTCGGGCACCGTGTCCATGCGCGCCGCCACGCACGGGCTCGTCATCAACATCATACACTCGCTCTGCACCTGCAACTCGCCCAGCTTCTCGGGTGAGTGCCGAAATAAACACCGCAAATCTTAGAAGAACCGGCGAAAGAATCTAAGTTCTCTAAGCTAAGACTTTTTTGTCATATTTTACAGTTATAGGTATTATACAATAGCAGAATTATATTTTTCATTTGCAATGGTCTGAAGGCGATCGTTTCAGTGTCAAAGCGTGCAATAATCTAAAAAGTCATCGGTTTTGTAATATCCTTTAGCAGACAAACTATTTAACGATTATTTTAGATTTTACAGTTAAATATTTTTGAAATGACGTAACTAATAACACAATATTATATCAATCAATCAATCAACAGCCAATCGTTGTCCACTGCTGAACATAGGCCTCTCCCAAGGTGCGCCAAAGCTCCCTGTCCTCCGCCTTCCGCATCCAGTTGGTGCCCGCCACCTTCTTAAGGTCGTCGGTCCACCTGGCTGGAGGGCGCCCTACGCTGCGCTTGCCGATTCGCGGTCTCCACTCTAGGACTCGTCTGCTCCAACGGCCATCGGTCCTACGACATACGTGACCAGCCCACTGCCACTTCAGCCTGCTAATTTTGCAAGCTATGTCGGTGACTCCGGTTCTTTTCCAGATAATCTCATTTCTGATCTTATCCTTCAAAGATACTCCGAGCATAGCTCGCTCCATAGCACGCTGAGCGACTTTGAATTTGTGGACTAGTCCCGCAGTTAGTGTCCACGTTTCGGCACCGTATGTCATGGCAGGTAAGACGCATGGTTGAAGACTTTCGTCTTCAAACATTGCGGTATAGACGACTTGAGGACTTGACGAAGGTTGCATTTGGCATTTGGCAGCATTTGGCAATATTATATAATAATAAGAAAATCAAAGCTTTGTTGTAGCCTGTGGTAAGTTGTAAACCCGCTGTGCTTGAACAACAAGAGATTCCAAGGTCAAGGTTCTATTAGTTCGAGAATGTTCGACATCAGAGTCAATCGTGGAACTTTCTCGAAATTTATCATTTATGATTCGTGCATTAAAAGTATTTATGTATTGTGAAATGTTTATTTCACAGAGGAGACGCGGCGAGTCTTAATGTTATCATTGGACGAGTTCGCTTTGCCGAAATTCTACCAAATGTTCGGTATATCTAAAGTGAAGTCAGCTGCCGTGACCGCGTTCAGAAGTCCCTACAACAGACACACTGCAGAATGGTAAACAACTGACTTATACTAACAACTTTTTATTTAAAACATCTATAGGCGATTTGAAAGCGAGATATACTACGAATAACGCTCACTTATGCTGTCAAGCGCTTCATCAGCTGATGCTCTCATTTATTTATTTATTAAGGATCTCCAACAAAGGATACACTCACGTGTACAATACATCGTGGAATAGTGTTTTAAAATTTGTGCTTCTTCAATTATAGGAGACCACATGAAGCACATAATACAATGACTAAACACAATTAAAAAAATGACAAGAAAGTTATGAAATGGCCTAGTGGTTAGAACACGTGAATCTTACCGATGATCGTGGGTTCAAACCCGGGCAAGCACCACTGAATTTTCATGTGCTTAATTTGTGATTATAATTCATCTCGCGCTTGACGGTGAAGGAAAACATCGTAAGGAAACCTGCGTGTGTCTAATTTCATTGAAATTATGTCACATGTTTTCGGGTTCCTTCAAACGAGGCGTGAAGAGGCATCTTGCGGGCCGGCAAGGCGAAGGCGGCTAGTGCAGAACGTTTTTCCCGTCTGTACTGGCCGTCGTCGCGTTTGGACTCTACTACCACTTACCATCAGGTGGAGTAGAGTCATTTGCCCTCCCGGCGAATATAAAAAAAAAAAAAAAAAATGTGTATTCTACAAACCCGAATTGGAGCAGCGTGGTGGAATAAGCTCTAAACCTTCTCCTCTAAAAGGGAGAGGAGGCCTTAGCCCAGCAGTGGGACATTAACAGGCTGTTACAGTTACTCAACAAATTAACATAGGAACTAGTTACGCAAAGCTGCTCCAGGAAGATAGCTGACGTAGATTTCCCTCGAACCAAACGATAATGTGCATTTATCGGGAATCCTAAATTGCAATTTAGAAATAAGTTTCTTTATTATAACGTTCTCACCATTATTATATTATAAAGCTTACATCGAGTAGGTTGTACATTTAATTGTAAAATTAACTTTAATTTATTAAATTAGTTTTATAATAGTTTTTGGTTCTTTTTCGGCCTTCCGACTGTAGCTAACGTAACTAGTAACGTAGAGTTAGAATACAGAGCGACGGCTGATGAAGGAACAGGGTGGCACCTTGTGATTGCGTAGCGGGTATATTATACATATACTCCGTTGTTGGATATTAAAATAATAATATGTATATTTTGTTAACGGTACTCTGTTTTTATTTATTTTTATATTTATTATATTTGTTTTATGAGTACGTTTTGTTATGTTCGTCAAGAAACGAACATTATCATTTATTATGTGCCTTGTAGAAAACACAGCATCGCATTACGAAGAAGCAGTGTCGACTCATCTTTATTGTTGTACTTACTCTCGTGTGTCTTAACCCGAATCCATAGATGTTCATCCTCTACCTTATTTGAAATATCTATGGGCATATCTCACCGCAAGGCGGGAACCGGCCTGTCAAAGTCATTGCGTGTGTTACTCGCCGCCAAGTTATGTACGATTTGAAATTTTTAATAACTTTTAAGTTATAAAATGAACGAAAACGAACCGAACGTTGTGATTACTAACGAAGACGGGTCGGACTTTACTGGTGGTAGGATGCTAACATCCGCCTGGCTTGTTACCACCGTACGCATGGTGAAAAACTCGTGAAGTGGCTTGCAGCCGCGTTTCGAGGTCAGCCAGCGTACAGCCAGAGCCCGAGCGAGTATTGCCGCGATGGGTGTTGGTCCGGTTGGAGACGGCTGTTGAACCAATGCCGGGGGAAACTGTATTGACCTGCCGGTCAGGGAGACCCGAAGAAACGGCTGTTCCGCTGGCCGCCCGTGGCATAGTACAGGGGCCCGAGCGTGCCTATCCAGCTCGTGAGGCTGCCCCACCAGGCCACGCATAATCTCGGGGTGGACCGTCGTGCCGGTTGGTGACCGGTAGGTGGGGTCCCGGCGGCCACTTCCGGGGGGGTTCGGGGGCCCTTCCGTCCGGCGGGTCAGTGTATTTTTCCTTTTGGCAACCACTTGGGGAAACACGCCTCCACACTTTGCCCATCCCTATCGTGGCAATACATCGCTCGCTTCACGTCTCTTTTCCATTTAATTTCTCCCAAATGGCGCAACAAAAAAGAAATAACGGTCGTACAGCGGTGCTCACCCCCACCATACCCTCGCTGTTTGAGGTCGAGTTCTCTAACATCCGAGGACTCCACACTAACCTCAACGCTGTCCACCACCATCTCGAGACAGCACGGCCAGCAATGTTGTTTCTCACGGAGACACAAATACTCCGTCCTGCCGATACCAGCTACCTTAATTATCCCGGCTACACGCTTGAAGAATCCTTCAAAGCGAAAGCCGGAGTATGCTTGTTCGTCAGGACGGATGTTTGCTGTCACCGACTGCGCTGCTTGGAGGACCCCTCCTTCTCCATGTTGGTGGTACGTGTGGACCTGGTTCGTCAGAGCCGAGTCTACGTGTGCCTCTACAGATCCCACAATGGTGACTTGGAGACAAGCCGACTATTTGACCATCTTAGTCGGGTGGCAGATGCTGCGCAAGAGCAATTTCCTAACGCGGAATTGGTGTTTTTGGGGGACTTTAATGCTCACCACGAATCCTGGTTGAAATCCCTCAAAACTGACCATGCTGGAAGGACTGCTCATGCTTTTGCTCTCACAAATGACTTGACCCAACTGGTTGATCAGCCCACCAGGATCCCAGACATTGATGGGCAAGCACCTTCTCTACTGGACCTTCTGCTGACTTCTCACCCGGTGGAATATCAGGTTGTGGTTCAGGCTCCTCTTGGCTCTTCGGATCACAGCCTTATTTCTACCAGAGTGCCACAGGCCAAACTGCCGCCACTAGCGGTATGCAAACGTCGCGTTTGGCACTATAAGTCGGCGGATTGGGACGGTATGCGCGATTACTATGCGTCGGTCCCTTGGAAGGAACGTTGCTTCAGTGGGAATGACCCGACAGCTAGTGCCGCTGCTGTTGCTGGCGAGATCATGCTGGGAATGGAATACTACATTCCTAGCTCAGATCTCGTCAGTAGGAGTACGCGTAACCGTTGGTTCACTCGTGAAGTTGCCGATGCTGTATCAGCTAAGCAGGCGGCATATCGCAAGTGGATCAACGGCTGCATTAGCGGGGCATCTAACATTGACTCACTGAAAGCAAACTATAATAAAAATTCCAAGTCCTGTAGAAAGGCATACACGAGAGCGGATGCACAGCGCATTGTACAGATTGGTCATGACCTTGTTTCGCATCCTAGGGGCTCCCGTAGCTTCTGGCGTCTGACCAAGTCTGTGCAAAACAATTTCTGCCAACCTTCGCTGCCACCGCTCAGAAATCCGGACGGATCGCTAGCTCACAGTCCGCAGGAGAAAGCCGACCTCCTGGCTAAACTCTTTGCCGACAACTCTGTGATCGATGATTGTAGTGCGCAGCCACCAACAATACCTTCATGTGGCCACACGATGCCTGACATCAAAATCAGGCAACGTGATGTGCGTGCGGAGCTGCAATCACTCGATATACGGAAAGCTAGCGGTCCCGATGGAATACCAGCCATTGTGCTGAAGAAGTGCGCAGCGGAGCTGTCTCCTGTGTTAACGCACCTGTTCCAACTTTCTCTCTCTTCGGGATGTGTGCCGGAGGCTTGGAGAAGAGCTAATGTGCAAGCGGTTCCCAAAAAAGGGGATCGGTCTGACCCGGCAAATTATCGGCCAATAGCTATCACCTCAGTACTTTGTAAGGTGATGGAACGGATTTTAAACAACCAACTGATCCATTACCTAGAAGATCACTGTCTAATTAATGATCGTCAGTACGGTTTTCGACCAAAACGGTCCACAGGTGATCTTCTAGCGTACGTAACACACCTCTGGGGTGAAGCTATCGACAAGCATGGAGAATCGTTGGCTGTCAGCCTCGATATCTCCAAGGCTTTCGACAGGGTCTGGCACAGAAGTCTTCTCTCCAAGCTACCGGCATATGGTCTGCCTGCTCAGCTATGCACCTGGATTGCCAGCTTCCTACACAAGCGTAGCCTTCGTGTTTTAGTAGATGGTTGCGCTTCACAATTCTATGTAGTGAATGCTGGGGTCCCCCAGGGATCTGTGCTATCTCCCACACTCTTTCTTTTGCATATCAATGATATGCTCTCCCTTGGGAACATACATTGCTATGCAGATGATAGTACAGTGCATGGTGGATACCACGGACGCGCAGTGGCTGGGCGGGCGGAAACTGAGGAGAGGCGGGAGAATCTTGTCATTGAACTCGATAGGACGTTAGATCTCATCGCCAAATGGGGCTCTGATAATCTTGTTGAGTTTAATGCCAAGAAAACACAGGTATGCGCTCTCACGGCGAAAAAGTCAACATTTTCCCCTCTTCCCTCCCTCTGTGGTACTCCGCTGGTGATGCAAAGCAAAATCGCCATGCTGGGGATTGACGTTCGCTGCGACCTTAGTCCAAGGGATTACATCGAGGCTGTTATAAAAACAGCTTCACGGAAACTCGGAGTTCTGAACAAGGTGCGGCGCTTTTTCACGCCACAACAACTGTGCCTGCTGTACAAAACACAGGTACGGTCTTGCGTGGAATATTGCTCGCACCTTTGGGATGGCTCCGCTAAGTACCTACTTGAGGCCTTGGACCGGTTGCAGCGACGTGCCGTACGCATTATTGGCGACGTAAAGGTCACAAACACCCTTGAACCTTTACAATTGCGTCGTGAGATAGCAGCACTGAGCGCTTTCTATCGACTGTATCACGGCGAGTGCTCTGAGGAATTATTCTCTCTAATTCCTGCTTCCCCCTTCCTTCTTAAGTCCACGCGGGCTGGTTCTCGATGTCACCGCCTAACTGTGACATCAATTCCATCGCGAACA
Source organism: Nymphalis io (assembly GCF_905147045.1). Taxonomy (NCBI): domain Eukaryota; kingdom Metazoa; phylum Arthropoda; class Insecta; order Lepidoptera; family Nymphalidae; genus Nymphalis; species Nymphalis io. The sequence continues at coordinate 2,757,853 of NC_065914.1, forward strand.
AAGAAATTTGGCAACTCCTTTCTTTGTCGCACTTCCAAAAAATGGAATTCCTTACCAGCTCACGTATTCCCCTCCTCTTACAACCCGGGTTCCTTCAAACGAGGCGTGAAGAGGCATCTTGCGGGCCGGCAAGGCGAAGGCGGCTAGTGCAGAACGTTTTCCCCGTCTGTACTGGCCGTCGTCGCGTTTGGACTCTACTACCACTTACCATCAGGTGGAGTAGAGTCATTTGCCCTCCCGGCGATATAAAAAAAAAAAAAAAAAACTCAGATTCGTCTGCAAGTTCTTCTCTGACGGAGAGTGAAAGGCCCTCTTTCAAAAGAAGAGATTCTAAAGAGGACCCTCGCTTGAAGGCGCTTATCAATCAGGTAGGATTTTTATCTAACATCTATATTCTCAAGTTCAATAAGTCTCGGCGGATCTCATAATAACCAATCAAAACAATCACAAGTGTCAAATAATCAGTGTTCAAACGAGTCATTTTTAATTCTTCCTCAGGCTACGGACACATTTCTTAATTTAGGCCAGGTAGCGATTGATATTGATGCAACGAAGTTAATAAAACCAGCTCTTCCGGAGAGCGTTGACAAAATAAAGCTACTACAAAATTTTGGCTTACCAACCTGGTGTAATGTTAGATACTCTAAGTCATTACAATCTTTTGCTGCCACACCTGGCTTTACTAGCTTAGCAATAAATGATTAATTGTGCCACCTCAGTAAAACAAAGGATTATTTAGTAGGCACTGAGAATGTTATGGCTGCCTTATCAAATGCAATGTTTGAGAGTAATGATTTACTTCGTAGTGGTTTGTAGTCAGTAGTTGACTGGGCTTTTAAATCCCCGGAAGAATTAAAAGCATCAACCCTTTTAGAGAAGATTGTCTCTGCAGTTGGTAAAGGAACATCATTTTTTAAAAACTCTGAGGACATATTACAAATTGTATGTGGTAAGCGGGCTGAGTGTATAGAAACTAGAAGGGAGAAGCTAATTAAAGAGGTACCTAACAAGTGCATACAGCTTGCACTTAGAAATATTCCTCCTTCAGAAACTTGTTTATTTGATCAAGTTAGATTAAATACTTTAATTCAGAATTTTAGTGGCCCGCAGCAATGGTTAAATTGGTGTTAACAGAAAAAAATTCAACAACAACATTTAAGAGAAAAAACCCTTCTCACTCAGCCCCAAACTCCTAGCTCATTTTCTGGCTCTGTCCCAAAGAAACCTAGATATGAGGCTGCTCGGAGGAATCTTAATTTTCAAGGTAATGAGTATAAGACCAGAGGCAAAGGTAAAGGTAGAGGTAAAAAATCCTCCTTTCGTACCTTTGATCAAGCGAGACAGTGACGCCAAGCAGGGGTTCCGAGGGGGGCAATTAAGAGATTTCAGGAAAAAGTGGGAGGAGCTCGGAGCAACATCTTTTATTCTGAAAGTAATATCGGGGTCTCGGATACCCTTTGTTCAAAGACCTCCCTTAGTATACCCTACAACAGTAGTATGCTACAAAACCGTCTGTACAAATGACTTTACAAATCGAGGAGTTAAAGAGTCTTGGAATTTTAGAAAGACCAGTTTCTTTGACTCCCGGTTTCTTCTCCCGGGTATTTCTAGTAAAGAAAAGCGATGGTGGCTTCAGACCCATCTTCGACCTACGCCAGCTAAACAGATTTGTGAAAACAAAACATTTTCAATTTATCAGCCATGCCACCATACCAGAATTCCTTCAACCAGGCGATTGGTTGGTAAAAGCCGACATATCACAGGCTTACTTCCATCTACCTATTACTGCCTCCCACAGACCATTTCTGCGCCTGTTTTACAAACAGGAAATGCTTCAAATGACCTCACTACCATTCGGCCTAGCATCAGCACCCCGGCTTTTCTCAGCAGTCACTTGCTGGGTCGCGGAGGCTCTACGCAAGAGAGGGATGCGAGTTGTGGTGTACCTAGACGATTTTCTCTTGGTACACCAGGACCCTTCCAAGTTGGCATCACAGACCGCGGAGGTTGTGGAGCTTTTGGAGTCCCTAGGATGGAAAATCAATTACACGAAGTCAACGTTGACTCCAGTGAGGTCCCTGGACATTCTAGGCATAAATTGGGATACAGAGCGGAATATCATGTCTCTTCCGACCAAGAAGCAGACATCAATTTCTACTACCTTAACAAACCTGTTAACCAAGAAAGCTTGCAATCTACGGCAACTACAATGCCTGCTAGTGCAGTTAAACTTTGCATGCTTCGTGATATCGAGGGGGAGACTTCACAGTCGGCACCTACAGATCTTTTTAAGACAATTCCCTCGCAATCTGCCAAAAACAAAGTTAATCTTCCCGCGGAGGGCGATGACGGATTTACAGTGGTGGCTCGGAGCCGTTTATCTAACAACCCCCATTCACTCGATATCCGTATCGCATTTTTTGACTACCGACGCTTCAGACATCGGTTGGGGTGCGGTCCTGAACAGGATGACAATGTCAGGTTTCTGGGTACCTCAGCTGTGGCTGGTTATTTTCTCCCCCAAATCTAATACCAAGGGTACTTTCTCATCTGAACAGGGCGAGAGGCACCTACCTACTAGTAGCCCCGGATTGGGACCAACCCTTTTGGAAGGCAGATCTTCAGGCACGAGCTCTGGACGAGCCCATGACAGTGCCCAACTTACACAAGGTTTTGGTGGACCTGACAACAGGGCGTCCACCTCCACAGATAGACCAGCTAGTTCTGAAGGTTTGGAAAATTGGGGATGGGCGGACAAGATAGCCACATGGTCTCAGGCCGAAAAAGACCTCATTAAAAGGAGTTGGCGTCGATCTACTCTTGACACATATGAACCAGCTATTAAGAGATGGTTAGCTTGGTGTAATGCTAGTAGATTAGACCCCAAATAACCCAGACCAGAAGACGTAGCTCAATTTCTTGCAGATACTTTTTTAAAGGAAGGTTTAGCATATAGTACTATGTTGGTTCATAAATCAGCAGTGGCAACATTTTGTGGGCAAAGTTGTACTATATCTTCTGACTTTATGGTGAAATAAGTTTTGAAGGCCATCAACAATTCTAAACCACCATCATTTAAACCACCAATTTGGGATGCTAGACAAGTGATAGAATGGCTTAAAAATAACCCCAAGGCTGACTCATTATTCGATATTGCAAGAAAAACTGCAACAATTTTACTTTTAACATCAGGGCGCAGATTACATGATTTGACATTATTAAGATTATCTAAACATCACTTCATCGACAAGGGGCAAGAGATTTGTTTTTGGCCTGTATTCGGAGCTAAAACTGATAATGGATCCAGACGCCAGTCTGGTTGGAGACTTCTACCTAATCAGGAAATTAATTTATGCCCAGTTCGATGGATACGTCTTTTAATTCAAGCAACTGAAAGTAGACGGACAGAAGATATAGATCATCTGTTTATCACAATAAGAGGTATTCCAAAATCAGCTTCTGGGACTGTGATAGGAGGATGGGTGCGTTCTGTTCTAAAGGATACAGGAATTGATGCCTCACCAGGTTCATGTCGATCAGCAATAGCTTCTCTAGCTTGGCTAGAAAATAGACCTGTAGAAGAAATTTTAGAAAGAGGTAACTGGAAAGCTATTGATACCCTAAGAAAGCATTATTGCCGAGAGATTGATACACAGGAACGCGAATTTGACTATAATTTATTTGATTACTTTAAAATAATTTAATGTGATGACTTCATTGTGATTATATTGATCTCATAAATACTATATATTAAGAGAATAGGATTAGTTTGTTAATAATTAATATTTATAATTATTTTCAATTATTTAAGAGTTTATTAAGTTTTTTGTTATTTTGTTTATATTGTGCCTCGGGGGCGTATTGTAAGGACGGGACTAGGTAAATAAAGTGAATGTTTATGGTTTGAAGATAAATTTATTACTGCCCCTCAATACCATGTGTCATCTGCTTATATACTACACTACACTAATATGTTATAATTTATACTTCTGTTTTTTATTTCTAATTGCAGTATAATACTCATTTATTTTATTATTTTCTGTTGCATTTTATTAAACCCATTCGGGTTTAAATATAGTGTATAAAATATTTTCTTTTATATATCTCAAATTGCAGAATAATAGGTATATAAATAAAAACTTTTATGTTTGGTCAATTTAATGTCAATTGCAGGAGAATGGCAATTAATTATTCATTTTTATAATAGAAGTTATTTTTACAGAATAAAGAATTTTAGATTAATCTTAAGTTTTTTAAATTTTTTATTCTTAGGTCTATGGTTTAAACATATTAGTAATTTAATGTTTAAAGTCTAATTCAACATTGCGTGTGTGTTATTTGTCACCAGCAGATATCAAACACGTCGTCTTCATAATGCGATGCTGTGTTTTCTACAAGGCACATAATATAAACGTTTTACATAACAATAAAACGGTTATTATGTGCCGAAAGAAAACACAGCATCGCAGGAATGTTTTTCCTGGTGAATACTCCAATGACTTTGACAGGCCGGTTCACGCCTTGCGGTGAGATATGACCATAGATATTTCAAATAAGGTAGAGGATGAACATCTATGGATTCGGGTCGAGACACACGAGAGTAAGTACAACAATAAAGGTGAGTCGACACTGCTTCTTCAAAATGCGATGCTGTGTTTTCTTTCGGCACATAATAACCGTTTTATTGTTATGTAAAACGTTTATATTAAGATAATTTGTGTTAAATAAATTTAAATCAATAAATTAAATTACGATATTAAAAAAATATTGTTTTGCTAATGGTACTAAAATTGTTTTTAATTTTCATTTCCATTTTTTTATTACTTGTCTTCATACAGTTACTCTAGTATTCGACATTCGTAGCCTTCTGATCCTTAAGTACGAGTAACGAGTAATATGAGTAACGCCTCAAATACCACCAATACCACCGATCGTACAATCGTAAGGGATAATTGAATATAGCAATCGTTAATCGTATAATTAATATTTTATTTAAACAAATCAGGTACTCGGAGCATTCGTACACTTGCTCGGAATTGAGTTGTGGAGCGCCTTCAGCATCCGGAGGTCTAGTGGGTGCCCTCACAGGGGCTCAGCCGGGCGGCTCGCAGTCTGACCGCGAATGTCTTCCACTACAGTCGTTGGAGATCATCGCAGACGCGTTGCTCGAGGTCATGGAGACGTGTATGAAGGATATACCGAACTGTGACTGGTTGAACACGTGGTGAGTGGAATATGTATATATCTTAGTTAACAGTAACTAATTATAATAATATTCTGGGACATTATTCACACACGGCCATCTGATCCCAAACTAAGCAGAGCTCTCGTACTATGGTAACCATACAACTGATATACTACATATATACTTTTCTTTTGTAAATACATTCTTATATAGATAATTACACCCATACCCTTAAAAAATTCAAACTGCAAGTAAAAGAAATATTATACTCTGAAGAGCCTTAATTTACTCATGCATTTTTAATTAATTAATTATAATTTGATTATTTATTATTAAATTATGTTTTCTTGATTTAAAAATTAAATTTATATTAAATTAAATTATATAAATAAATTATATAATTTCATGCACCTATTAAATATAAAAAATGTCTTGTTTTGTAATTACTTATGATTAATTTATAAATGGAAACTGTTTTGGTTTAAGAATTGTTTTATATTTTTTATTTTATTGTAATTATTTCACTGTTTGTTTCCTGTACACTAAATAAATAAATAAATAAATACTCAGGACAAACAGACATGTTCATGCACACAAATATCTTTCCTGGGTGGGAATCGAACCCACAACCTTAGCGTGAAAGGCAAGTATCGACCAACCACGCCAACCACGCCTTCCTCTTCAACAACTTTATGATTTAATTAAAAATACATCATTGAGCTGATCATTCCTTCTTAATGTAATATCTAATAGTGTTTCGGCAGAGTAAGCCGTGACGGCTACCGGCACGATGCCGTCATATCTTTGCCATCGCTTTCTACATGCACCCACGTGTGGAGCGTATACTCTATAATTCGCTGCCATATATTATTATAATAATAATAAGCAAAATATATTTATGAAAAAAACGAAACTATTATATGTTTTTATTTATTTTATGCCATAATGATTCATCGACTCTCTTTAATTATCAATAATTTTAATGACCATCGGTTTATATGTTACAAATCTACCGGTCGTTCCGTTCCACGCAATTACAATAGCCGTGATTACGAGCTTACTTAAATATAGTAGAAACTACATGTAAAAACGCATTGTCATGTTTCTTTTTTTGAAAAATTGCGCGTAGGTATGAAACGGTCAAGATTTTGATGAACACTTTGCTTGCAGGACATCTTTAGTGAAGAACTTTGCGTTTTGCTACAACCCGGCGCTTCAGCCGCGTGCGTTGATCGTGTTCGGATGTATCAGTAAGTCTAGAAAAGTAATCTATGATCTATACACAGGGGGAGCAAAAAGATATTTTATTTTATCTTATAACTTAATATTATTTATGATTGGAGATGTTATGTCTCTAGTGTATTTAAATCACTGGACACTCAGCTTTTAAACACCGAAACACAACAAAGTATTGCTGTTTGAAGGTAGTATATGTGATGAGTGGGTGGTATCTGCCCCTACCGGCTTGCACAAAGCCACCACCACAAAGTGAACCATGTACCAGCTACTGCTGAATGAGAAAAAAAATGTGTATTCACAATTAGAATCAGTAAAGTATATCTTTGCTAGTTTGCTGATTCCTTCCGATGTTACAGGTAAGCACGTAACAAATGACGATATGAAGCAACTCCTGCGCATGCTCGCGAAGGCATTGGAGTCGTTCAACGATGTGGCGCTGCTGGAGGCCATCATCATGTGCCTGACGAGACTGCAGCCACTGTTACACCCAGTAAGATATTTGTGGATAGTTAATAGTATGGATAGACTCGTAGTTAATCTAGCGAAGTCTTAAACTATATTTAAAGTTCATGGTTGATGGATTTGGATAAGTGCGTTTCTTATGGTTTGCATCAGTATGTCAGGTTTCATGGATACGCTCAAGATCATATAAAAAAGTTTGGTTACCTATTAACCGCCTATGAGTAATCAAACACCACTTGAAATAAAGAACTGTATTGAAAAACAATAAAATTATATAACAAAACATTTTATAATTCTGACTGAGGATTTATCCAGCGCGTTTTACTACTAGTGCCATCTACCGACATACATGTAATTAATAATAATAATTATTATTAATAAGCCAGTGTAATTACAGGCACAAGGGACATAAAATCTTAGTTCCCAAGATTGGTGGCGCATTGGCTATAAGCGATGGTTGACATTTCTTACAATGCCAATGTCTAAGGGCGTTTGGTGACCACTTACCATCAGGTGGCCCATATGCTCGTCCACCTTCCTATTCTATAAAAAAATAAAAATACATCGTAACTACGTATATTAATCGAAAAAAGTTAATGTCCCTAAAGGACTATTAAGAAGTATGAACCATTTATTTACAATGGAATCTAAGATATTATGGCTCCCTCTCCTTTCAAAACCAAACTTGCTTAAAGCTTGCATAATGTTGACCAATCCTACCACTTAATAATTACCTAATAAGTAATTAACAGCCAGTAAACGTCCCACTGATGGGTACATTCCCTCCTCTCGAGAGGGCTTATTGGACACGAGTTGCCACAATTTCATGAAGCCATGATTTTCTTGAACCGGTAATCTCCCGTTACTATTCACGAGTTCCAGCCACTGGCGATCTCGGTTCTCTATATACATTGGTCATATTTTATCCCAACAGGAATCACCAATCCACAAAGCGCTGTTCTGGGTCGCGTTATCCGTTCTACAGTTGGACGACCCGACGCTATACGCGGCCGGTCTCGCCCTGATGGAACAGAATTTACACACCCTGGACTCGCAAGGAGCTTTTGATAATAAAGTACGTGAAGCAGTTATTATTATTTTACGTTCAAATATTCTGGCAGTCTGACAAATGAGCCATCGGCTGGTAAGTGGTCACCACCGCTATAGATATTGGCGCTGAAAGAAATATTAACCACCACCAACTTACCATAAGAGAAAATATAACAGAAAAATCAAATCTTTTGATTACTTTGTTCAACATAGACTACACCTACTTATTGTTAGTCAAATTAGAAACTACTTCCGGTTCTAAAAATAAATATACTGACTTGAGAAGATCCGGCGAAAGAAACTCGGCGGGTTATTTTATCAAGTCTCGTTTACGAACTTTCAGTATAAAAAATAGCCAGCAGGCGATCGTTTCATTCCCACAACTATAAATTCACTAATTGTATAATAAACTTTTGTAAACAAGCGTTCGTTTAATTTTTTTATACTATTAACAGAAGCATTTCGTACGCTTTCTGGGATCCTGCTGTAGAACCGTATACATTAGCTCATATAAATTGAAGCTGCAAGCCGCAGAGATGCGTTCATGACATTTAATCATTTGTGTTCAACAGACATTGGAGGATGTGTTGATGGAAACACGGAAGCCCCTCGAATGGCACTTCGAGCCACTCGATCACGCCGTCGGACTGAGGTGAGTACATTGTTAAACATATAATCGAACCCATTTAGTATACAGTAAGAAATAATTAAATAATCATTTATTTTTTATTTACATAGAACGATATGTCACTAAAATATGAGAGGACACTGATTTCTGTAATACAGGTCTTTGAGCCTAGCTCAGAAATCAGGAATTTCATTATAATTTGTAACTTTTTATGTGATTCATATTCAACGTTTAAAGTGCCCTTTGAAATTAGTGGAGTTTCGCTTGTATGATCATACTGTGCCCTTATTATTCTTAAATACATATTTCTATATATTTATTTTATGTATTTATTTGTAAATACACACTTTCAACATACATACAAAACATTTATAAATGAACTTTTAAAACAATAATATGCATATCAATTACAAGTATAAATAGCACTTCCAGATTCATAAATGAAAAATTATAATAAAAATCAGTAAAAAATAAATAAGAGATATCATAATAATAATTTAAATTATAAAAAATATTAATTAAAACTAATCATGCATTTTATCATAATTAAAAAACTTATTTCTAAAGATTGAGGGAGGGTCATAAAAATTTTCAATGCCAGGAATCGATTTAATGATATTTATTACACAACAGTACCAAGCCTGTTTACCAATATGAGACTCACGCATGGCGTATAAAATATTTTTTTATTATATAAATCCAAGATCCTTTTGTCAATCACTATGAAAGTTGCCACATATATTCGTGTAAAAATACGAGTGAACGTTGTACAATAGAGGGCGCTGCACGATTTGTATTTACACAGGCGGACAACGTTTTCCGGTCTTTCCTTTTTATATATGTATATAATAAGTAGGCGGACTGGCAAATAGGCCACTTGGTGGTAAGTGGTCACCAACGCCCATAAAAAATAGCTATTTAAAAAATTTTAAACGATCTTTCTATTACCAATGCGCTGCCAACCTCGGAAATTAAGATGTTATATGTCATGCGTCTGTAGTTACTGGCTCACTGGCAAATCCGGGATGCAATTTTTAGCCGTTTCAAAGATTATCCCAGACTAACAGACACATTTATTTGCACATTTTATTTGTGCAGACACACAGACAAATAAAAATAAATGAATGTTTTGGTTTCGGTAACTCGAAAATAGCCATATTAAATTTAAAAGGGGCAGGTATTTTCAAATCACAGACAGATTTTTCAATTGTAGTTATTTGTATAGATTTATGTAGATTAAGCATTATTTTTCGGTGCTAATAAATTAAGAGAATCAAATCCACGTTACATGTAATGTGTTTGGGTTATCTGTAAAATAATAATAATAATAAAGCAACGAATGCCGCGATTCTATTAAAAAACCCGCGCCGACGTGTTCAATCCCGCCAGCTTCCGCTCCAACTTCCACTTCGCGCTGGTGGGCCACCTCATCAAGGGGTTCCGCCACCCGGCGGGCGGCACGGTGTCGCGCGCGTGCCGCGTGCTGTCCGCGCTGCTCGCCCTCGCCGCGCGCCCCGCCCGCGACAAGTTCCAGCTCACCACGCGCACCGTCGCCTACCTCACGGGTACCGCACTGCAGTACACCGCCGCTTCTCTTCGAACGTTCTTTAACTTTTGACTTATCGTATGTTACAGCGCTGGTGTGCGTCAGCGAGGAGGTCCGGTCGCGGTGTCCCGTCGAGCGCTCGCTGCCGAAATGGTTGCCGGATAATTGCGACCACTACTGTCCCGCCGTTGAACGCCGTCGGGTATGTGACGATGTTTATTGCGTCATTTTTAAATCGATCACAGCCCACTACTGGACCCGACTTTTGCCTTCTGTCCTCGAGTCTTTCCCAAGTTTCAGAGCTCACGAACGCGCATACCAAGAACGCACACATGGAGCACCTTTCGATAGCCAACTGTGTTCGTATATCCAAATGTGGACTTAAAACATTGTGTAGACACTACAAATCCCTTTATTTTTTTTATATTGGAAATATATCAAGAATTTAAATTGCGTAATGGATGATTCCACCCCGAGCATTAATATCCCCACGCAATCCCCATCAACTCTCTCCACCTCTCCTCTACCAGCCAAAATTTTAACACCTACATACACCAGCGCCTCCTCTCCAAAACCTGCTCCTTACTTCACTTTACTCGTTACATTATTATTATTTTTATTATTACTCCTCACTCTCAAATCTGTTTGATGACTGACTTAGTTTTATGGGTGAGTGATGCGTGTGTTAGGGTCTGTGAGAATATTATAATAAGAAATGAAACTCACGCGGATGGTCCATAAACGTGTATATTATATACACGTTATACACACAATATATGCACACAGAAGAAATAACGTTATACAGGCATAGAAGATCACATATGTACACATAAACACGAGCACAATACTTAAACACAAAGCGAATTATTTTTGAAGCGCAAGTAACGGTTATGACGGTGGTAGAATAATGAATAATGCGTAAGTCGTAAACGTTGGTAGGATCATTCGTAGCCAATATAAAAGATCCGTCGCTCCAATGCGCTTGCACCGGTAGGCGGGGCCTCAACACAGAACAAAGGACGACGTCACAACGGAGATAAGCAGTGCGGTTGTCCACTGTGTACGTTCGATCGTCCGTTGTGTCGTCAATCCAATATTCTATGTTGAGTTGGAATGTGTTGTGTAGACAGTTTGTTTGGATGTGTGTTTATGTATGTTTATAATATGTGTGTAAGTATGTATGTTAGTGGGATGCACATGTGGTGGACGCCACATCACTTCCCCCCAGAGAGCGTCCCTACGGACGGTAAAAATCCGGGAATCGGACCTTTCGACCCGAGCGAGTTGCTCGGACATCGGGGCACACAGCATCTTTAGCTTGGCTGATGTTGCCGTGCTGGACTTCGATGCTTGTGGCGGGTTCTGTGGCCATGTACGCTGGTTTTAGACGGTCGATGGAGACGGAGACCTGTTTACCCTTGACTAGGATTCTAAAGACTTTGTCTCCGCTTTGTACAACCTTATAAGGGCCGGTGTATGGTGGTTGTAAAGATCCCCGCACCGCGTCTTCCCTGAGTAATACGTGGGTGGAGGAAGCGAGGTCTTTAAATACGAAGACTTTATTATTCGCGTGACGTGAGGCTGGAGAGGGTCGGAGATCATTAACTATCCTGTGCAGGCGAGCGGTGAAGTCGGAAAGGTCCTTGGTACCGTCTACACAGGAATTGAAAAATTCTCCGGGGAGGCGAAGAGGTTCGCCATATACGAGCTCCGCGGATGAAGAGTTGAGATCTTCTTTGATGCAACTGCGCATGCCAAGGAGGACCAGAGGTAGCGATTCGGTCCAATGGCTATCGGCATGGCACATGATCGATGATTTCAGCTGTCGATGAAATCGCTCTACAAGACCATTGCATGCGGGGTGGTAGGCGGTGGTTCGTCGATGATGAAACCCGGCTATCTTGGACAGGCAGTTAAACAGAGCGGACTCGAACTGACGTCCGCGGTCGGTAACGATGTCTGTCGGACAGCCAAAACGGGATATCCATCCCGACAGCAGTGCCTTGCCAACCGTCTCAGCTGTTATGTCTGCGATAGGTATCGCCTCAGGCCATCTAGTAAAACGGTCTACAGCTGTGAGGCAATATTTGAAACCTTCAGATGGCGGAAGAGGTCCCACTAGGTCAATGTGAATTTGAGTGAACCTGGCTCGTGGTAATTCGAAGGTGCCTAATGGTGCTGTCACATGTCTTGTGACCTTGGCACGTTGGCAATCCAGGCACTTCCGTGACCATTCGCGGCAGTCTTTCCGCACACCTGGCCACACGTATCGCTGCGATACAAGTTTGGCAGTCGCATTAGCACCAGGGTGACTAAGGCAGTGCAGACTGTCGAAGACTTGACGCCTAAGTGATTTAGTCACGAATGGTCTCGGCATAGGGGTGCTTACGTCACAGTATAGTGACATTAGGCTACCGTCAATTGTCTTCTTCTAGAGGCGGAGTGAAGATTCACCACCGAGTAGAAGTGTTAATTCAGGGTCGTTGATTTGGGATTTGGCGAGTGTTTCAATGGCGACAGGGCTCTGTAGTGCGTCCACCCGGGACAAGGCATCAGCAACAACATTATCTTTGCCAGATATATGCTGAATGTCTGTGGTGAACTGCGCTATGAAATCCAGGTGTCTATACTGACGAGGGGAGCTGCTACTTTTCCTCTCGTGGAAGGCGTAAAGCAATGGCTTGTGGTCAGTATAGACTGTGAAATGTCGCGCCTCTAGCATGTGGCGAAAGTGTTTGATTCCCTCGTAGATAGCAAGAAGAAGGAAAGGAAGGAAGAAGGGAATACTTTTGCTGTGCCGGACTCAGTTTCCGTGAGAAAAAATGCTAGCGGTTGCCAAATCCCATCTTTGTGTTGCTGCAAGACTGCCCCCATAGCCTGGTCAGACGCATCTGTGACGAGAGCTAGTTTGGCCTGGATATCTGGGTGTGCAAGTAAAGTGGCATCACAAAGACTCTCCTTACTCTGGTTAAATGCTGCGAGAGCTTCGCCAGATATATGGACTGGGTGGGAGCCCTTCACTGAACCAGTGAGTAAGGCGTGGAGGGGCTGTTGGATTTTAGCAGCCTGAGGTATAAATCGCCTGTAAAAATTCAACATACCTAGGTAACGTCTCAGCTGTTGGACGGTTTTAGGTACTGGGAATTGCTTGATGGCGTCTACCTTAGAGTATAAGGGCTTGGTACCAGCTGCCGAAATTCTGTAACCTAAAAACGTTACCTCCTCGGCACCGAAGACACACTTGGCTGAGTTGACCAGCATGCCGTAGTCTCGCATTCTCCCGAACAGTTGATGCAGATGCTTCTCGTGTTCGGCCTGACTTTTGGAGAAAACCAGGAAGTCATCCAGGTAAGGGTAAACAAAATCTAACCCGCGAGTCATCTCGTCAACCAACCTTTGAAACGTTTGGCCTGCGTTCCTGAGACCAAAGGTCATGAATGGGAACTCGAACAAACCAAACGGGGTTGTAATGGCAGTTTTTGGGATGTCATCTTCACTAACCGGCACTTGGTTGTAAGCTTTAACCAAGTCGATTGTAGAAAAAATTGTACAACCTGATATATTATGCGCGAAATCGTGGAATGTCGGATGGGGTACATGTCCGGAATTGTCCTCGCGTTGAGCTTGCGGTAGTCCCCGCAAGGTCGCCATCCGTTGTCCTTCTTCGGAGCTAAATGTAATGGCGACGACCATGGACTGTCTGAAGGACGTGCAGTGCCGTTGCTCAGCATAATCTCGAATTCGCGCTTAGCTATGGTGAGCTTATCGGGAGCTAACCTGCGGGGAGTGCAAGATATGGGAGGTCCAGGTGTGGTGCGTATATGGTGTACGGTGTTATGCCTAGGTGTGCAAGGCATACCGGATGGTCGGATTAATCTTTGGTATTGCGACAGAATAGAATGGTATCGAGATTCACCAGTCATGACCTTTACAGAAAAAGCATTGCAAGTATCTTTATTGTAGTAAAGCTCAGCAATTGAAGTAAGTGAGGTGATATTGTCTACTAGGCGCTTATTTTTTACGTCTACAGATAAATTGTATTTACAAAGAAAGTCTACACCTATGATAGCTTTGGTTACATCCGCAACAATAAAGCGCCAAGGAAAATCCCTGCGTAAGCCTAGATCTAAATTAAAATTAACAAAACCATACGTGTTGATGACACTGCCGTTAGCCGCCGACAGTTGATAGCCAGTCTGCTTGCACTGGTTGTGTTGGGCCCGAGGAAATACGCACAGGTCACTGCCCGTGTCGATAAGGAACTCGTTCTTGGTCCGGCGGTCAGTGACGAATAGACGACCTGGTGTTGGGTTGGAGCAATCGGTAGTCGTCATTACCGACTGCTTTGAGAGTTTCCCGCCTTCGAAAAGTCACACGGCTTTATGCACTTCGTTGCGCCGTCCCTAAACCGTTGGTGATACCAGCATATCGGATACTTCCGATAGCTGGACTCGGAACGTCTGGATGATCCACTTCTGTCACGGCGCTGATGTCGAGTCCTCGAGCGGGGTCGTCTGCCAAGCTCAAGGGTCAGATCCTTAACCATTCTCCGCAATTCGGCGATCTCACCAGCCATGGACTGTAAACTGGGTCCATGCGCAGATGTCGCAGCAATGTGGTGCGGTGGGGATGCTATATCTTGCACTCTGTCGGCCAAGTCTGCAAGGGTCTCTAGTGGGCTATGAGGCTGTGATGCGAGAAGGGTCTGGATGTTTCCGGGCAGGCGACTGCACCAGATGGTACGGAGAAAGTCCTCAGGCACGTTCTGGCCCGCGAGGTTCTGGAGATGACGCAGGAATTGGGATGGCTTTCTATCTCCAAGGTCTTCATGCATGAGAAGCTGTTTCACCTTACGCTCTTGAGAAGCCGAAAGTCGCTTGATTAGCTCGGTTTTTAATTTATTGTATTTATCAGCAGCAGGTGGAGCCAGTAAAATATCCTTGACCTCGCGCGAATATTGGTGGTCGAGGTTGCCGATGACGTAATTGAACTTGGTGGAGTCACCAGTAATTCCGGCGTTCGCGAATAGAGCCTCGACTTGTGCGAACCAGACTTCCGGGTCATCAGGGTAAAAAGATGGTAGTCGAAGACCGGCGTTAAAAGTTCCAGAGCGTTCGCCGTCAGTATTAACGCGCTGCATAGGGCGTGGTTTTCGCTTGGTCACGTTATGACCGCCATTTTGTGAAGTGCATGACTTAGCAGAATCGCTGCTTTCGCTCATGGTGTTCTTTAAAAATTACAGCTCGGGGTCACCAGTTATGGGTGAGTGATGCGTGTGTTAGGGTCTGTGAGAATATTATAATAAGAAATGAAACTCACGCGGATGGTCCATAAACGTGTATATTATATACACGTTATACACACAATATATGCACACAGAAGAAATAACGTTATACAGGCATAGAAGATCACATATGTACACATAAACACGAGCACAATACTTAAACACAAAGCGAATTATTTTTGAAGCGCAAGTAACGGTTATGACGGTGGTAGAATAATGAATAATGCGTAAGTCGTAAACGTTGGTAGGATCATTCGTAGCCAATATAAAAGATCCGTCGCTCCAATGCGCTTGCACCGGTAGGCGGGGCCTCAACACAGAACAAAGGACGACATCACAACGGAGATAAGCAATGCGGGTTGTCCACTGTGTACGTTCGATCGTCCGTTGTGTCGTCAATCCAATATTCTATGTTGAGTTGGAATGTGTTGTGTAGTATGTTTGTTTGGACGTGTGTTTATGTATGTTTATAATATGTGTGTAAGTATGTATGTTAGTGGGATGCACATGTGGTGGACGCCACAGTTTGATAGTTCAGGGACAGGAGCAATTGATTTACGTACTTCTCGAGGCATAAGTGTCAACACTACCAACTTTGAGCGAACAAAAAAAGCACAATTAAATTTTCATTGATCCGACTCGGGGTACTACTCAGGACGTGAAGCTTGCAGCCTAGCCATACTGGCCAATAAACCGAAAAGACAGTGTCGCTTTTAATAAGTCAAAGGATTTGCTCATGTAAACGGCTGGTTAAGTATCATTGATAGTCATACAATGTACAAGCGGTAGGCGCGTCCATGTACACGAAGCCTTAAAACCTTTCAGATATAATCGATAATGCTGTCCTTACTAGTTTTACTTATAGCTTTATTTACCTACCCATTGTTCTATATACAAAGGGATGGTGCTTTTCTAAATGCGAAATGGTAACAACAATATTTTCTATACCCATAATATAAAAGCCAAAACCATAGACTAAGATAACTACAAAACATTCGCTCTTAGCGAAATTCGCTTATATCTGAAAAGTAAATCCATAGCTAGGTATTTATCAATTTCCCCACTAGCGAATATTTTAGTTAAATTTATGAAACGTGGAACCAGAATTATGATATTGAATGATTGAAGACAATTTTATTCGCGAACGAATTTCTTTTACATTTCGTAATAATAGTGTTATCAACATATATTTACTTTGTTAATTTCCGATATTAGAACAGCAGTTTTTTTCAGCTCAACTAAGATCTTGTATTGAAAGTTTCAAAGCTCTATCCACGCTACAGATAATTATCAATAACACTTGGCACTGTAAATAACACGATACGCACAAATTTTGGATCCACGTTTGTTCGTGTTACGATTTTAAGTCAAAATGTCGTCAACGACTTGGTTTTTTCTGTTTAGAGTATATGCTCTTTAGCGGAAGGACAAATGGGCCTCGATAAAGTAAAAAATATTAACTGCTACCTGCTTATTAAATTTTACCAATCTTGGGAACTAAGATGTTGTGTCCCTTGTGACTAGTTATACTGGCACACTCACCGTTGAAACCGGAAGACAACGATACTAATTATTGCTGATTAGTGGTAGAATGTTTGAAGAGTGGGTGGTACAAACCCAGACGGGCACAAAGCCCGTACCTAGTAATGTCATGTCCCCAAAACCGCTGATCTACGAAATCTTTTCAAAATGGGCAAATGGATGGGCAAAAGTAAGACAAAATAATATATTAAACCAAGTTGTATCGAAATTTTGCCTTTAATTCGTACCAAGCAACCATATCGTTCAAATTATAAATAACCATTTTGAAACGCAGGATAGCGAAGGTCGTGCTCACAGTGTGCAGCACGGTGCGACCGGGGACGCCGCGAGGGACTTGGAAATTGACAGCGGACTCGACGTGAGTTGTCCTATTCTGGTCCTATTTTTGTAGAACATTCCGAACCGGTTGTAGCTTTACTTGAATATAATCTAAAATGACTATTCAAAAGTGCTAAATACTTGAATGAAATCAACATAGATTTATAGAGATGCCTAAATTGCCAGATCACTTGTTATCCAAAGTTCGCGGATTAAAATATCTGGAGTATCTACCCCAGATTTATGCCCAGGCCAACAAGGCACCGGCACCACCAGCCGAGGGTGACCACCAAGCCCAGAATAATATAATTTTACTCTAACCGCTTCGGAATGAGGAGGTCTTAAAGCCAGTGTCAGGGTCTTTCGATCTAGAGATCGAAAGACCCTGTGATAGATCACATCATAAGAAAATATCGTGAGGGTGGGATTGTGTAGGATAAAATAGTACCATATGTGTTACACGGGCACTGGAGTAACATCGAGGAATAAATCCAAAACTTTCTCCTTAAGAGACGAGGAGTGTAAACAAACACTTGAAATCGTAATGAAAAACCTGAGATTATATTGTAACGTTTTATAATAAGCTATTCAGTAAACCAAATAGGTGTTTTTGCCCTCTATAGAAGTCAACCCGCTTTTTTCTATTCTTTTAACTCGTTACTATATTTGATGTGTAAATATCTTAGCCCGAGGTGCTAAGATATTTACACATCAAATATACACTGTATACTTGATACAAACTGAGACTTCGAGTGTCAAACGAGTGAGCGTAAGATTTCGAGCGTCAGATGACGTCAGCGTGAGATTTGTCATTGTAAGTGTGTTAACGTGTGCGTGAGATCAGTACAAGAGCTTACATGTTTACACAAAAATTCTCATGAGTACCTATGCACCCACAAATATAATCAATAACTTCACCAATATCTTCTAGCCGGTAGACGATGACGGTCGTGGTTCTCCCGGCAGCACGGACGAGACTGAACGCCCTTCGTCCACCAAGTCTGGCGATAGCGATTGCCCGGATGCCGCTACGAAGGTGACTATTATGCAGCTAATTTTTTTTGTTTTAAGATTATAATGGGAACTGTTCGTATGGGGTATAATAGAACCACCTCTGCCCGGGGTATCATGAATAACTTCAATATCACATATCTATGAAAAAAATATATTATAATATATTTGAAGACGTAAGAATTATGTAAAATCGAAAATAAAATATAGTATATGACATTTTAATGGCCGCCATTGTCGTCCAATATGTTGATTTTATTAAATCAGTCAGTGCGCCCGTCCGGCGCTGGCGCTGTCCTGAGAGCGAGAGACCAAGAGACCGCGGGGTCGCTAGACAAACGATCACACGAGCTGCTGACATACTCCTTTATATTTTATATTTCCATCAGTCGGCTACATAATAAAATAGGCATCTTATATATAGGGGTCTCATACCAACCTACATGACATACATCACGTCGTGTGGTGTTGCTATTCTAATGAGTGACGTCGTATACCCGCTTAAATTTATTATCTCTGACATATATATCACAACATGTATTATATTCAAAGTTGTATGTTGTAGTATTTTAAAGTTGCACAAGTGATATTACAGTTAGCATGTGTGTGCACAAACACAAGTGCACACTATTTCTAACTCTCATAATCCGATACGATTGGAAATCCGCAATAGCGCGATTTTAAGGGGTTTTTGCCCTCGCATGACCACCGTGGAACCCGCTTTCGCCAGTGGGTTTCCTGAATCGACAGAAAAACCCAATAACTTTTACTTGGTAGGCCTTTGTCTACCTCTCCGGGTACCACCGGGTACTACCGGGTGGTTTGTCTACCACTCACTCATCATATTATGTACCATCAAACAAAAATAATATCGTTGTATTCCAGTTTCAATATATAAGTGTATATATTTTCGACGATACATGTATTTATGTTTTTTTTTCCTTGCTAGCAATCATCTCAAGACAAAGAGTCTAGCAGTCCGGAATGCAACTCGCTGCTAGACCCGTCCGTGCTCTGCGACTTCACCACGCAGGCGCTCGTCTTGACCGTTCTCGCCACACTGGTTAAATATACCACAGGTAATAAATAATAATAAATAAGGAATAATACTCAACACAGAATACCATAGATAATAAATAAGCGTGTTAATAAATAAACGATTTAGTAATAATTGATTTCGAGACAAGATGTGGAGAAATGAATTAGTTTTTAATTTACATATATGATTTAATTGTCAAAAAATAAAATGAAAGATAAGGAATTCAAGTAATTTTTGGCACAATGTTTTGTCCTTCTCTTTCGAAAGTCACATTATTACAGAAAGAGACAGTCGGTGTGAAACCGTTTATCCGTCTTAAGTTATAAAGTTTGTAGTTTTAGTACGTATCGAAAACAACAGATGGCGTTAATAGTGTTTTAAATCGCGCTAGCGCATTTTATTTATAATTTATATTATATTAGTGACAAAACATTACTTGTATAACAAAAAATATTTCTCGTTCGGTTCAATAGATGGCGTTAGCAGTGCTTTAAATAGCTCCCATGTGTTGTTGTCTGAATGTGTTCGGTTATTTGCTCTCAAGGTTAGCAATTGCACCGATATGTGGATGAATGTATGACGATTTTTATACTGATTTATATATGTTTGATTGTAATAACGCATTAATATATACACACAATGTATATACATTCAAACACAGATGCACTCTATTTCTTCACTTCAAGTTGCAGGTAAAGTTGTTGGTCATGTACTTCAGTTCAAGTACATGACCAACAACTTTACCTGCTTTCCGAGGCACGGAAGTGTACTTCCAACTTCCAGACTCTGAGCCGCTACTGAGAATCTTTAACAGAAAAACTCGATAACTTTTTTATCGGCCCGACCGGATTAGATGTCGGATTTGAACCCAGGATCTCGCGATCTGTGGCGTTATAGCTAGCCACTAGACGAAGAGGCAGTCATTACACTCATTACATACAGTATACATGTATATTTATCTTGTATATAGATGAAGATGAAATAAGGATACTGTACCAGTACCTGGCGGAGGGCTCAGTGGTGTTCCCGAAAGTGTTTCCCGTCATGTAAGTATTTATTTTTATTAAGTATTTATATATAACCATTATTATGACCTCTGTATTTATATATAACATAACAGCTCGTTGATGACCCATAACTGAACAAATCTTAAGTACGTTATATACTTTTCTATATCCCTGATATTTCGTATGTAAAATTTCATGATGTTCGGTTGAGTAGGTAAGACGTGATAGGTCTGACGCTCTCAGCGTCACGGTAGCATGCAAAAACGATTCCGTGGCGCTCCTCGTTAAGACGGAAAGGGTACCGCTGGTTTTTTAGTGGCTATTCCGATGTTCGGGGCGCACTCGGTGCCTTGGACACCGGCGGGCCCCACGTACCCCCCACTGTTCCCGTGGGGGAAACGCGTAATGTGTTTTTCCAGCGTTAAAAAAAAAGGTAACACGTGATAACGTAACAAACAAACTCCCTTTCGCTTTTATAATATATGTGAAGAAATAAAACCGACCCTATAAAAATGAATGAAGTATTCGAATTTTAGTCATGAATCTGTAGAATAACAGCTGTGCTAGATGAAGTGTGTTCAGCAATCGTCAAAGTGACTTGGTCTAAATTATTCAATACAATTCATAAAATTACTTTTACCAGGGAGATTGTCTGTCGCCTTAGAGGGGGGATTTGACAGAAAAAAAACCGCTGAGTTTCTTTCGCCGGTTCTTCTCAGGTCTGAGGTGCTTATTTCCGAACCGGTGGTAGATTTATGACAATCAATAAGTATGTGTAACGCTTCTATATTGAATAAGATTTTTGATTTTTGACTTTGAGTCGCTCCGGGTCTTACTTGGCACAAAGGTTGTCCATTACCATACAGCGTGGAAATGTGGCCTGTGTTATGGGCTTTGCGTCGGGTGGGAATCGAGAGGGACTTTTTTAAATTTGATTCAAAAAAAGTCATTAAAAAATACATAAAATTTTTGAATACATGATAAAAAGAATACATATTGTTTACAAACAATTTGGTTATTTCTATAAATGAAATTGATAATCGCTATGACTTTATTCACGTCCGCTGATGAGTAGGGTACCATTAACTACCATGGTCCATCATAATCAGACGAGTCATCGATATTTTTAATTATCATTACAGCCACAGTCTCCTGGATATGAAGATCAACCATGTTCTAATGCATTGCCACGATCAAGTGATTCTGAGCGCGGTACAGAGCATCATACAGGTAATAATTTTTTTTTGGCATTGGCATTGTAAGATATGTTAACCATCACTTAAATCGCCAATGCGCCACCAACTTTGGGAGCTAAGATGTTAAGTCCCTTGTGCCTGTAATTACACTGGCTCACTCACCCTTTAAGCCGGAAGACAACAATACCAAGTACTGCTGTTTTGCGGTAGAATGTCTGATGAGTGGGTGGTAACTACCCAGACGAGCTTGCACAAAGCCCTACCACCAGTGAAAAGAAGAAAAGAAAAGAGTAACTAATAATAATATAAATTTTTATTGCCACACGTAATAAGGAACATCAAAATAAAATTAAATGAATGCCTAAGGAGGTGGCTCAGCTTAACCTGCAACGGGAACACGTTCCCATGCAGAGCTGTTTTTGAGCCATCCCCTCCTCCCTGAGATGTAAGGTGGGTGAGACTGCAGGGTTAACTGTGATTCTGTTTCTGCGTGCGTGTATAATCTCTAAAAGAAACTACCGAGTATCTTGCCGATTCTTTTCGGTTCTATATTGTAACATGGACTTAAAAGCACTCTTAATAGTCTACTTGAATACATTTTGATTTTGAAACAACTTTCAGAATATGATAGCGTCGGAGGACGCGAGTCAGCAGCAGCTGCACTACATGCAGAGTTGCGGCTTCGGAGGCCTCTGGAGGTTCGCGGGGCCCTTCACCAAGGTATGTCCTTGAAATCAGAAAATAAATTACTTGAAGAAGAGCCGGTGTTAAAAATATAGCTGGCATGACTAGTACATTAAAGTGGCAGTACCCTGGTCACGTATGTCGAAGGACCGATGGCTATTGGATCAGACGACGCCTAGGATCGGCAATCATAATGTAAAGCGTCCTTTAATCACGTGGATCTGAAGAAGGTGCTGGACTGGAAGGCGGAGAACCGAGAGTGTTGGCGCAATTTCGTAGAGACCAAATCTCTAGCAGCGGATGATGTTTATATAGCATATAAGAATTGCAGTTAAATTACAACTCAATAGGTTGCTACAATCTGCAATCTCCTGTCTGCGATATAAAAATTTAGATTTTGTCGTTATGAATTGAAATCAATGTTTGTTCACGTGTCTTTTGTGACATCAAGTCTACTAATAATAAATATATTCATTGCACAGGTAAAAAAATAACAAAAAGGCTTATTAACAAAAAATATTTGTTTTTTTTTTAATTTCCTGGTATTATGGAAAATATATTATAGGCAGTAGAATTCGTGCGCACTCACTATCGACTGTACCCCCTAGAACCAGTGCACGGTGGTGAGCAGCAAGCTCGTGTTCTGCCTGAGGATGATGGTGCAAACCTGTCTCCCGGATGACGACTGCGTGCGGCAACCGCCCCCCGACCCCGACCGACCCGATCGACTCGACCGACCTGAGCGCCACTCGACCTGCACGACCTCGACCAGTGGTTTCCGGGTAAATACATACCTGCATACGTGCATACATACATATAAGGTCCTCGGTTTCGGCCACGGCGGCCAATCTCTTTCGATAGAAAAACCCAATAACTTATTATTGACTTGAGATTTGAACTGCGGCCTTACATCTAGCCACTAGACCAACGAGGCATACAAACATACATACATTATTACATACATAATCAAATCAAAATATCTTTATTCAAATAGACTTCTACGAGTAATTATGAATCGTCAAGCGCTACCACCGGTAGGTGCCTATAATTACACTGGCTCACTCACCCTTCAAACCGGAACATAACAATACCAAGTACTGCTGTTTTGCGGTAGAATATCTGATGAGTGTGTGGTACCTACCCGGACGAGCTTGCACAAAGCTCTACCACCAGTAAAACCCACTAACGCAGCCACTGATCCACGCGCGATATGCCGCCTGCTTAGGTTACGCGTACCCTTGCTGATGAGATCTGAGTGAGGAATGTAGTATTCCATCCCTAACAGAATCTCATCAGCGACAGCAGCGGCGCTGGCAGTCGGGTCATTCCCATTGAAACAACGTTCCTTCCAAGGAACTGACGCGTAGTAATCGCGCATACCGTCCTAATCTGCCGACTTCTAGTGCCAAACGCGACGTTTGCATACCGCTGGTGGCAGCGGCTTGGCTTGTGCCAGTATACCTAGAAATGATTTAACTTTATTAAGACTGAAGCTATTCCGTTTCTAGTATAAACACATTTTTCGAAACAGTTGCACGCTTCAACGCGTACACTACTACAAACTTGTTTCTACACACACACATACACAACGTATACAAACAAACACGCACACACGCACACGCCTTATTTTCTTTCTGTATCTTATTTCCACGTTCACATCTAACATAACCGATTTCTTAATTTTTCCAGGGTAATCGCCAACCTACAATATTCTGTCCAGATCAAGAGTCGTAGTTTAATAATGTAAGTATCAAAAACTGTGTCAAATATTATTAAGAAAATCAATTATTTTATAATATAAAATATATAAACAAATTACTATGTATGTAATGTTTTTATCGAAATAATTAAGTTTGTTCATTAAAGTGTTTATTTATAAGTATTATGTAATTTACAGGACGCGTTGGCAATTGCAGAAAAAACTGCAAACGAAAATTAATAATACCAAACCCATACCTTAAAAAAAATGGTGCAAATATCCACAAACGTAAAAAAACAATGAATCGAGGAAAGGAACAAAGCATTCTGTGCCCTATTGCTAAAAGGCCTAAAGTATATTTTTGATTCAAATGTAAATATCATTTGCTAAATCGTTTAAAAATAATAAAATTAATTTGCAACACGGCATAAAGTTCATATTGTTCATACCAACAGTACTATACAAAAGGGTTATGTTATATTGAACAAAGAACATCTAATCCTCGTTTCTATTTACATATATAACAAAAGAAAAGGTTATTGATATAGGCCCTTCTAGCACCGGGACACAGCGTTATATATAATAATAATTAATATGCTATTAGTTAATTACTAAATTTACGCGCAAAATGTATTTAATACCGATATAATTACAGTAAATACACAGTAGCACTTCTCTTTTTTTCAATTTCAAGTTCAACTAGTTCCGTTACAAACTTCATCGACATTCCAAATGATTTATTCGCGAATCCATAATGATTAAATACGACTTAATTGATTATTTATATCTCGACCAATGACGTCATATCCATGTAATGTCAAAGCTCTTTATTTATCTTTAATCCTTGTTTTAGTTCTCACACGTATTTTAGATTTCGACCAATGACGTCACGCCGATTCAAGGTCAATAGTTGTTTGTTTATCTGTCACTCTGACGTCATTGGAATCGATTATCAATGTTGATCGAATCGGCAACAAGCCGAGCCCATTATTGTTTCACTTGAATTTATATATATATTATTGTTTTCATGCTGGATGAAGTAAATTTATTTTTATATATATCGGCCGTGTGAACAGGCGTTAAAGTAAGTGTCCTGTGCTCCTGCTTCTGAACTGCTTGAGCTGGTCATGTTATATGAGATCACGTCGGGGTTCACCAAAGGGGTCACCAATTATACCTTTTCCTTACCTTAAACTTCAATTAAATTCGACGTCCGATTAACACCTGGGTCACAGAGCGCCTGAATATAATTACACATGTGTGCACACGGCACATATACATTTCTATAAACACAAAATCTAGACAAGCATCCATACATCGATATATATTTTGCCCATAACACTTAGGTGCAGTTAGGTTTTGTTTTCTTTTAAAACGTTGCACAATGATGATTAAAAAATGCTATGATAGTTTTAAAGAACGCGTAGCTGATAGTATTCGAAATGACCCGAACATATTTTTGGAACTTTTTTAAACAACAAAGAAAAAATGGCACTAAACGTATACCAAACGAAATGTCTCTAGATGACCACGTAGTGAAGGGAGGGAAAGATATATGCAACGCTTTTGCTAAATATTTCGCATCGGTATAAATAGAAAGCACAAATTATGAGGGAGTAAATAGTTCATCGACATTAATTTTGAACAATCGAACTCAATTTCGGAATTCTTATGCACCATTTAATAATTGTAAGCTTACTGAAGATGAAGTTTTTAAACAACTCTCTACCTTAGATCCACTTAAGGGGTCCCTTAAGGGGGCCCAGATTATCTAGCTCCGATATTCCTGAAAAAATGCGCTAAACAATTGGTTGCACCACTAACACTTATTTATAATCGTTCTTTGCAAACAGGTATATTTCCAGCTAAATGGAAAATTGCTCAAGTAACTCCGATACATAAGTCCGGAAATTCAAAAGATATTACAAACTATAGGCCTATATCTATTTTATCCGTATGTGGAAAGATTTTGGAAGGCATCTAAGATATCCGGTCTAGTTTTTAGGCAAATGAAAATATTTAAAGACCATAACTTGTCAATTCTTGTGTTCAATAGTATTGTACGTAGTATCCTTGAGTATTGTGGCACTGTTTGGAGTCCAGGATACCAAGTTCACTCTGTACCACCTATCGTACACGGACTTTAGATGTAGCCAACTGTTTTCATACGAATCTCGTCTTACTCATTATAATGTGAGGTCACTCAAGGAGCGTCGAAGGGTTGCAGATGTGATTTTTTTGTCTAAATTAATAAATGGCCTAATTGATGCACGCAGTCGCAGTGCCTCGTGACGGTAGCCGCTTACAGAATCGCAAGACGTTTTGTTTGCCTCATACAAGAAGCAATCCGCTGTATAGAATGCTATCTTTTGCTAACTGTTTTAGAGATACTATAGATATCTTTAACGATAATATCAGGGCCATTAAAAAGAAAATGTCCACACAAAAGGGTTAATTTTTAGTTCTATTTTTATATTATTTAGTTACTTTTTAGTTTAGTTTAATTCTGTTTTGCTTTTTAGTTATTTATTTTTATTTTATAGGTGATAGTTTTTATAAGTTTTCTTATGTTTGTTCTAATGTTACGCTGTAATTACTGTAATGTGTGTGTGTGTGTGTTAATGTAATTTTTTTTTTTGCTTTTAAGCCCTCATATAAGCATGTAATGTCCACATCGAGAAGACTCAATTGTAAATATTTTCAGTTAAATGTATTATTGTATGTCATTGTCGATTGTATAGTTGTAGTCAGTTTTGTGAACTAAATAAAAAAATAAATTAAAAAAAAAAAAAATAAAAAAAAAATAAACCCAGGACATAGTATAAGGAACATATTTTAAGTAGTTGAATACAGACGCGAGTTACTATATAAACAGATTCATGTAACGCTTAATTATTTACTTATATCATAGTGTAATATTAAGGTTTGTGTGCCATATTTATAGTTATAGTTTGTGGAATACATATATATCGGAGAGTCGTTATCTTCACGGTCGCTCATTGTGGGGCGTCAGCAGGGATCCGGGCAAGAAATAAATACTTCGTATGTTCCAAAGTAATTTTTATTACACAGTGTAGGTAAATCACAACACAACTTGACTCTAAATACTTTTCAATATACACAGTACAGTTCCTAGGCTAGTTTTGCTTATTCAACCGATAGTACCGTAATGAATCCTCGAATAATGAGTGCACGTTCTTTTATTAAAGTTTACCCTCTCCAATCTAGGCTCTGTACACGTCACATTGACGTTTGTGTATCGTTGATATTCCGAACTATTGACCCGGATGCGACACGGCCATCCTCTGTTACACGCGTCCTCGTGTGTTAATCTGGAACAAAAGCAAATACCGCACAGTATCATTCACGCTCGGCCATATCTGACCACTCTACTAAAATAACTGAAATAAAAGTCTTGTGTCATCAAATAATTTTTATTCTAAACACAAATTCTATAACAACATTGAAAGATTACACAAACGAAAATAAGTGATTGACTACTGCTGCAAGTTCTCCCCGTACAATTCATGTACACAGTAACTAAATCATCCCTGTGACTGTGAAATCGACACATACGCACGTACACTTAAGTCAACCCTGTGACTACAAGTGTTCAATGATAGTCATCCCTGTGACTCACAAATCAACAGTCATCCCTGTGACTCTCAAATCAACAGTCATCCCTGTGACTCTCAAATCAACAGTCATCCCTGTGACTCTCAAATCAACAGTCATCTCTGTGACTCTCAAATCAACAGTCATTCTTCTAGAGTACTTGCAGCAATGTCAGTTGAAGGTTCTGAAACTTTTTCAGTATCACATATCGGTAAATCACATTTTTCATTTAAATCAATGACTACTTTAGCTCCTGGCATTTTCCTAACCCTACCATGCGCGTACTTATAGGTTCGTTTGGAATTCAAAGCCTTCAACAGGTAGCGGTTACCATCCAAAACTTCTATTATCTTAAATGGGCCCTTGAATTTAGGGTCTAATTTGGTTTGATTTCTTTCTTCGTTTTCAATTAATACAAACTCGCCTACTGTAAATTTATTAAGCTTTGCCTTTGTACTATTAAACCTTTCCCTATCATATTCAGCCGATTTTCCTATATTGTTAGCTGCGCTTTCTCTTAGTGCGTCTAAATCAATGGACATTTCGTCATTTTGTACCTCGCTGGTCATCAATGACAGTGGCCTGGCTACCCTACCGATCATAAGCTCGAGTGGTGAGCACTTAGTAACCCTATTGATAGTACAATTGAGAGCTAATTGCACGTCTCCTAATGAATCCTGCCACGATTTTTCAGAGTTAATCTCTACTGCCGTAAGCATCGACTGCAGTACGCTCATGACTCTTTCAACCTGCCCGTTCGCACGAGAAGAGCCGGTGGCAATTAAATGAAGGTTTATATTTTTGCTATCACAAAATTCCCGAAATTCTTTGCTCGCAAAACACCTCCCTTGGTCAGCGATGATACGAGTGGGTGTTCCAAAAAGTGCTACACTAATTGTTACCCCTTGAATACTACTTTTTGTGTCAATATTAGCAGTGTGATATAATAAAACGAATTTTGTGAAGGCATCAATTACAACAAAAGCGTACTCTTTTACATCATTTTTCTCGCTAAGTTTGCCTGTGGCGTCGATGTGAATAGTATGCCAGGGCGACGTAACCTTAGGTATGGGGTGAAGTTCGGCTTGTATTTTACCTGATCGAGATTTAGCTACCTTACATGTTACACAGCTATCTACAAACCGTTTTACATAGCGCGACATTCCCTCGAACCAATAATGATCATACGCTTTCTCGAGCGTTTTCTCCCACCCAAGGTGAATAAGGGAATCATGAATGTTATTTATGACCGACTATTTCAATGCATGTGGTACAATCGGAAGACACCGTGTCCTACCGTTACGTTGTACCTTTCTGTGCAGAATACCGGATCTAAGGACATATGTATTGGCTGAACTATCTTCCAACCTACCGTTATTCATATCATCGTTAATTTTGATTATTTCGCTATCTTGCTGCTGTTCAGCGGCTAACCAATTTGAAGAGAGCTCGACTATATTTACTCGCTTGTACTCTACTTTACTACAAGGGCGACTATTGTTCGATGACGATGGTAAAGGGTTTCGAGACAAAAAGTCAGCATGTGCCATGTGTTTGCCCGGTCTATATTCGACATCGAAGTCAAAACATTGAAGATAGGACCACCACATATGCACTCTAGGCGTCAAATCCACTTTACGTTGGGAAGACTTTAATGAATTACAGTCCGTCACTACCAAAAATTTACGTCCATGCAAGTATTGTCTAAAATGTTTGATAGCATTTACGACAGCGAGTGTTTCCAATTCGTAAGAATGGTATCGTGATTCCGCGGGAGATGTACGTTTGCTAAAATAAGCTATGACATGACGTTTATTGTTATGAATTTGAAATAAAATAGCGCCGTACCCCTCTGAACTTGCGTCTGTATGAAGTTCTACA
This sequence comes from Nymphalis io, assembly GCF_905147045.1. NCBI lineage: Eukaryota > Metazoa > Arthropoda > Insecta > Lepidoptera > Nymphalidae > Nymphalis > Nymphalis io. The sequence continues at coordinate 2,787,239 of NC_065914.1, forward strand.
GGGAGACTAGGACTAAAGATTTTTAAAATCGGTTCATTAGTCAATATTGAAATTACTTTTTTCTGATTTCTTCATGCTCAGGTTTCCAAATGAAATTGCCTTTGAGGGATGTTAATCTATAAAGTGGAGCCATTAAACACGCAAACTGTGCAACAAATTGTCGAAAATAAGAAGCTAATCCTATGAATTGCCTTAATTGCGTAACGGTTTCAGGAGGTGGTAAAGCAGTGAGTGATTCTATTTTTCGCTTATTTGGTCTAACATTACCGTTTTCTACCTCAGAGCCTAAGAACTCAATTTTAGATTTAAGAAAAGAGCATTTTTTAGAATTTAAAGAAAACCCGGACTTGGTGAGAACTTCAAGGACGGTATTAAGTCTGTCAAGTCCCTGTTCTTCCGATTCAGCCTGAATCATGACGTCATCAACGTAAACAATGACGTAATCACGTGCCAAGTTTCCTAATGCATTTACGATAGCTCTTTGAAATACAGTTATAGCATTCTTCAAACCAAAAGGCATAGTCAGAAATTCATATTGACCATCAGGAGTTACGAAGGCCGTACGCTCTATCGACTCCTCATGGCATGGAATTAAATGGAATCCACTAGCACAATCGAGTTTAGTAAAGAATTTGGCTCCTTGTAAACGCGATATTAAATCAGTAATGATGGGGAAGGGATATCTATCAGAAATGGTATTTTCATTCAGTTCCCGGCAGTCAATACACATCCTGTCGGACCCGTCCTGTTTTTTAACTAACAAAGCTGGGCTAGCAAAAGGCGAACAGCTTGGCCTAATTATATTTGCCTGTAAAAGTTCGTCAACTTTATTTCGCATAACGTTACGTTCCTCAACCGATAACCTATAAGGACGTCTTTGAACCGTTTTGCTCGGATCCTTTAACCGTATCTCTAATTCACCTGTCATGACGCGTGTAGTAGGCATACCGGTTACAAAATATTTCGAATAACGATTTAATATCTTTAAAAGTTGTGATCTATGTTCAAAGGGTATATCTGTATCGATACATTTAAAATCAGGCCAAGAGTTTTGGATAGTGCAGCTATTAACAACATTATTTTTTAACAATTGAAAGCTAGTACTCGTCATCACAATCGAAAATCCTAAATTCAAAATTTCACGACCAATCATTATGTCACTGCGTAAATAAATATCAGGTAAAACATGTAACAACAATTCTAATGAGTGCTCATTAATCATAACTTTAGCTAAAATTTGGTCTGTTGATTTTACACTGCTTTGGCCAATACCAGTTAACGAAACAATATTACAACTACGTTTTCCGCTAAACTTCGTAGCCAAACTTTCCTTTATTAATGAACACTCAGCACTAGAATCATAGTGAAAAACATAAGACTCACCGCGATGTTGAAGGTATCCAGTAGGAGGTTCTACTACGCACAGGTCGACACGACGCTCGGCCGATGTACTAGCACTGGTGTTGCCACCGCGGGAGCCAGTTCCTGCAGTACAGCGGCTTGCCACATGTCCCAATACTCCACACTTGAAACATCTGATGCTCGTTGATTTTTCTACACGATGAGAAGTGGAAGCCACGTCAGTCTTCACAGGAGATTTTGGCTTGTAGTTTTTGGGCTTCGATCTACACTCAGCCTGCCGGTGACCCAATTTCCCACAGCCAAAACACTTTAATGTAGGCTGCTTGTAAAATTTTGCTCGCTTGCTATCCGTTGTTGACAACGCCTCTGCTGCAGGAGCTTTTCGCTTTTGATACGAGAAAGCCTGCAATTCTTTTTGTACTTGCTGGCAGGAAGTAATTTCCGTTGTAAAAGCAAGGCGTTGTAATCGTGAGTCGTGTTGAGAAATGTGCGCTAGGGCGGTTGCTACGGCGATCTGTTCTTTGGTGCAATCTTTCCAACGGCTCATCAATGAGGTAATAATCCGACTCGCGCATGCAGCTAATGACTCGTTGTCTTTTAATTTTTCACTATGTAAGTTAATGAGTTTTTCACTATGTAAGTTGTCTTCGAAACAAATATCCGCTGTTGCACACCAAGATCTCGCGTCACTTTCTTCTTTATCAGGGTTGAATTCCGGTAGAGTGAAGCGACGACTTGATTCATGCGGTCGTAGCGTAGAGATCAGCGCCATCATATTTTGGTTCTGTTTTTCAATAAGTTGTCGCCATAATTCTTCATGATTTAGCGGTTTCTCAGCCCGTCGAGATCCCACTTCTGATATCGGAGACTCGTTATCTTCACGGTCGCTCATTGTGGGGCGTCAGCAGGGATCCGGGCGAGAAATAAATACTTCGTATGTTCCAGATAATTTTTATTACACAGTGTAGGTAAATCACAACACAACTTGACTCTAAATACTTTTCAATATACACAGTACAGTTCCTAGGCTAGTGTTGCTTATTCAACCGATAGTACCGTAATGAATCCTCGAATACAGAGTGCACGTTCTTTTATTAACGTTTACCCTCTCCAATCTAGGCTCTGTACACGTCACTTTGACGTTTGTGTATCGTTGATATTCCGAACTATTGACCCGGATGCGACATATATATGTAAATAAGCAAGTTTAGTATCTTTAGGTATTTTTTTTTTCATTAGATAAATGCATTTACGCGTTTCCCCCATATGAAGGTGGGTATGTGGGACTGAAGGTACTCAACGGCGCTGGAATTCCAGCAGCAGTTCCCTCTCCGTTTGTTCGGGGGGCGTCATCGGATCGCTTTCTTTCATGCGACATGACACTCGCAAAAAAAGACCATTTTCAACCACAACTCCTAGGCGAATATGGAGTTAATCACGCTCGGCAACGAGAGATCTCCACCGACTACCACCAGGGAATATTAGGAAATTTACCTTCTCTATCAATTGTTTTTCTCTTTTTTTTTGGAAGATATCGCCGAACTTTAGTGTTATCAATAAAAAAAAAATGGGAAGTACGGTTAGAAAAACGGAACATGTTCGGAACATGCATATTCATATATGTTTTCCACAAATTATTCTCATTAGGGCTAATAATATTATATAAATTATATATAGTTATGAAAAACATCGTGTATTTTATAGGGAAATATTCTATATATTATTTCACTGGTGGTAGGGCTTTGTGCAAGCTCGTCTGGGTAGGTACCACCCACTCATCAGATATTCTACCGCAAAACAGCAATACTTGGTATTGTTGTGTTCCGGTTTGAAGGGTGAGTGAGCCAGTGTAATTACAGGCACAAGGGACATAAAATCTTAGTTCCCAAGGTTGGTGGCGCATTGGATATGTAAGCGATGGTTGACATTTCTTACAATGCTAATGTCTAAGAGCGTTGGTGACCACTTACCATCAGGTGGCCCATATGCTCGTCCGCCTTCCTATTCTATAAAAAAAAAAAAAAAATATAAGATTTTTCTTGTAGTTAAAATGAATTAAAATTGTATGCCATGATTATATGGCTTGAGTACGTTATGTAGTCTAATATCCGGCTTCAGAAAGGATGCGTTCGTGACAGGTCACGGATCGAATGGACCAACTTTGAAGAGGCGAAGCATTTCTTATATGTCTTACAATCGATATTATTAGACCACTAACAAATAATATTGTACTTATTTACTAGGTGGTAGGTTTTTTGCAAGTCCGCCTGGGTAGGTTTTTTTGTTATAGATAGGAGGACGAGAAAACGGGTCAATTAATGGTAAGTGGTCACCACCGTCCATTGATATTTGCTATTTAAGAAATATTAAACATTCCTTACATCGCCAATGCTCTACTAGGTTTGGAACCCAAGCCGATATTTCCTTTGTGCCTGTAGTTACACTGGCTTACTCACCTTTGAAATTGGAACGCAACAACACAAAGTGTTGCTGTTTAGCGTTAGCATATCTAGTTTGGTGGTACCACCCATCATCACATCATCACATATTCTTCCGCAAAACTGCAGTATTTTGTTCCTAAGATTGACGGTGCATTGACGTTGTAAGGGATGCTTAATATTTTATACAATGCCAATGGGCGGTGGTGATCACTTACCTCCAGATCATCGTCTATAAAAAATATCATTTTAAAATGTAGCAACTTAGACTAGACGTTATAATTTTGTTGCTTTTAAATCAAATTTGCGATGTTGCAAGCTTATGTCAACTGTCTATTGTAATGCATTCAAGGTTATTACCAACTGACAAACGTCACGAACGCATTCTTTCAACGGACGGACGTGATTTAATTTTTATATTCTAATACCAAATTAATATTAAGCGAGCGTTCACAGCTATTGTAAAGCCAGCCAGACTGTGAGCGAGCATTACGCCGTTACTATTAAATTTTTCGTTCACGCCAAACGATATAACACAACTACGCTGTGTGCAGTACTGCTTTGTCTATTGTAGTACTACGCCATTACGCCGCGGACTCTGATTGGCTAGCAGAACCGCTCGTCAAAAAGCCGATCAGCTAACGCTGTGTGAGTGCAATGTCTCTATATCTTATTCCAATCGGAGTAGTAGCAAAGTTAAACAAACGTAGATTTACAAATTGCATGTAATTTTCTAATAGTTCTGCTGTGTTACTCACTACAAACAGCTCTTGATTAATTTACCGTTATTTATAACACAACACTATTCCACTTAACTAGTTATAACCACATTAATTTAACTTTCGAAGTACCGATTACAACTTCGCGGACATTGAAAACGCCATTTTTTGTGAATCCATAGTGAATATCATAGATTATTCGAGATCTCGCGTCAATTGATATCGGTGACAAAGTCGTTTATTTGGGTTTATTCCTCTGGTGGTTAAAATAGGCTGTACTTTCACAATAGAGGCTCAAAGTGGTCCAGCTGACTTTACGTTACATGTGAACGCTTCCTAAGTGTTGCTATTTATTGAATAATGCTCGACAACATTCGAAAACTTAGTTTCTATATTTTAGCGATTTTGTCGCTAACACTCACGTTTTAACAGCATCAATGAATAATTATATTTTTATATTATATGACATTAAATTAAACGATGCTTTTATAATAGCTATGTCAGGTGCTAGTTTTTTTAATTATTCATTCGTTTTTATGTTAAACGCGATTTGTGTGGAATTCCGATTATTGTCACTAGATGGCGATGTTTTTATTCCATACAAATCGCGATATTATAATTAAATAAGGAAAAAAACTAGCACACAAATCATTTAATTTTCGATATTTTATAAATTATCTTTGTAAAATTTTGACTTTTAAAACTCTTAGCGATTAAGACGTTGTTATTTTAAATTGCCTGAAATACATTATAATTCTTGTGTATAATATTAGTGTGGATTACTTTAGGGCCTTATAAATTTGTTTAGCGGGTTATTAGTTAAACAATTCCGTCTCTTTCTTTCTAATTACAAATCATTGATGTCAGAAACAGCCGCTAAACGACGTTTATAAGGCCGTTAATTATAAATTGTGCAAATCTATTAGCTGACAGCAAATTTGATTAAATATTATACTAACGCGATTTTCCCACCGTACCACCTCAAACTATATGGACTGAATAAATAATAGTCATATAAAGCTTATATAAAGAATAACTATATAAAAAATGCTTATTTACTTACAGCTTTTTTTAGTTACATAGAAATATTAATTATACATAAATACATAGAATTTATTACTCGGTGCAATAGCTGTTAATTTCTTTTCAACGCGTGGCTATTGCCACAAAAGGAGAAAAGGTTTAAAAATGGCGGAATGTTCTTATGTTAGTACGGTCAGCAAAATAAAAGGTGTAGTTTTTAAACTACATATTATTATTAATACTAAATTTATTAGAGTTAGAATAAATAGAGAAGAAAGAAGAGAGTTTAAATAATTATAATAATCTGGATTAAAAATAAAATAATAAGAGTAATACTCTACAATCGTCCTTTGACAAATTATAAATAAAAAAATAGAAAAATGTATATTAATATGTATTTTTTGTGTATAATGAGTTATAGGTTGAGTTAGGCGTTATTGAAAAAAAATATATACAAATAAATTTATTACAAATAGTGTATTCGTTTATAAAAGAAAATAATGAAGTTAATTACAGACAGTGCATTTGTTCGATTAATGTAAGTAGTTATGATGTTTGTCGGTAGATGGCATCACTAGTACATTGTGCTTTTCGTAATCGCGCTGGCCAAACCCCAATTAGACCACACCACATACTTACCCTGTTTTCGCCGGCGGAAACGAGTAGTGACGTCACGACACCGCTCGTGGCTTTAAGTACGGTGCTTCGTTTCCCACCATCCCACCGACTACGTTCTGAGCCGAAGTGCGATCTCGTAGCCCGAGACGGTTCAAATTCAAGATGGAGGACGCTGTAAAGGCCAGGAGGGCCAACAGCATAACACTCATTAAAAATAAAGTGTCATTATCACAATTCTTTGTTTCAAGTGGTGTTTGATTTCTTGTAGGCGGTTATTAGGTAAGCTTTTGTTAAAAAATATTCTCTATATATAACAATGACGATACTAATTATCGCACTTGAAATACAAAAAGTAAGCTATTTATCATCATTAAAATATTTGGGTTGTTTTTCTAACCGTAATAGCATGAGATCGGCCGCCATTTATAAATCGTTTCTCTATTATGACATATACATGATGAAACATTATAAATATTTAAATAGCTTCAAATATTTGGTCTAAAATATTCGACCTACATATATGAATACAATATTTTTTAGAAATTAACATTTTTTTTTAGAGAAAATATATTATAAATTGTTAAACAGAAAGAAGTGGATCAGTTGTAAATAAATATTTTATGTATTTTAAATCGATGATAAAAAATTCATTGTTTAAATGAAACTTTTTATACGTACAGTACAAATTAGCCGATATGTCTTATTTGGTCCTTAATAAATATTGTAAATAAAATATAAATTTGTTTTTTATTTACCACCTGTCAATGTCAATTAAATGCTAAATAAATGAGCCACCTGGTGGTAAGTGGTAACTGCAAACCCAAAACCGTCGAGAAGCCTTGGAAACTAAGATGTTATGTCCCTTATGCCTGTAGTTAAACTGGGGAGTGAAATCAAATCAGAACTTATTTGAGTATTCTTAAAAATACATTTTAGATTTAAAAGCACAATTAAACCTAGCGATCACGAATGTTCAAAATGTTCAGACTTTCAGCCAAGCACTAAACTACATGGATGCATCCAAGATCCAAACACTGGCATTTGATTGATTACGCTATCGTGCGCCAAAAAGATATCTCCGAAGTCCAAACCACCCGCGTCATGTGCGGTTCCCACTGTTGGACCGACCACTGGGTTTGTAGTCACTAAGCTAAATCTCCGTCTTCTTCGTTCCCGAAGATCCGAAAGAGCGAAACCTGCATACAAGATTTCGAAACTAAGAAGAAATATGCTGAAGCCTTGACCAGCGCACTTATATCAAATGAAAGAACCGGTGATGTTGAAGCTGATTGGGGTTCTCTGTCTTCTCAAATATTAGATACTGCTACTGCTACTACAGGTCTAAAAGTCTGCAAGAACGAGGATTGGTATGATGAGAATGACGGAGTCCTTACTGAGGCAATTGACAAGCATTGGCGTTTTTTACAGGTGCGTAGCAGAACACAGCCAGGCCAAGGCGTAGTGGGGATCAAGCAAGGTGACGTGGAGCTGCGAAAGCTATCTCGAGAGATTAAGGTGGCGGGACATAGCGCGACAAGTGCAGTGGCTTGCAGACACTAATCAGCTAGGAGAGTTCTACAGTGAGGTTCGAAGGTTGCTCGGTACATTCCGCTTGTGAAAAGTGCCACTTCGTCCAGCATCTGGCGATGGGCTTCTTAAAAGCAGGGAGGAAGTACTCAGGCGTTGGGCAGAACGCTTTAACTTTCTGCTCAATGTAGACCGAACATTTAATCTGGAATAAATTTATTCCTTACCTCAGCTCCCTACTTTTATCAAGCTGGATGAGCCGCTGTCACGTGATGGGGTTGTTTCAGCCATCAGATAACAACAGAATAAGCGCGCGGTTGGCATAGACTTCATACCGGGAGAACTACTCAAATACGGTGGTGATAAGTTACATTCGGTTCTATGGGAACTTTTAACCCATATTTGGGAAAAAGAACAAGTCCCTGATACGTTCAAAGCATCTATCATCAGGGCACTGTATAAGGGAAAGGGGGACCGTTCTGACTGCAACTCCTTCCGCGGTATTTCACTATTATCGGTCCCCGGAAAAGTCCTCGCCAGAATTCTTTTAAACCACCTTACAGAACTTTCGGAAAAGATTCTGCCTGAAACCCAGTTTGGCTTCCGACATGACCGGGTACATGTGAGGCTATCTTCTCAGTGCGTCAACGGCTAGAGAAAAGCAGAGAGCAGGGTCGTAACATGTATCTTTCTTTGCTTTGTCGAACTTGAGAAGGCATTTGATAGCGTGCCTTGTGAAGCTCTTTGGACTGTTCTAGGAAAATTGAGATGCACGGAGAAGTTTGTGCGACTAGTGAGACTACTGCATGACGGAATGAGGAGCTGCGTCACTATTGACGGTGAACAGTCGGACTTTTTCCCCTGTTTGCCCTGTACTTTGCAATTGTAGCGATCTCCTACAGAAGACTCCCGCGGGAGTTCGCATCCATTTCCGCACTGATGGCAGCCTTTTCAATTTAGCCAGGTTAATGGCCCGAACAAAAATATCTCACGCAATGTTTACTGAGATCACTTATGCGGATGACTTATGTTTTGTGGCAGAATCCCCAGATGGCCTGCAAAAGCTCATATCCGAGTTTCATGTGTCCTGCCGCAAGTTTTGCCTAAAGATCAGTGTCAAAAAGACAGAAGTAATGTCTTTGGATATCCACGGCCGTAAAACACTGGTCATCAAACTTGGAGATGACGTACTAAAGCAGGTCGATCAGTTTCGTTACTTGGGGAGCACTGTTACATCTAAGTGCGAATTGAATGCAGAAATCAACAGCAGGATCGGTGCTGCAGAATAATATGTCGATTAGTCGTTAAGAAAGAAAGAAAAAAAGAAAGAAAGTTCGTATGCATATGTCATTGACATGTCATTATTTGCTAACCCCTGTATTAAATCCATCTACACTGGCTGAAGAATCATACAATAAAGCTCAAATTTAATCAAGAAACCTATTACTATTGAACGGCTTTTTGGTGTGCTTAAACGGAGATTTCCTTGCCTACATGTCGGACTAGGCTTAAATATACAAAATACTCCACCTATTATTGTGGCATATGCAGTGCTTCACAACATAGCACTTTCTAGGCAAGACAATATGTTTGAAGAGGACACTGCCTTAAATAGTGTCGAGGATCTACAATTTCCTGAAATGATTCATGAAGGAAATGAGAATTTTATTGTGGAATCAGCCATAATTAATACACATTTTGCTTAATAACAATTATTTTATTTTAGTATTAATTTATATTACCTTTGAGCATAACTAATAATTCAGTCCGTTTTTGTACAATTAACAACATAACCTATTATTAATATTTCTTATCTTAACAAATCAATACATATTTGTATAGTCTATTATAAAATTTAAAAACAGTGCACCTATAATAACAATAACAATTAGAACATAAAAATTATTTTGACTAACAACATTATATATATGTTTTTGTTAGTAGTAGTTAACAAAAAGTAATTATATTGAAACAGATTAAAGTCGACCAAGCAAATTTTTCCTCCTCAAATGTAGTATTTCTAATTCAATTTTATATTTGTAAAAATATTTTTTAAATTATATATTTATTATTAAAACAAACTTTGACCATGAATTGATCATTGGACATAATTGGCGGAGATCTTCCTATGCATGTTAAGTTAGCCAATAAGTGAAGTATACAATTTTTATATTTAAGATTGTACTAAGAATAAGAAACAAAATTGTATACACCGTTGGCTGTTCAATAATCCTATTTATTAAAATAAAAATAAAAAATCTAAGATTATCTATGGTATTAATTATAGATTCGAGATAAATGACATTTTAAATATTAGCGTTGTTATCTGAACTTTGGAATTTAAGTTGATATAGGTAGTTAAGTGGATGCATAAAATATTGTAATCAAGAACAATTTGTAGTACATAATATGACGGATGTGCGTGTATAATATAGATATAGATAGCTATGAGCATGGAATATTTAATTTTGTTTGTTTTTTCTCTACTCCAAGTCGATAAGATATTTGCCTCACATACATGTGGAATTAGTCAAAGCTTAGAAGAATACTAACTCTTCGTTATATCTACAACTACGGTAAACCCCCGGACAACTACTACTCTTATTGGCATAATCCTAACAGTAATATGATTTTTCTTCTAGTGATATCTGCGTACAGGGAGCCAACTCTCGGATGCAGCCGTCATTAATATAAAATTAATCCTATTATAAAACTCATATTGGAGAAGAGCCGATGAGCCAACTTCTACCGTTACGAAAACGAAATCTTATGTAATATGAAAATGTTGATATATTGAGAAATTGTTTACCAAACTGATAATGAAATTACAAGGAATTCTTCTCATTTACCTTCTCCCTCCTTCTTCACGTCTACTCCCTAGAGCCCGAAGTTGATTGCAAGTTCTATCGTTATACTACTGTTAAATTTTTAGGTAATTCTTGGAGTATCTCTAGGCGTTGTACGTGTTTTTTGGGCTAATTCGAAAATAAAAATCGATTTCGTACCTGTGGATATTGTGACCAATACAATGATAACTGCAGCGGTGGAGACACACGACAGATCTATAGCAGGAAACCAACAGCCAATTGTTTATACAGTTAGTGGCAAAAGAAATCCACTGAATTTCGGTAAGTATTGTATGAAGCGAATTGCCCAATAATTATTTTCGTGTTACCAAATCTTTGTGATCTGTAACATATTTTTCATCCCCAATTTTGAAAGTAATGTAGAACTGCTATGATTTACTCTTGCTAGAAATATTTGTACTTAAGATTTTATTTAATTTGAGGTTTTGTAAGCAATATCAAATTTATAATGATATAACTGACAGACGGAATATCTCAGTTCCCAAGGTTGGTAGAGCATTAGCGATATAAGGAATGGTTATTATTTCTTACATCGCCAATGTCTATGAGCGGTGGTAACCACTTACCATCAGGTGTCCCAGATGCTCGTGCACCTGCCTACATAATTGAACAAAATCGTATAAAATATAATATCAAGGTTGGTAGAGCATTAGCGATATAAGGAGTGGTTATTATTTCTTACATCGCCAATGTCTATGAGCGGTGGTAACCACTTACCATCAGGTGTCCCAGATGCTCGTGCACCTGCCTACATAATAAAAAAAAATTGAGCCAAATCGTATAAAATATAATATCCGCATTACAGGGGAACCCGTAGATATTATGAAAAATGAATCAAGGGCTCTCGTACCTACAAAAGCATTATGGTACTGCGGCACATTTGCTACCCCATATAAGTTTCTCTACTTAATACTAACATTGATATTACATTACATTCCTGCTGTTATAATTGATGGATGCTGTTTGTTGATTGGACAAAAAGCAAGGTATTGTTAATACGTTTGTAAGACTTTAAACATAGAGCCAAATTGATAAAAACAATCGCTTGATCCTTTGTTGTTGATGGTTTCTTGAATGATTTCGGCCACACGGACATTTTGTTGGACTAGCCAACTGAGCAGAACATTTTAAAGTAAAGGCATGTGTACGCAAAGTGCACTCATAAGGACGGCACTCATGGGACGGCAAATCCGAACGGAAATCATTCAGACGCAGAGCGAAACTTTTGATATACAGGAGTGTACACACTGCTAACTCCAAACTATTAGAAGTGAAGCGAAGTTCGACAGAAAAACCCAAGAAATACTTTTGGAATCTTAAAAGCTAACCACTAGATCAAAAAGGGAACCATTCCGTCATACCAATTAGGAGAACGATTTTAGATAATGTGTTTTTTTTTTTATTTTCAGGTTATTTAAGGTACACAATTTGGTGCGATCCCTTTCGTTGGCGTTAGCGTATTTCACAAACAATGAATGGAACTTCCACGACGCGAACACTCTGAGTCTACACAACAAGTTATCGGAAACTGACAAAGTAATCTACAATTGTGATATTTCATGTGTAGACATGAAGGAATTCGTTTTTGGTGTTACGGAGTTATAAAATATATCGTAAAAGACGATATGGAGAACAGAAGTTACGCCTTATGGAAGCAGTCGGTGTTGAGAATAGTACATTATGTAGTACTCCCATTGTACTTGTACGGGTTATTTAAACTGACGTCGGCTGTCATTAAGTTTATATATTTTGTTGTTGTCATGTTTTGTAAGTACTTATTTGTATTATTTTAAATTGGTACTTTGCGATACATGGTCATGTGAAAAGTCTGTTTTTATGGCATCCACAGTATTTGGTCTCGATTTTGCAAGACCAAATAAGCGAATAAATCTTATTAATTGATAAAGATTTCAATTGCCCGAATATGTGTTTTCTGGTAGGTGTTGATACCCTACGTCCTTTTCTATATTTCATACCCGTGACAATGTGTATGCAAAATCTAATAAATGACAATGGGTGGAGTCGTTCAACAAGCTTGAAAAAATAAACAAATTTACACATTAATAAAAAAAAAGTTCAACACACACACTTATACTTGCGTGCACGCATACATAACCATGGACATCATATTTGTTCCATTTTTTATTTTTATTATTTCTTACTTCTTACTTTATACATTTATTTTTCTTTCATTGTTTCATTCATTAAACGGGAGTGGCGGCCTGGTGTCTTGTAGAACAGCTTATCTATTGCAAGCACCAGTCTTCACGTTTGTAATTGATATTTAAATGTTAAATGTCAATTTGGAAACTTTTTGTGAAAAAATAAATAAAATATATTTTTTTTTAATCTATATTTTATATTTCCCTTTTAACAGGGATAACTTAAATTATTATTATTATAACAGGATGTCGTATACCTGACATTTCACGATATTCTGCGGTGAGTTACGAATTTCTCCATCCAGAATAGCTCTATAAAGATTTATATAATAATAATATCCTGGGACATTTTTCACACACGGTCAACTGATCCCAAATTAAGCAGAACTTGTACTATGGAAACCAGACAACTGATATACTACAACTTTTGTAAATACATACTTGTATATATAATTACACCCAGACTCAGGACAAACAGACATGTTCATGCGCAAAAATATTTATCCTGGGTGGGAATCGAACCCACAACCTTCGGCGTGAAAGGCAAGCATCCACTCATCACGCCAACCGGATCGTCAGATTTATATGGATTTATTATATACTAGCAGAAGCTGCGGCCTCGCCATCTTGGAATTCAGTTTGTGACGAAAATTCTTCAAAATCTGCATTTCATCTTTCACAATGCGTATTTGAATTATACACATAAAATATTTAAATAGCTTGTAACTCACAAATAGCCATATTAATTTAAAAAGAGGCAGTTCTTTAAAAATCACATAGATAATATATAATTTTTATGTTATAATCCCAACACTTGTTGACTTCTAGAAGTTAGATCATAGTCCATACACGTATAGTCGATAGTTAAATAAACAAAACAAAAATACTATGACGTCACAGAATATTAATGGTCTATGAAGTCACCATATATTAACCACCAATTTTCATTAAAACTAAACTAAATTTAAATATTTTCCATACATTTAACAAAAACAGATAAAAAATTTATAGCTTATAATACGATAGCTTCCCTTTCTTTAGCGACGGGTATAATGTTGGCTGGAAATAGAAAAAAAGTACTTTAATTAAAACTATTACTAGATTAACTTAAGAATTTTACGTCACTATCTTAAAATTGGAGAAAATCGGGTTTAATTTGAACTATTTAAGCCGGGATTTACTTTATCTAGAGAAATAAAAAAAATAAAAATAGTGGGAGTGCCAAGGTACACGAGAGTTGATGTGTAAGCATGCGAGCTCGTGTACCGATCTCACGCACGCATTAACACACTCACAATAACAAATCTTACGCTGACGTCATCTGACGCTCGAACTCTTCACACATATAAACTAAATACCCGAAAGGGTCAAACAGGTGTAGCTTTGCATCGGTAAAGCCATTGCTTTATTTATCTGAAAGACTTGTAAGCGAGTGTTTGAAGTAGATATAATCGCCACCGGACGGTAAGTGGTCACCACCGCCATATAGATATTGGCACTGTAAGAAGCAATAACCTTTCTTTAAGTCGCAAATGCGCCGCGTTGGTAACTAAGATGTTATGTCCCTTGTGTACGTAGTTACACTGGCTCACTCATACTTGAACCTGTAACACAATAATAATAAGTATTGCTATTTGGTACCCAGACGGGTTTGCACAAAACTGCTAAGTCTAAAAGTAAAAATTTTATTTAATTTCATGTGGTTGACATAGGACTTTTTTTAATTTAATTCCAGTTGTAATTTTTTATTAGCCAACTGCGCGGGACATTTTATAGGACACAAGTGTGTGCACAAACACAGGTGCACTCTCTATTCCCTCACTCTCATAATCCGATGGGACGACAATCCGACACGACCGGAAAGAGTTCAGGCGCAGATCCAACGGCTTTACGTGCTTTCCGAGGCACGGGAGTGTTCACAATTCCAACTTCTAGACTCCGGGCTGCTACTGAGATTTTTCGACATAAAGTCCAGTAACTTTTTATCAGCCTTACCTGGGGTTAGACCTCGGGGTCTGCGGCATATCTAGCCACTATACCAACGAGGCAGTCATTTGGTAGCATATTGCCAATATAACTCAAGAGGTGAATACTTACCATCACACTATTTATTATATTTATTTACAACCGACTATTTTATCAAGTCATACAATTAAAAACAATTGTAACAAGAACAAAAAAAAATTATAACTACAGAAGCGGTTATAACTCGCTTATAGCTTTTCGTTTATTTCAAAAGATTTTTAAATATATATGTAAAAGATATTAAAAGTAACAAAAGTGTTTGGAAGGTTACGTCCAATCGCTTGTCTGGAACTAGCTTAAAATTTAGTTAGGCATGAGCCACACATATTAACAAGTGAAATTAAAAAAAAGCTTGTAAAAAGAACGCGTGCAATTATATACTCTAAGCTTAGCGATAGCGACGCAATAGTCCACGAAAGACGCCCAATGTTTTACTTAATTATGGCAAATACACACTTATCGAATTTATATAAAAATCTATTGAAATAATACGAAAATACGACAACAATAATAAAACGACCGTCTAAATTTTTCGTATTTATTTGTTTACAAACTAAAATAAATATTTAACAGAATACTCGGGTAACTTTGTTACGACATATTTTTGCACAGAAAAAAAAATCACACTTAAAATTACAGATAATATATACAAAATTCGTCTAATTATAATACATATTGTAAAATGAAGTACATTAATGATTTAAACGGCGCTAGAAAGAGTCTGATTCATTAAATATACAATTTAGTAAAAAAAAACTAAATCTCAATTTCAATTCTACTGCAATTACTTATCGACTTTAAAAAGCTTTTATATAATCTATGGTTAAACAACGAAAACTATAAATACTAATCGGACAGACTACAGTTGGCGACTATAACATTATTACAGATTAAAAAAAAACTAGTTATTTGGTTGAAATTTAAAATAATACTATAAATTCATTTATTTACACTTGTAAGACCATTTTTCAATATGATTTAGCAAAAATTAGTCTTCGTGAAGTGTAAATATGTCAATATAAAGGTAGGTTCAGATAAGCGATGTTAATCGACAGCCGCTCGGATACGATTCAGATGTAAGCGGTTAACATATCACTAATCAATATGATTGCGTTCATTTATTTAATCATATGATAATGGCAACATTAATTACGTCATAAATAGTAAATTTGAGTGTTCATATAATGTACATACTATATATATATGTTCATATAATGTACATACTAAATACAATGTTTAGCGAAATATCGCTTAAGACAATCGCTTTGGTATTAGAGAAATTCGCTCATATCTGAATAAACCTTATATATTATATTAATCATCAGGAAACTGTTATTAAAATTAATTGTGCATCTGTTTTTACATTAAATTTTTAAATTGATTCCATTTTTAAAATCATAATTGACATATTGTTTTTTTTATAAATCCATTCTTTGAAATCAAATCTACATTTATAAATTAAAATTTTAAAAAGAAATGTAACAATTAGTTCCTTCTCAATTTATTTTTATCAATAATAACTGATTTCTGCGATAGATACTAGCTACGGGGTATTTAGAAAACAGGGGAAGCCAATTAAATAATAATAATTATCATGATAATAAATCCTTTTTAGTATATATATATTATATTATATATTACATATATATTATATTATGATATTGTGATATTACAGTTCAGAAATCTTAAAACATTTACTTTTTATGTATAAAATTTATTGAATATAATCCTATTTGATTTATGCATTGAACGAAGAGACATTTGGTCATTTCCTTCTAAAACTTAAAATCCAAATGTAATATAAATTATCATGATAAACACCAATTAAATACTTAGCAACGTCCAATATTACCCATAATGTGGTTGACCACTTCCGTCGATGAGGCTGTACCACCCACGTCCGAGGTGAGGACCTTGTCAACGTTGATTGTCTTATTAACAGCTCGTCTTATCAGGTCAGCATGGAAGTGGTGACCGAGGTGTTCTAGCATATCGATGGAAGCGTTAATCATAGCTATTGGGTTCGCGAAATTCTTGTCAGCTATCGCTGTGCCTGGAAAGATTCAAAAGAACAAAAAATATAAAGTTAGTTAATGTCACATGCTGCTCTAATGTGGTTTAGTGGCTACACCTCTTCTTGGTGCTAGGATTTTTTTTTATAGAATAGGAAAGCGGACGAGCATATGGGCCACCTAATGGGTAGTGGTAACCAAACGCCTTTAGACAATGGCATTGTAAGAAATGTCAACCATCGCTTACATAGCCAATGCGCCACCAACCTTGGGAACTAAGATAACCCCTCGTGCCTGTAATTACACTAAAGCTGGATAGTTGAAATGATTATGCTGTGTTGTGTGTGTGAGCTTATGCCACTATGCTAATCCAATGCATGTTATTGGATGTGACACATTTGACAGAATATCATCAGAGTCATGTAGGTTTTCCTTCACAGATGAGCAGGAGATAAAGCCCAGCGGAGCTCGGATTAAGCCCACAGCCTTCAGTTAAGATTCACTGCTGATATGTATGTATATATATGTTATAAGAATAGTTGATCTCTACAACAGCGCTAAAAAAACGCACGCTAATTTAAAACCGCCATTTTGTTTGGGGACAAAAGAGTGAGGTAATTAATTCATTATTGGCGCGACTTGTGATTTGTTGAATGTGTTCGAAGTAATTTATATCAATATTTAAAAAGACCAATTCGAGGTTTTTATAAAATCGGTTTCACTTCTGTATGCTAAATGTATTATATATTATTTTATAATCTTACCTAGCAACAAGTTGCATACAACAGTTGTCGATAATCATGTCGTTGTGTTCAATCTCTGGGTACTCCTGTGCGAGCCAACGCGAGGTTTCTAGGAACAGGCCATCAGAGAGCTTCATTATATTCGCCTTGTGAACTGTCGTTACCTGAATTATTGAGAAACAAGAAACGTTTATTTAGTAAAGGCAAATAGTACAACGTAAACAAAAAATGGTAGGCACGTAAATGGATCAGCTGATGGTGAGACATCACCAACGCCCATGGACATTGCCTGCTGTAACATATATTAACCAATCCTTACAATTTTAATGTGTCACTAAACTTAGGAACTGAGATGTTATATAATAATAATATCCCCACCGACGTATCTTTACGTTGCCGACATGGTGGGGCTTGTGCGCTTCAATGATTCTTAGGGCTATGCCAATAGTGCTACTCATGTTGGATTGGCCTAAGATGAGAAGACAGACTAAGAGAGATACAACCCAAGCCAAGGTGGAACAGCGTACGCCGAGGGCTCCATGACTAAGGGGGTACTTAGTCGTTAGTATGCGAACTTTAGAGACAAGGGGACCTCTAATTTAATTTACCCTTATCACAGTGAATGCAGGGCTCTGCTGTGATTGACTTTTATGTCCCTAGCCACTTGTGGAAATAATATGATAACTAGGTCCAAAACTAAAAAATATATACAGGCGAACGTGCCATTGTTAGAAGAAGAGTCCACGCAGACTTCTAATTCATCCTCCAAATCTTTATTCCCATTAATACCCTCTTCATCACCAATTTTGTATACATCTTCACCAAATTCATCATCAACCGGTGCTCAAATGGCAGATGCTGCGCAGGAGACAAATTTTGTCAGTGAACCTGTGCCCACCACAAGGTGGCGTAAAAAAACGTAAAAAGTGGAGTATGGAAATGAATAAGTTCATCCTACGTACCTACCTATATCTTACAAATTTAGAATCAGACACAAATTCATATCTTTCTTCATTACATATAAAATTTATAGATAAATTAATAAAAAAATAAACAGTTGCGCTGTTTGTTACATAGCGACAAGACGTATTAACTATTGGTGCTTTAATATTATTTGCCAAAATATAATAGTTTTCAACAATAACTTTGTAAATATAAAAGTGATTTACATATGTTTAACGTTGGTCAAGTGCATCGTGATCTACTTCGTGCGTCAAGACGTTAATGAGCTTCATATTGAAAAAACATACCGCAACCGATAGGTCATTGACCACACATAAACAACGTACAAAACTGATAACTATTTTTGCCCGGTCAACTTAAACAGTTGTTGGAACAGAGGTTTCGAACGCACCGCATACGCAGTCGACACAGGTTCAAATCTCACTTGTGCGTATCTATTTTTTTTTTTTTTTTTGGTTACGAAGTAATAATATGGAGTTCGCCTGCTGTAGCAAATCAATAAATGATGCTGAAGATCCTATTGTATGTACATTTTGCGATAGGGAATTCCATGTAGCTTGTATGCTACAGCTAAAAGATCAAGAACTAAAACCGGACGATGATCTTAGACTCTCCTGGCGGTGTTCATCGTGTACCTCAAATAATTCTCGGGACAACAAATCTGATACCCCAATTCGCAATGTCACAAAGCGGTCCAAGCAAAAAACTGATAAGAGTACGTCTTCTGAAAAAAATACACATAAGGTAAATCTCACTGCTCTACAAATATCAAGGGATGAAATTCGAAATATTATTAAATCTGAGTTTAAAGAGGCTTTTTCTGGATTTCAAAATATCCTTGAGGATGTTAAAAAGGAAATTTTGTCACTCCAAGACTCTGTGAAATTTTTAAGTGATACTCATGATGCGATTCTTAAGAGACTAGAAACAGCCGAGAATGGGATAAAAAAGTGTGATGCATTATATTCCGATGTAAAAAACTGCCAATTATCTATGATAAACCTCCAAAATGAAATTAATAATAAAGAACAATGGTCCAGGCGTTCTAATGTTGAGATTATTGGCCTTCCCGAATCCAAAAACGAAAATTTAATGACAACAATGAATAAGTTATCGGAACTGGTGGATCACTCAGCTTACAGTCATTCGGACATCGATTTTATAACCCGCGTGGTCCCTAAAAACAATGCTTCTAAAAAACCAAGACCCGTAATTATTCGATTTTTGTCCAGATGGAAGAAGAATGATTTCCTTGCTAGATTACGAGCAAAGAAGAATATCAGGGCTTGCGACCTTGGCTACGTGGGAAATACTAATCGTGTTTACTTTAACGATCATCTAACAAGTGCTAATAAGGCGCTTCTTCGTAAAACAAAAGAAATAGCTCGCGATAAAAAATATACGTATATTACACACTAGCCCTGTTATTCATATACTTAACGAATGTGATTTAAAAAAATTGTAATACGCGCAATTAATTTATCCAACATATTATATGTAAGTACATTTGGTGGCTTCTTTATAAATTTACTAAAATTATGTTGGCTTTTCTATTTAATTGTAATTTTATTAGGCTTTGAGAGAGAGATGAAACTGCTAAATCTGTTTAAGGTTTATTCTATTTGTATAATTTTGGAAAGGAGAATTATTATAATTAATTTAGATGAAATGGTCAGTTTAAATGTATTTAGTATAATTCTTAAGTCTTATATGATTTATAAATTATTTATTTCGCAATGGTATCCAAAATAGCGATTTTGTACCAAAACGTGCGAGGTCTCAGAACAAAAACTTCTGAGTTTTTTTCAAATATATTAAATTGTGAACATGACATAATTTGTCTAACTGAAACGTGGTTATTTACCTGGAATTTTTGATTCAGAAATTTTTGATAGTCGCTACTCGGTCTATAGATCTGATCGTAACTACAATGAACGTAACGATAAAATGGGAGGCGGTGTCATGATTGCGGTGCGTAACGGACTCGTTGTTAAAGACCCTGTCTTTTTGCCGTCAAACGATATCGTTTCCTGTGACGTTTTTTCATTATGCGTAGCTTTAAGGACAAAAGGTAAGCCCGTTAATTGTAGATTTTTTTGTTGTTATTTTCCTCAGTCGGATTCACAATTTCAAGATCAGTTGAACTTTTATGAACGTATCTCTGAATTAGTGATATTGAATCCGAAAGATATATTTTTAATAGTTGGTGATTTTAATGTTCCTAGTGCTATTTGGTCTCCTTCGTCCACATCCGCTGAGCTCTATGAGAATATTGGAAACTCAATGGTCAATGCAATGTCTTCCTTCATGTCCTTAAATAACTTTTCCCAGTATAACTTAGTCTCAAACATCAATAATCGCCAATTAGACCTTGTCTTCAGTAACTCAAATTGTAGGGTTATGCGCTGTGAAACACCTTTAGTAAAGGAAGATTTACACCATCCCACGTTGGATATTATGTTAATAGATATTAACATTAGTAGCTTTCTTAGCCCTCCTCGTATTGTTAAACTTTTTCATAAAGCTGACTATAAAATAATTAATGAATTATTGGCTAACATTGATTGGTCGGTTATTTCTGATTACTATGATATTGACACATCCGTTGAGAAATTCTATTACATAATCAATGATATAATTACAATGAATATTCCTTCTAAAGTGGTTGTTGATCTTAGTAAGTATCCAGCGTGGTATTCTCCTGCACTTATTAAAATTATTAAAGAAAAACTAAAATATCACAAAAAATGGAAAATGTATGATAATTACAGTGATTACAGTACTTTTAAATTACTTCGTGATAGACAAAAAAGGGTTGAAAAGACATGCTACGATAACTATCTTGATTTTGCGGAAAATAATATTTTGAGAAACTCTTAAGTGTTTTTGGACATTTGTCAAGACCGAACAGAATACAAATGACATACCTGAGCGGCTATATTATAACGATATCTCAACAAGTGACGGTCAGCAAATGAGCAATCTATTTAATGAATATTTCTATACATCCTTTGAACATAGTACACATCTTAACAATTTTTCCTGTAACAGTCAAAATAATAGTGGATATGCTAATACAATTAATTTGTCATCTGTTGATATTTCACTTGCTGATGTTCGTAAGTATTTCAAAACCTTAAATATTAAAAAAGGTAGCGGACCCGACGGTATACCACCTCTTTTTCTAAGTAAACGCTATATGACTATATCTATTCCTTTACATTTATTGTTTTGTATTTCCCTTCATACATGTACTATGCCTTCAATTTGGAAACAGTCTTATGTTGTGCCTATTTTTAAAAAGGGAGATAGACATGATATCAAAAATTATCGTCCTATTTCGAAATTAAGTTCAATTCCAAAACTTTTTGAACGTATAATTTATGACAAAATCTTTCCAAGTATACGTCCCATAATTATTGACCAGCAGCATGGATTTATTAACAAGAAATCAACTGAAACTAATTTGTGTGAATTCACTGTCTATGTTTTGACTGCAATGGACAAAGGATATCAGGTGGACGTTGTGTACACCGATTACTCCAAAGCGTTTGACAAAATCTCTCATTCTATCTCAATAGCAAAAATGGAGTTCATCGGTGTACATGGTGACCTCCTTAGATGGATCAAGTCATATTTATTGAATAGAAGTCAAGCCGTGACTGTGAAAGGATGTTGCTCATCTTTTCTACCCGTTCCATCTGGAGTCCCTCAAGGCTCACATCTTGGACCACTGTTTTTTAATATATATATATAAATGATGTTGTTTCGGTATTTGCATCTTCTAAATTTCTATTATATGCTGATGATACAAAAACTTATAAAATTATTAAGAGTGTTGATGATTGTATTAGTCTGCAAAAAGATTTGAACTTACTTAGCGATTATTGTACTACCAATTCGCTGTTTTTGAATATAAAGAAATGTAATTGTATAACATATACCAGAAAAAGAAAAGTGATCATTTACAACTACCGATTTAAGGAAGATGATATAAAACGTGTATCAGTGGTCAAAGATCTTGGAATAACACTCGATTCTAAACTTCTTTTCGATGAACACATAAATTCCATAACTTCTAAAGCGTTTCGTATGCTAGGATTTGTGCTGAGGATTTCCAGAGAGTTTAAGCGTGTTTCAACTTTTGCTCTTTTATATAAATCATTTGTGAGACCTATTCTAGAATACGCTTGCACTGTCTGGAACCCACAGTATAGTAAATATATAGAATTCATCGAAAATATTCAGGAAAAGTTTTTAAAATATTTAAAATTTTCGTCTATAAATAATTTGAATCAAATAGAAAGGATACCGACAACTGAACAGAGACGTCTTGAACGTGATATGGTGTTTTTATATAAATTGATCCACAACATATTTGATTCCCCTTATCTCCTTTCTAAAATAAATATCAAGTGTCCTCGCCCTGGTAGTCGCAACAAATCTATTTTTGATTTTCCATTGACAAAGACTAAATGTGCAGCAAATGCATTTATTAATAGATCATCTAAACAGTACAATAAAACATTTATTGAATGTGATATATTTCATTTCTCCCTTAAAAAATTCAAACTGCAAGTAAAAGAAATATTATACTCTGAAGAGCCTTAATTTACTTATGCATTTTTAATTAATTAATTATAATTTGATTATTTATTATTAAATTATGTTTTCTTGATTTAAAAGTTAAATTTATATTAAATTAAATTATATAAATGAATTATATAATTTCATGCACCTATTAAATATAAAAAATGTTTTGTAATTACTTATGATTAATTTATAAATGGAAACTGTTTTGGTTTAAGAATTGTTTTATATTTTTTATTTTATTGTAATTATTTCACTGTTTGTTTCCTGTACACTAAATAAATAAATAAATATCCACATATGGAAGTAAGCAGACAGAGAATTGCTGACCAACGTAGAGCTATTATATTATATTATATTATACAAAAGAAATTATTATCACAAGAAACCATTGATCAGATTTACGATGAAGTTAGATCAGAATTGCAAGTAATCCAAACTCAGTTACAACAAAACGCTACAAATCTTAAAACATCCTAACAGGAAATCTTAACACACTAATAGGAAAACGTATGAAATGGACAAATGAATGCAATGAAGCAATTATTAGGATTTATTTCAAAATAACACAATTAGAGACTAATAAGACCGCTTATAGAAAACGTTTGTATGAAGAGTTTATAAACTTATACCCAGAGTTTACACACATTACAGAGCAAAGATTAGCGGATCAACGAAGGGCCTGCCTGACATCAAAATCAGGCAAAGTGATGTGCGTGCGGAGCTGCAATCACTTGATATACGGAAAGCTAGCGGTCCCGACGGAATACCAGCCATTGTGCTGAAGAAGTGCGCGGCGGAGCTGTCTCCTGTGTTAACGCGCCTGTTCCAACTTTCTCTCTCTTCGGGATGTGTGCCGGAAGCTTGGAGAAGAGCTAATGTGCAAGCGGTTCCCAAAAAAGGGGATCGGTCTGACCCGGCAAATTATCGACCAATAGCTATCACCTCAGTACTTTGTAAGGTGATGGAACGGATTTTAAACAACCAACTGATCCATTACCTAGAAGATCACTGTCTGATTAATGATCGTCAGTACGGGTTTCGACCAAAACGGTCCACAGGTGATCTTCTAGCGTACGTAACACACCTCTGGGGTGAAGCTATCGACAAGCATGGAGAATCGTTGGCTGTCAGCCTCGATATCTCCAAGGCTTTCGACAGGGTATGGCACAGAAGTCTTCTCTCCAAGCTGCCGGCATATGGTCTGCCTGCTCAGCTATGCACCTGGATTGCCAGCTTCCTACACAAGCGTAGCCTTCGTGTTTTAGTAGATGGTTGCGCTTCACAATTCTGTGTAGTGAATGCTGGGGTCCCCCAGGGATCTGTGCTATCTCCGACACTCTTTCGTTTGCATATCAATGATATGCTCTCCCTTGGGAACATACATTGCTATGCAGATGATAGTACAGTGCATGGTGGATACCACAGACGTGCAGTAGCTGGGCGGGCGGAAACTTAGAAGAGGCGGGAGAATCTTGTCATTGAACTCGATAGGACGTTAGAGCTCATCGCCAAATGGGGTTCTGATAATCTTGTTGAGTTTAATGCCAAGAAAACACAGGTATGCGCTATCACAGCGAAAAAGTCACCATTTTACCCTCATCCCTCCCTCTGTGACACACCGTTGATGATACAAAGCAAAATCGCCATGCTGGGGATGGACGTTCGCTGCGACCTTAGTCCAAGGGATTACATCGAGGCTATTATAAAAACAGCTTCACGGAAACTCGGAGTTCTGAACAAGGTGCGGCGTTTTTTCACGCCACAACAACTGTGCCTGTTATACAAAACACAGGTATGGTCTTGCGTTGAATATTGCTCGCACCTTTGGGATGGCTCCGCTAAGTACCTACTGGAGGCCTTGGACCGGTTGCAGCGACGTGCAGTACGCATTATTGGCAACGTAAAGGTAACAAACACCCTTGAACCTTTACAATTGCGTCGCGAGATAGCAGCACTGAGCGCTTTCTATCGACTGTATCACGGCGAGTGCTCTGAGGAATTATTCTCTCTAATTCCTGCTTCCCCCTTCCTTCTTAAGTCCACGCGAACTGGTTCTCGATGTCACCGCCTAACTGTGACATCAATTCCATCGCGCACAAAGAAATTTGGCAACTCCTTTCTTTGTCGCACTACCAAAAAATGGAATTTCTTACCAGCTCACGTGTTCCCCTCCTCTTACAACCCAGGTTCCTTCAAACGAGGCGTGAAGAGGCATCTTGCGGGCCGGCAAGGCGGGGACGGCTAGTACAGAACATTCTTCCCGACTGTACTGGCCGTCGTCGCGTTTGGACTCTACTACCACTTACCATCAGGTGGAGTAGAGTCATTTGCCATACCGGCGCATATAAAAAAAAAAAAACAAACTACTTCTAAAAAGTTTTCATTATTAATGAAATACATAGATACGATGATACTGACAAAATTTGTAAACACTGATACTGATTTTATCATTCTACAGACAATAATTTACTGTGCCGCATGGACAGCTGCTAAATGTAATGGAGCAAGAATGACATTCTCAAGACAAAACAACCATCAAAACAAATTATTTAGAAATGCAAGGATGACATTCTCAACACAAAACAACCATCAAAATAAATCATTTAGAAAACCTAGCTGGCAAAGAAGATAAGAAAATAAAATAAGGAAATTTCGAGTCAATATAGGCAGGTTAACGCAATTTATTAGAGGAAATAAAAACCGAAAAGTAGTAGCTGCAGTAGAACTCGTAAAGACACAATATCAATCATACGCACAATATGAAAATACAAACACGCATATAGAACACTTCTTAGATACCTTAAAATAGAAACTCAATGCAGCAGCAGCAGCAGTAGACTTAAGAGATATTTGAGGTGTACTGCCTGTAAAATAGAAAACAAAACATTTGCTAACAATGAAAAAATCTTCTATAGAAATTTATTATCTAATGCAAAGATAATGAGCAAAATCTAGAAATACCTACCCCTGAAATATTTCGACAATTCTGGGCTAAGACATGGGAAAACCCCATAGAACATAATGAACTTGCAGACTGGGATAACGAAACAACTATACATATTCCAGAGATGGAGTTCAAATTCATACCAATAGAAAAATTTATAAATGTCATCAAACGAATACACAATTGGAAATCCCCAGGCTCAGACAATATTCACAACTATTGGTACAAGAAATTTAGTAGCATACACTCATACATACATAAGTACTTTACATTCATTCAATCACCACATTTACTACCGAAATATATAACACATGGAATCACATACTTAGTACCTAAAGATAAACATGATAACACAAATCCAGATAAATACCGACCAATAACTTTCTTACAAACCATATATAAAATTTTATCAGCTTGCATAAGTGAAGAAATATACAATCATTTAACTAAACATAATATATTAGCCGAACAGCAAAAGCGGTGTAGAAAAAATATCCAAGGTTGTAAGGAGCAGCTTACTTTTGATGCAATCATTTTAATTAGTGCGGTAAAATCAAAAAAAGATATCCATACTATGTTTATTGATTATCAAAAAAACCTTTGATTCAGTCCCGCATAGCTGGTTATTGTATGTCTTAAAATTGTATAAAATAAACCCAACCCTCATATCATTTCTTCAAAATTCGATACAAAACTGGCAAACTGTATTAAAAATAAAACAATCGTCCATGAAATCTCTAACTACTGAACCAATCCGTATCGAACGAGGAATTTTTCAAGGAGACGCTCTAAGCCCCCTCTGGTTTTGCTTGGCCTTAAATCCTCTTTCACTCTTGTTAAATAAAACCCATACAGGATTCACACTTTACGGTAATAACACCCAATATAACTTATCACACCTCATGTACATGGATGATATAAAACTTTACGCCACTAAAAACACGCTGCTTGAGTAAACAAGCATTACGGAACAGTTCTCAAAAGATATTCATATGAAATTCGGAGTCGACAAGTGCAAAATTCTGTCAATCTCGAAAGGAAAAATCCTTAATGATAGCTACACACTCGAAACTGGTGAACAAATTGAACCAATGGATGAACTAAGCACATATAAATACCTTGGTTTTAAACAATCTAGGCATATACTACAAACTACGACAAAACAAGAACTGCTTACAAAATTCTTGCACCGATTAAATCTCGTATTAAAGACACACCTTAACTCTAAAAACACAATAAAAGCTATTAACACATTTGCCATACCCTTACTTACGGACTCTTTCGGAATAATACAATGGTCAAAAAGTGACATAAAAAAATTGCAGCCAACTATAAACACTCACTTCACTAAATATAGGAAACATCATCCAAAATCTTTAATTCAAAGGCTCACACTACCACGCAAAGAAGGAGGAAGGGGATTAATAGACATACAAAATTTACACAATAAGCAGATACTCTCACTCAGAGCATACTTCCATGATAAATCCGAACACTCACCTCTACATAGACACGCAACAGAAATAAAGAAAAAGCTTACACCATTAAACCTACATGACAAAAACATTCAAGTAAACGAACATATCATAAGTACACAAAAACAAATGTTGGCAAAACGCAATGGAAAGCACAAACAGTAAACATAGTCCCAATAGTCCTATCATCCACAGCTATCGTGCTAAAATCCTTGACAGAAAGTCTGAACAACTTACAAATGCCAACATATATCCTCCATATACTTCAAAAAGCCGTAATCCTTAACACCTGCCGTATCACCCGAAAGTTTATATCATCATCCACTTTATAACGCTTGTCTGCAGCCCGCGTTTTAGGTTTAAACCCTTCGAAAGAAGAGAAACTTTAAAAGTTTAATAGAAATAATAATAATAATAATCGTAATTTATTTGCATGAAACATAGTTTTACAGATGTTCTGATTTCTTTATAAGAATCTCTCATCTCATACATTTCGCCCACGATAGGCACGCAAAAATATTCATAGATCATACCAATTGTTCATTAAAATAATTATATTAATATATGTATAAAATGATAGGTATATAAAATAAAAATTAGTTTAATATTAACAATAATTAATTAAATGAAATGATTTACTTAAGTTTATACATTTAAGTGCATAGTTACATAATTAATAATAAAATATACATTTACTTTATTTAAAATAGGTAGACATCCTCAGATTCGCCTTTCGGACGTCGTTGAGCGTGGTTGTGTTTTTTACTGCGATAAGATTGTTCGAATTGATGAATAAACGACATCTGGCTTTGTAAACTGGTTTTGTTATCTCTAATGCGACACATATGGACATTCTTGCTTGGTATATGGACTTTTGTTTCGCGTATTGATTGGTTTTGTTGTTTTGAATTAGGTCTTTATAGACCTTGTTTTTTGTTAAAGTTGGTTGTTTTTTTTTTTTGCGTCGTTCGATTTCGATTTTTGTTTGTTGTTTTCGGCAATGGATGTCGACACTGAGGTATCAGCCGCAATGCGGCACTTATTCTGGAGGTTGCCCAGAAGTCCAGCAATTTGATAGGTGGCTTCATCAAGAAGTTGAAGGAATCGGCAGCTTCTCTTCAGAGCATTGTGGATGCTCTGGCTTTAAGAACCGAGGCGGAGGAAACCCGTCGGCTTCGCGCCGACAATAACCGTCTTGTAAGGAATAAGAGGGCCTTAGGTCAGAACTGAAGGCCCATCGCCGCGAGTTTAACGCAGCAGCAAATGGGTCGGCGAGTAATTTAAGTGACTCGCAGGTTGTGGAGGAGCTCAAAGCCTCGATTATTTCGTCAATCGAGGTTATGCTTAACGCTCGGCTAGCAGGGATTGAGGAGCGCCTCCCCCCTGCAAACATTCTTCGTCCACCTCTAGCGGCGGATAAAAGGCCTGTTGTGATGCAGAATACAGCACCAACCTACGCACATGCGGTCCACCTGGCCCCTCTGCTGAAACCCGCACCGGCACCTAAGCGGGTGACTCCAGCCGCCACGCAGGCATCGATCGTTGCCCCATCGAGCGCTATGATTGTGCCGAAAAGGATTCCGCCACAAGTGGTCCAGGAGACGTCCTGGTCCACAGTGGTTAAAAAGGGAAAGAAGGGGAAGAAGACTGCTACTCCGGCAGAAGTCACCGCCTCAGCCACACCGACAGTGTCCAAGGTGCTACAGGTGGTCAAACCTAAGCTGGCAGCACCTCGCACGGCTGCAGTAATCGTCACATTGAAGCCGGAGGCGCAGGAAAAGGGCGTGACTTACGCCCACATCCTGGAGCGGGCCGAGCAAGGCGTTAAGCTCCAGGATCTAGGGATCTGCGGTGGACTCAAGGTCAGAAGGTCGGCAACGGGAGCCAGGGTCTTGGAACTCCCGAAGGCACAAACAGAGCACGCGGAGAAGCTAGCCGTGAAGCTCCGCACTGTGCTGGATGGAGTGGCCAACGTTGTGCGGCCTGTGAAGCGGGTGGACCTCAAGATGACGGGTCTCGATGACTCCGTCACAAAAGAGAAGGTGGTGGCCGCAGTAGCACGCGCAGGGGACTGCTCCCTAGAGGAGGTTAGCTGTAGGGATATGCAACGTGGTCCCGGTTATATGGGGATGGTCCGGGTGACGTGCCCCATTACAGCAGCGAAAAGGCTGTCCGAAGCTGGTCGCTTCCTGGTTGGGTGGAGCTCGGCCAAGGTGTGCGTGCTGGAGCAGCGCCCTTTGCGCTGCTTCAAATGCATGGGCCTTGGTCACACTAAGGCGCTCTGCCCATCTAAGGCGGAACGAGGGGGACTTTGTTACCGGTGTGGTGTCGAAGGCCACAAGGCAGATACCTGCACCGGAAAGTTGTGCTGCGCTGTATGCACAGATGCCTTCCCTCCCATAAACATCTTACCCCCCCTACTGCGCTCGCCAACACGACTGCCCAGCGCGGCGAGTATGGGCAAACCCCTCCATTAATGGCAGATGCGCCCAAAAAAAGGCCCCCAGTTACCGGCAAGCCCGCTAGGCCCGACCAAGGTAGCGGTCGCGGTATCGGCAGGGCAGGGGGTGCTAAGAATCACCGGTTCACGGCAGGCTACCGTATAAAACGACTGAACATGGCAACGTATAATGGACGCTCGATGAGGCTGGACCATCACCTCGCCGAATTAGAAGTAGAGTTAAGTCATATAAACTGGCATATACTGGGGTTATCTGAAGTCCGAAGACAGGGGGAGGACACGATAACTCTAGAGTCCGGTAACTTACTCTACTTCCGCGAAGGTGATAACCGCTCCCAGGGTGGTTTCGGTTTTCTAGTCAAAAAGGATCTCATTAGCAGCATTATGGAAATCAGTAGTGTGTCGAACCGGGTAGCGTACCTTGTCCTAAAACTTTCCGACAGGTACTCCCTGAAGGTTGTACAGGTATATGTGCCAACTTCGACATACTCTGATGATGTGTTCGAAGCGATGTACGAGGACATCGCAAAGGCCCTCAATGACACCTCGAAGGCCCACTACAATGTTGTTATGGGAGACTTTAATGCTAAAGTGGGAGTACAAGATAGCGGTGAATCGAAAGTCGGACCTTACGGCTTGGGCTGCAGAAATCACAGGGGGCAAATGCTGGTAAACTTTCTCGAAGCGCAGGGGCTTTTTTTGATGAATTCTTTCTTTCAAAAGAAGCCTCAGAGGAGGTGGACCTGGCGAAGCCCCGATAACGTGACAAGGAACGAGATAGACTTTATCATTTCGAATAAAAGGCACATATTTAGAGATGTTTCAGTGATCAACAGGTTTAATACCGGAAGTGATCACCGCTTGGTTCGAGGCACTCTAAATATCAACTTAAAAGCCGAAAGATCGAGAATGATGAGGTCTACTCTCCGACCTACCATGCTCCAAGCTGCTCAAGGCTCCGAAAAGTTCCAAATGGAACTTCAAAATCAATTCACCGCGCCCCATGCCCATCCCCCCTTTTCCCCGTCCCTCAGTCGCCTCTTACGACACCCACGGGATGAGATTGGGGGAGGACTATTCTAAGCCGGTACTCCACGGCAAATTATTACATTCATAGGGACATAAAATTTTGCCATCCTTTAAATCTTTCATAGCCATTTATATTCCTTCTACAATGCTTGTTACATCAGGTTCTGTTAAGTATATCATGTTTTGAGGTAAGACCTCAGGTATACCCCCTACTTTTGTCGACACAACTTTTAATCCACATGACGCTGCTTCCACAATTGCCATACAATAAGCCTCAGTTAAAGAAGTGTTTAAAAAAATGTCACCTTTGACTAAAACATCCCTAACTTCCGAATGCTTAAGACTACCTAGCAATGTAACACAATGTTGAAAACCTTTTTGCTCTCTTACTTCTTGTAGTAACCACATTTTTGGACCATCACCTCCAACTATAAACCTGATATTAGGATATTTTGGACACAATGCAGCAATGACAGCAGCCATTAGATCCACACCTTTTCTATAAACTAATCTTGAAATTATAACAATGGTTATGACATTTGGGTCTCTTTGGCTTGGGTCTGGTGTAAAGGTATAGGCATCAACTGCATTAGGTATAACGGAGACTTTATGAGCTCTAACTTTCGCCCTTAAGACTGTATTTTCGATCGAGAACCGACAAAGAAATTAATTCACTTATATTAAAAGCATCCCTAGTTAACCATACTTTGGGGATAAAGTTTTTGTAAACACTGATATTTCTAACTTAATAAAAAATAAAGTTACCCAAAATTATCCATTTACTAATGTTGAATGAATCATCAAATTCATTAATTATTCATTCATTCAATACATTCTTGGATTTTTAAATATTCATAATTTTTTTTTATCTATTAACCATTTTTTAAGTTTAGACCTGAGTAACTTTAATGGTAACTCTTTTAAGCTTTTTGGTATATTATTAAATATTTTGATGCACATTATGTAGGAATTTTTTTGAAAGAGCACAGTGGCAACGTAGTATCAATAACCTAGTAGGATCTCTTAATCCAAGCTTGCTTCTTTCACCTGCTTTTTCGAATAAATGTGGATATTTTTTTACTAACATGACTACATCCATTATATACAATCCGGCTAGTGTTAAGATTTTGTTAACTTTAAAAATCGGTCTACATTAATCTAAAGGTTGAATTCCAAAAATTGCCTGTACACACTTTTTCTGACAGATAAAAACATTATTAAAATTAGTAGAATTGTCCCATAAAATTAAGCCATAATTTAATAAAGAAACAGCATATCCATAATATGCAGTGAGAGCAGCATTTTTGCCAACAGTACGTTGTAGTTTGCGAAGAGCATATACAAACTTATTTATTCTAGAAGTAAGATTACTTATATGCAGTTTCCAATCACAATGATGATCCAATTTTACACCAAGGAATTTTACATCATTGTTTTCCACAATAACCAATTTTTAGTTTTATTTTTTTGTTTTAAAATTTGAAAATTGGACAAATCGCGTTTTTGATATGTTGGCGCATAAATCATTTGATTCTACCCAAGACAACACTGATTCGACTATATTATATATATATTCACTATTCTAGTCATAGTCTACAGATTAAGAGTTTTTGAGTTTACCTATTATATTCACTAATTCCACATTTGATGTTGGATACAAGAATATGCTAGCACTAACGTCGTTTATTTACAAAAGAATGCTTTGGTTTATTATTTGCTAAATTTCTATTTTTTGTGATATCTATAAAGTGCTCATTAAATATTTTTTGCGATTTCCAATGCGTCATCAATTTTCTTGTTATTAAAGATAATGTCGGTAAATTCATACAAATATTTTTACAATATTTTTTATTTTTTGTTATGTCCCATGTCGCTTTACTTTTGTTATTTGCAGTTTGTATATATTTATTATTATCTTTAGTTTTTGAACAATTGATGCATGATTTTAGTATTTTAGAATAACTATCATATGTCTTTTTTAGACCTGCTGATTTTTATTTATAGGATAAGAATCTTAACTTTCTTTTATATATTCAAGAATTCCTAATATCCTTTGTTATCCATTTTAATTTTGCAACGTTAGAATTAATTTTTAATTTTTTGTAAGGGAAAGCAGAGAAAGTAAAACATGCTAAATATTTCATGGAAATTATTAAAAGCTAAGTTCAAATTATCATCTGCTTCAAAAACTTCCGACCAAGCCATACTTTGTAATGAATTTTTGAATATTTTCTTTACAATAATTGTTGTGTCTAAATATGTACCAGGAATTATTTTTTTGAATTGGATTGTTTAAAGATATTTGTATTATTTGGCATGTATCATGATCTGAAAGATTAGACTGTTTCGAGATTGTTTCAGCTTTGGTAATATTCGTTGCAATATTATCTATGCAAGATTTTTGTCGTGTTGGCTCATTTATGCTTAATCTAAGATTATATTCTAATAGAATGTTTTTAAATTCTTCTGTGATTTTATTGTTTTTTAATACATCAATGTTAAAATCACCTGCCAAAATTATAGATTTTTTATCTTGTTTGGTAAGCCTACTTAAAAATGAGTTAAGTTTATTAAAGAATATATTTATGTTTGAGTTAGGTGTTCTGTATAAGCAAATAATTTGTTATTTCAGGAGAGGTATATCTACACCACAGCATTCAAATATTTTTTCTGTTGACATATCACGGCATAGTTGTATTAGTTTGCATTCTAAGTTTTTATTTAATAGTATACAGACTCCCCCACGCTTTTCCAGTTTTCTACAATAAGTTGATGCTATATTATAGTTACGTAGACTAATATTGTGTTCCTCACCTTCTTTAATAAACGTTTCAGTAAAACAAAGTGCATCGACATGAAAATAGCTATTTTATAATTCATTTAAATACAATTCAATCAAATCTAGTTTATTTAATAGCCCGGCTATGTTTTGATGTAAATTACGTTTACGATAGCCGGAGGATTTGAGAAAAACCAAAGTTTCTACTAACACTTTAATTAATTACTAAATATTATATTTAACTTAATCCCAAGATACAATACTGCCCGATGCTGGATGCAGATATTGAATCATACTTAATATATATAACTTAATCCTATGAAACAATACTGATCGTTACTGGATCACATATTGAATAATACATATAATTATTACATTCTAATATATAGTGCTGAACCTAGAACCCTATTTCATTAATTACTATTTTATCACTTAATACAAATATTTTTCCAACTTCAATTCAAACCAAAAGTTCAGCCCGCGCACAAACTACACATTTGCGACTTTGACGTTAGTTTGACGTTTGTAGGAACGCTCACCATAGACTAAAGTGTAGGTTTTTTCTAAGTACATTGTAGAGTGAGCGATCGACTTACTCGTGTCAATTTGGCTACCACTTATCGTTTTCTAAATTCGCTTACGCTGAGGCGCTAACCATTGTAGAAAGAGATTCGATATGAAACGAAAGTAACTTGGCCAGGCACGCTGCACTAAAAAATGAAATTCCTATTAACATAAATATTCTTAACCAAGATCATCTTACTAAACTATTTATTAAACCAAGTAAATTCAAAGATGGAGGAGCTGCTATATTGGAAGATATAAATAAAATCATCATATACTTATAGAAGGTATAAAAGTTATTATTACTATATTTAAAAATAAACTTCGTCTATTAATTCGTTCATAATTAATATTAGATAAACAAAATATACCAGATGAACACAATCCATGACCAATTATTAGAATATAAGAACCTATAAACCCGAGGTTGTTTATAATTGCTCATAGATAAAGTTTTATTAAAGAATTGTTGCAAGTCTGTCGACAAGTCTACTAAGTCATTAGAAGTAGAAGGTTTTAAAGTCATTTTATCATCTCCATCCGTCATAGCTAGCATATAGCATGTCCCAAATATTAATTATTTGCGACAATACAATTAAGACTTCAAATCAAAACTTTACAAAGTTATAAACTTGGCGTTCAAATTACATAAATACTTAACAATAGTATTTAGTACAAAATTATTATATTGTAGAGTCAGTCAAAAAGACCGGCAACAAAGGGGCACCGGGCTATAAAAGAACCCCTCTCGCCATGATGGGCCTCTTTTTGTTCCTGAAGATTGGAACTCTAATTTCACCCACCTAAGCTGTGTCGTAGTGGTATATTTCTCTGTTAATGTTAAACAGTCATTTTCCGTTACTAATTTAATTCCTTTGTTTCTTTATTTAACTTTTAATTTCCGTTATTTTAAAATCCACTTCTGGTTCCTATCCTTGTAATTCTTGACACGTATCGTGTTTTGCACCAGTGTTTGTTTTAATATGTCGAGTAGACCGCGGCGTCTTCGTTCTCGTAGCCGAACTCGCCGAAATTCTTGTGACAAGTCCAGTGATAGTGATAAACCCCGTTCACGAACAAGGTCACGGGCACCGGTGGTGCATAGGTCGCGTAAAAAGCGTTCTAAAACGGAAAAGCTACAACGCTCGTTAGACGTAATT
Source organism: Nymphalis io (assembly GCF_905147045.1). Taxonomy (NCBI): domain Eukaryota; kingdom Metazoa; phylum Arthropoda; class Insecta; order Lepidoptera; family Nymphalidae; genus Nymphalis; species Nymphalis io. Next base: position 2,822,703 of record NC_065914.1, read on the forward strand.
TTTGCAAGATTAGACATGATTGAACAAAATGGCGGACGTACTGGTGTTAGAAATACGGAATCTGTTACTGCTCAACCTTCAGTTTCTGAAAGTGAATTAAATTGTGCTCAATTGAATGATACGAACGTGTGTGTAACTAATGGGAAAAAGAAAAGTTTACTAATTAATTGTTTATTATTGTCCTTATTGACAGTATATCATTTGATTTACTGTCAATGTTTGATTTACTGTCGATATTTATCGATGATAAATCGTTTTGAATTAATCGAACTGTTTCTTTTTATTGATAATTCGTGCTTGCGTATGAGCGTGAGTATTATACATGCCTATTTCAAGTTTTGTTCTTATAAATGCAAAATATACTGTCAGCAGAAAAAAAGTTGATGTTTTAAAAACTACAACATTAACGGTTAGCTACGTTTTATGTTATTTATGTAAGGATGTAATAAGGATTTCCGAACATATTTTTTAAATATGTCGTTATAAATTAATAAGTTATTTTTGAACGTCGTGTTCAAGTTATTTATCATTAATTAAAAATTAAATAGACATATTTAAGTTTTTTTTAAAGAATATGTAGGCGGACGAACATATGGTCCACCTGATGGTTAGTGGTCCCCACCGCCCAAAAACATTGGTATTGTACGAAATATTCACAATCCCTTACGTCACCAATGCGTCACCAATCTTAGGAACTATGTGACATCCCTTGTGTCTGTACACTATCTCACTCATTCGGTATTGTAGGCGGTAGAACATGCCATAAGTGGGTGATACCCACACTGGGTTTTTAACCACTAAGTGATCCACTGAATTCTAATAATAATGAGTTGTTTATATACGTATATATATATATATATATATATATATATATATATATATGTCGCGGATTCAAATGGATTGCCATTTAATGGCCGCAATTGTCGTCCAATAATTTATTAAATTTTTGGATTTATTAAATCAGTCAGTGCGCACGTCCGGCGCTGGCGCAGTCCTGAGAGCAAGAGACCAAGAGACCAAGGGGGTCGCTCGACAAAATGATTACACGCGCTACTGACATATTCCTTTATATTTTATATTTCCATCAGTCGGCTACATAATAAAATAGGCACCAGTCTTATATTTTTCACACTTGACGTCTGACAACCGACCAACCTACAAGACACATATCATCATCACATACATCACGTTGTGTGGTGTTGCTATTCTAATAAGTGACGTCGTATTCCCGCTTAAATTTATTATCTCTGACATATATATATATATAATTGGAACCATTATCAATTGTTTACGCGTTTGTAATATTTAGAACACTTTACCTTTACGACGTTTGCGGTTATAACACATTTTATGTTGTAATTTATTTGTAAAATGTTTTGCAGAACAAGTTCATTGTTAAGCGTGACTGTGTATCTGATTGTGGGTGGCAGTTATATCGATGGTGAGGTAGATTTAATCTTTTAATTATTAGTATGTATTATTGAGGAGTGATCAATTACGTTTATTATAAAAACAATAAAAAGTAAAAAAAAAAACAAATATTTTTTGAAATTTGTCATATTTTTTGTTAGCTTAAATCTTAATCTTAATACCGAAAAAAGCTTAAATCTTAATACCGAAATGATAATAGTCGAGATGGGTCAGTGGTCATATGATCTTTATACAATGTCCTTATTAGTTAGCTAGCTTCATTATTAAAAATATGCTGCCAATGTTTTGGCCTAGTGGTTAGAACGCGTGAATCTTAACCGATAATCGTGGGATCAAACCCGGGCAAGCACTCCTAACTTCTCATGTGCTTATTTTGTGTTTATAATTCATATTGTGCTTGACGGTGAGGAAAAACATTCAAATTTCACTGAAATTCTGCTACATACGTATTCTACCAAACCGCATTTCTTGTGGATATTTTTAATCATTATTCATTAATTACAGCTGACTCAGAAAGGAACGTTTATGGATATTTAAGAAATAAACAAATTCTCGGATTAAAACAAAAGAATTTCAGAAATTATCTCCTTTTGAGGACAATTAATGAAGCGATATATATAGCATTAGAAGAGACGAAGATAGTAGACGCGATTAATCTAGCTAGAACTAGTTTAAAAGAGCAGGAATACGAGCAGAATATAGGAGATTATAGTGACCCATAGACGTGTGAAAGAACTTGCTCAGAAGTATGTTTTTATGGGCCTGGTTATTAGAATGAAAAAGGAAAATATTATACAGCCTAAAAATACATTTTAATTAAATTCTTGAATCGCTGCACTAACAGTTGCCCCGGAGTTAGTCTATATTGTTGTTAACATTATATAAATTGTCATAAAATAAATTATTGAGTAAAACTTTTAAAATAAAATATTTTGAAATACTTTCTTTTGTATTAGATTGTTCTTTTTTTCAAATTTAAGTACCTATTTTATTTATAATCAAAATAATCAATAGTCTCCCTAAATACAGGCTAAATAACCTAAAATGATTAATCATATAATATAAACATAATGTAAATATTTAATGTATAAAATATGTCTATCTAGAGAGTCGGTGCTGGGGAAATTAAACATTAAACCAACTTTCACAGACTATCTATAAATATGAAAAAGTGACTGCATCGTATAGTCGAGTGTCCGTAAATCTTCAGCTAAATAATATGTTCGTTAGAAGTGGTTTAAAAAGTTGCAATAAGCACACACATACTTGTGATTTTATTTTTAAAATTGGAATCCTTGTAATTTAATCTTAGAATCGAATGGGAATAGTTTCCTAAATGATTTTCTATTCGAGATTATTATTTCATTTTAATTAAATTAAATTTAACAAGGATCACACGTGTATCACAAATGTACTCGCTTCGGCGGTACATATACTAAAATGTGTATCACAAATCTTCGTAAGGAGAACCGCGGACGTTGTAGAAATGATCACAAACCTAAATAAGAAACATACTGTTATATGTATATTGATAGGTACCTAGTAAATTAGCGGCTGTTTAGTTAAACAATTTATCTCTTTCTATCATTATTCTTTTGATATTCGAATGAAGAAGACAACATTGTTAATGTAATTACCCGCTGAGCAACATTTATAAGTAAGACCGTAAATATTCGTATTAAAGTAACGATGTACTACTAGAGCTTTAATAATAAATTTGGTTTTATTGTTTTTTTTTAGAATATATTTCTTGGTAATTTTTTAGTTAAACTAACAACCAAATTCAGTTAAAAAAATATATCTATTACAATTAGTTTTTGTCTAGCGGAGACAGTTAGTTGCCTAGAATTGGTACATATATAATTTTTTTTATAGAATAGGATGGCTGACGAGCATATGAACCACCTGATGGTACGTGGTCACCATCACCCATAGAGATTGGCATTGTAAGAAATGTTAATCATCGCTTACATCACCAATGCGCCACCAACCTTGCGAACTAAGATGTTATGTCCCTTGTGCCTGTTATTTATATTATATTACACTGGCTCAATCACCCTTGAAACCGGAACACAACAATTCCAAGCACTGCTGTTTTGCGGTAGAATATCTGATGAGTGGGTGGTACCTACCCAGACGAGCTTGTACAAAGCTCTACCACCAGTATATATATTTCTTAATTGTTTCGAATTATCAAGTATTTTACATATGTACTGATGATGTGCCTTTTCAAACAAAATAAACTGTTTTCTTTACCTGAAACTGTTCATTGAACAGCGTTCCATTATGAAATGAATATATGAAATGAAATGCCTGGAATGATTCATTAATCGTATATAAAAAAAATGCACGTGACAGAATTGAAACTTAGAATATATATAATCTCTCACTTTCGACGTCATATCTTTCTTCTCTCTCATGTAACTATGTTCCTAAGAATTTTCACTTCAAAATGATATGACTTTTGCAAGTATTCTATGAGATGAGATGATGAAAAAGTTACTTAATCGAATGAACTATGCTATATGATATTGAAAAAAATGAGGTTGATTTCTTTTTCTATTTATTTCATTCTCTAGTTACCTGACAGCCGCTGTCAACCTTCGCAAGTAAGGTGCGTTGGTGGTGCCTTCTCGAACACGGGATGGAGTGGCGGGTCATGAGGTAGATGCAACATGTGGTAGTCTGAGTATTACCACATCTTGCATCTACCTCATCCTCCATCTTTGGGATGCTGACTAACGACGGCAGTTAACGCTGCAAAAGTACGTATTTTGTAAAATCAATCTGCAAATAGGCAACGAAGTTCCCACTGCATAGATTTGTAATAGTGTTTACAATAGAAATAAATAAAAATCATATGTAATAGCCGTGGACTTGCCATGTAAACGGTACGTAATAGTATCCTTACTTTTTTCTTTTACCCACCTACGACAATGTTAAATTATAACAAACTAGATTAAGAAATTACTAATACCCACTTGTTCCATAATTTTTGTATCTACTTATATTAATAACGTGTATTTCTCATATTAAGTGAATTGTATTCTTTTTTGAGAAATAAATGTCTTAAACCATAATATTAGGTTACATCATCAATGCGCAATCGACCTTGGGTGCTATGATGTTATGTCTTGTGCCTGTAATTATTAATAATAATAATTTTATTTAAAAACCATCATATCAGATCAGAAAAAAAATGTGAACGATAATTACTGCTATTGTGTACAATAACACTGGTTACCTCACCCTTTAAGCCGGAACACAACAATATTAAGTATTGATGTTTGGCGGTAGAATATATGGTATATGTTTGTCTGTTAATCCTTAATTCTTATGGGTGTTTTTTATTGCGCCCTGGCGCGTAATCTTTAATACGCTACTGAAATATTGAACCGCTGTGGTTACTAAGCAACATATATTTTCCAATGTAATCATTAATATAATATTTCCAAATAAAATTAAAATTCACGGTATTTTTTTAATAAAAAAGGCAATACTGTATATATATAAATGACAGAAGAGCACGGAGTAAGTTTTCGTTGATGTTTGTACTGTATAATAATAATAATATCCTGGGGCATTATTCACATACGGCCATCTGATCTCAAACTAGCAGACCTTGTACTATCGAAACCAGACAACTGTTATACTACATATTCTACTTTTCTTTTGTAAATACATAATGAAACAGACATGTTCATACACACGAATGTCTGTCCTGGGTGGTAATCGAACTCACAACCTTCGGCATGAAAAGCAAGTATCTACCAACCACGCCAACCGGCCCGTCGAATATATAGATTCGAGTATATATAGATATAACTGCATATGATTGTTCCATGACATTTTTTGGCTGTTAAAAATACTAACATTTAAGAGTTTCTTGCCGGTTCTTCTCGGTGAAAATTACGTTCTGAACCGGTGGTAGTTTTATATTAAAATTGTTTAATGACCATTCAAACGTGCTTCTCGAGCTTCTTGAATAAAGTATATTTTGATTTTGACCTTGACGAAGCAACAAAAAAGAGCCTTAGTTATCTTTAGGTCTTTATATTGTAAGGTTCACTCATTCATACTCACATACTGGTGACTGTGAACTCATTTACGAAGTTCGTTTTCATAGAGACATAAATGTGATAAAAGTATGAGGAAACTAGTTACGCCCGCGGTTTCACCCGCGTATTACGTAAAGAAATCACTAAAAGCAGACTAATAATATTTTAGTATAGGTATACAACATTTTTAGTTTTATTTTCGAAGGATATTAATATTTATTGGTTATTACCCGGATCTAGAAAGGACAACATAAGATTGGTCTTGAAGAAACAGCATTCCCTTGAATCTATTCCGACATATTTGAATGTCCCTTCAATTTTCACAGAAAATTGTGTCTATTTAAACTGAGTATATTAAAACTGAAATTTAAATTTGTATTTTAAACAAGTTACTTAACCAGCTGTTGAAATATTTCAAAACTATAAAAGTACTAAAAACTATCTATAATTTTACCTCGGTATATTTCGTAAGGATTAATGCTAGGTTTATTAAACTGACATCGCAAATAATGTATTATTTTTAAACAATCTTGATTACTATAGAAAAGGTAAGTTAACCTTAAAAGATAGACGTATGCTATCGCAGTTTTTTTTTTAGAATAACTTTATTTAATTTTTTTCTTTCAAGAATGTAACTGTTTACGCAACGCACGCAACTCAAGCTCTTAAAGTGTATACATTTTCTTGTTTTTGCAACATTTTTAATTGTGCTCCACTCCTATTGGTCGTAGCGTGATATATGTAGATTTATTTTATTTTCCTATCTTCTTTGCCAGCTAGGTTTTCTAAATGATTTGTTTTGATGATTGTTTTGTGTTGAGAATGTCATTCTTGCTCCGTTACATTTAGCAGCTGTCCATGCGGCACAGTAAATTATTGTCTGTAGAATGATAAAATCAGTATCAGTGTTTACAAATTTTGTCAGTATCATCGTATGTATTTCATTATTAATGAAAACTTTTTAGAAGTCCTTTGTTTAGGAATGTATGGTCTGCTAGTTGGTTCAGTATCACGAAAATGTTCTAGAGCATGTACGAATGTGTTCTCTATTTCAGTGTTTACTTCTAAGGTAGTATTAAGCATTGATTGCGTGTTGTTGAGGTGCTCCATATCATGATCGTGGATGATACATTCTATGTTTTGTTCATCGATAGGGGCTGATGTAACGGAATCAGTGCATGTAACTGTAGTGTTTTGCATTTTCTTAGCTTGTGAGTTTGTTTTTGAATTAGACTTGAATGCATCGTAGTGTGTCATATTACTTTGTTCTGTTGTTTGTAAATGTTCATTATCTGTGTCGTTAGTGTGTGTGTATAATGTATTTCATCTGCTACTTGTTGTTTAATCAGTGTTAATCTATCTTGTTTAATATATTTATTATTTATTATTGCCCTTCGTTGATCCGCTAATCTTTGCTCTGTAATGTGTGTAAACTCTGGGTATAAGTTTATAAACTCTTCATACAAACGTTTTCTATAAGCGGTCTTATTAGTCTCTAATTGTGTTATTTTGAAATAAATCCTAATAATTGCTTCATTGCATTCATTTGTCCATTTCGTACGTTTTCCTGTTAGTGTGTTAAGGGATGTTTTAAGATTTGTAGCGTTTTGTTGTAACTGAGTTTGGATTACTTGCAATTCTGATCTAACTTCATCGTAAATCTGATCAATGGTTTCTTGTGATAATAATTTCTTTTGTATAATATAATATAATAGCTCTACGTCGGTCAGCAATTCTCTGTCTGCTTACTTTCATATGTGGATATTTATCTATAAATTTTATATGTAATGAAGAAAGATATGAATTTGTGTCTGATTCTAAATTTGTAAGATATAGGTAGGTACGTAGGATGAACTTATTCATTTCCATACTCCACTTTTTACGTTTTTTTACACCACTGGTGGTGGGCACAGGTTCACTGACAAAATTTGTCTCCTGTGCAACATCTGCCAGTTGAGCACCGGTTAGTGATGAATTTGGTGAAGATGCATACAAAATTGGTGATGAAGAGGGTATTAATGGGAATAAAGATTTGGAGGATGAATTAGAAGTCTGCGTGGACTCTTCTTCTAACGATGGCACGTTCGCCTGTATATATTTTTTAGTTTTGGACCTAGTTATCATATTATTTCCACAAGTAGCTAGGGACATAAAAGTCAATCACAGCAGAGCCCTGCATTCACTGTGATAAGGGTAAATTAAATTAGAGGTCCCCTTGTCTCTAAAGTTCGCATACTAACGACTAAGCACCCCCTTAGTCATGGAGCCCTCGGCGTACGCTGTTCCACCTTGGCTTGGGTTGTATCTCTCTTGGTCTGTCTTCTCATCTTAGGCCAATCCAACATGAGTAGCTCTATTGGCATAGCCCTAAGAATCATTGAAGCGCACAAGCCCCACCACGTCGGCAACGTAAAGATACGTCGGTGGGGATATTATTATTACATAACATCTCAGTTCCTAAGCTTAGTGACACATTAAAATTGTAAGGATTGATTAATATCTCTTACAGCAGGCAATGTCCATGGGCGTTGGTGATGTCTCACGTTTCTTGTTTCTCAATTATTCAGGTAACGACAGTTCACAAGGCGAATATGATGAAGCTCTCTGATGGCCTGTTCCTAGAAACCTCGCGTTGGCTCGCACAGGAGTATCCAGAGATTGAACACAACGACATGATTATCGACAACTGTTGTATGCAACTTGTTGCTAGGTAAGATTATAAAATAATATATAATACATTTAGCATACAGAAGTGAAACTGATTTTATAAAAACCTCGAATTGGTCTTTTTAAATATTGATATAAATAACTCACTAAATTACTTCGAACACATTCAACAAATCACAAGTCGCGCCAATGATGAATTATTTACCTCACTCTTTTGTCCCCAAACAAAATGGCGTTTTTAAATTAGCGTGCGTTTTTTTAGCGCTGTTATAGAGATCAACTATTCTTATAACATATATATACATACATATCAGCAGTGTCTTAACTGAAGGCTGTGGGCTTAATCCGAGCTCCGCTGGGCTTTATCTCCTGCTCATCTGTGAAGGAAAACCTACATGACTCTGATGATATTCTGTCAAATGTGTCACATCCAATAACATGCATTGGATTAGCATAGTGGCATAAGCTCACACACACAACACAGCACAATAATTTCAACTATCCAGCTTTGAAATAGTTGAGGACACATCTCATCGTCATTGTTTTAAAATGATAATAATATACTTTCAAACCTCATCAGTTCGACGTGATGCTCATGACAAACTTGTATGGTTCGATCGTATCGAACGTCGTGTGTGGCCTGCTCGGTGGCGCCGGCCTGCTCTCCGGCAGGAACTATGGTGACCACTATGCTGTTCGAACACAGGCCCGGCACCAGAAACACTGGTGAGTGCGATTTCATTCGAACCCTGATGACGTTTGTCATAATATCTTCTCGGCGTTTTGGAATAAGGAAAGTGCGGTTAACAATATTGATAGCTATAGATCCTCATAATATTATAGTCTGTCTTTCCGTATAGTTCAGTACTGTGGGTATTGAAATGATAGGGTCACTTGATGGTAACCACCGCTCATATTGAAGATATTATTGCTGTAAGAAATATTAACCATTCCATACATCGCCATTGCGCCACCAACCTTGAGATAAGATGTTATGTTTCTTGCGCCTGTTACATAGGCTCACTCACCCTTCAAATTGGAACACAACGATACTAAATAACGCTGTTTAGCATTAGGTTATCAGATGAATTGGTGGTACTTACCAAGGCGGGCTAGACCAATTGCTTTACTGGTGCAAGGCTTTGTGCAAGCTCGTCTGGGTAGGTACCACCCACTCATCAGATATTCTACTGCAAAACAGCAGTACTTGTTATTGTTGTGTTCCGGTTTGAAGGGTGAGTGAGGCAGTGTAATTACAGGCACGAGGGGTATAATATCTTAGTTCCCAAGGTTGGTGGCGCATTGGCTATGTAAGCGATGGTTGACATTTCTTACAATGCCATTGTCTAAGGGCGTTTGGTGACCACATACCATCAGGTGACGCATATGCTCGTCCGCCTTCCTATTCTATAAAAAAAAATCCTAGCACCAAGAAGAGGTGTAGCCACTAAACCACATTAGAGCAGCATGTGACATTAACTAACTTTATATTTTTTGTTCTTTTGAATCTTTCCAGGCACAGCGATAGCTGGCAAGAATGTCGCGAACCCAATAGCTATGATTAACGCTTCCATCGATATGCTAGAACACCTCGGTCACCACTTCCATGCTGACCTGATAAGACGAGCTGTTAATAAGACAATCAACGTTGACAAGGTCCTCACCTCGGACGTGGGTGGTACAGCCTCATCGACGGAAGTGGTCAACAACATTATGGGTAATATTGGACGTTGCTAAATATTTATTTGGTAATTATCATGATAATTTATATTACATTTGGATTTTAAGTTTTATAAGGAAATGCCCAACGGCTTAACACTTCGTTCAATGCATAAATCAAATTGGATTATATTCAATAAATTTTATATATAAAAAGTAAATGTTCTATGATTTCTGAACTGTTATATATAAAAATAATTATATACTAAAAAGAATTTATTATCATGATAATTATTATTATTTAATTGGCTGCCCCTGTTTTCTAAATACCCCGTAGCTAGTATCTAGTATCTATCGCAGAAATCAGTTATTATTGATAAAAATAAATTGAGAAGGAACTAATTGTTACATTTCTTTTTAAAATTTTAATTTATAAATGTAAATTTGATTTCAAAGAATGGATTTATAAAAAAAAAACAATATATCAATTATGATTTTAAAAATGGAACCAATTTTATTTAAAAACAGATGCACAATTAATTTTAATAACAGTTTCCTGATGATTAAGTAATTTATATAAAACCTTATTTGTTTACAAATAAATGGTATTATCTGTAGTAATTATTTATTGTTGCCAGTACATTGTTCCTATTTTAATTTATCTGTAGTTATATAATATATAAGGTATATTCAGATATGAGTGACATTCGCTAATACCATAGCGATTGTTTAAGCGATATTTCGCTAAATATTGTATTTACAACTAACTCAAATTTACAACTATGGGACGTTTATGAGAGAGACTCAAGGTCGATTTTGACCCCATAGGCTATTGTGTTTAAGGCCTAGCACTAATTTGCCTAGCTATTCAGGGAAACCTGGATTAAAATTACATAAAGAATTGGCAAATGGTCATTTTAGTGAGTCCAACTACAAACTTATGGGATATATATAACATTTTGGATCACATAATTGAAAAAAAAAACATTTGTGAACACTGGCAATTAAATGTGAATACAGATAAGTGTATTTATTTTTATGATGTAATTATTGTTGCCAGTATCATATGATTACATATATGAACGCAATCATATTGATTAGTGATATGTTAACCGCTTACATCTGAATCGTATCCGAGCGGCTGTCGATTAACATCGCTTATCTGAACCTACCTTTATATTGACATATTTACACTTCACTAAGACTTTAATTTTTGCTAAATCATATTGAAAAATGGTCTTTCAAGTGTAAATAAATGAATTTATAGTATTATTTTAAATTTCAACCAAATAACTAGTTTTTTTTTAATCTGTAATAATGTTATAGTCGCCAACTGTAGTCTGTCCGATTAGTATTTATTATCTGTCATTGTTGATTAATTTCGTTATTTTACCATAGATTATATAAAAGCTTTTTAAAGTCGACAAGTAATTGCAGTAGAATTGAAATTGAGATTTTGATATTTTTTTTTATTAAATTGTATATTTAATGAATCGGACTCTTTCTAGCGCCGTTTAAATCATTAATGTACTTCATTATACAATGAGTATTAAAATTAGACGAATTTTGTATATATTATCTGTAATTTTAAGTGTGATTTTTTTTTCTGTGCAAAAATATATCGTAACCAAGTTACCCGAGTATTCTGTTAAATATTTATTTTAGTTTGTAAACAAATAAATACGAAAAATTTAGACGGTCGTTTTATTATTGTTGACGTATTTTCGTATTATTTCAATAGATTTTTATATAAATTCGATAAGTATGTATTTGCCATAATTAAAGTAAAACATTGGGCGTCTTTCGGAGACTATTGCGTCGCTATCGTTAAGCTTAGAGTATATAATTGCACGCGTTCTTTTTACAAGCTTTTTTTTAATTTCACTTGTTAGTATGTGTGGCTCATGCCTAACTAAATTTTAAGCTAGTTCCAGACAAGCGATTGGACGTAACCTTCCAAACACTTTTGTTACTTTTAATATCTTTTACATATATATTTAAAAATCTATTGAAATAAACGAAAAGCTATAAGCGAGTTATAACCGCTTCTGTAGTTATATTTTTTTTTTTGTTAGAATTGTTTTTAATTGTATGACGTGATAAAATAGTCGATTGTAAATAGATATAATAAATAGTGTGATGGTAAGTGTTCACCTCTTAAGTTATATTGGCAATATTGGTAGCACCAAATGACTGCCTCGTTGATACAGTGGCTAGATATGCCGCAGACCCAGGTTAAGCTGATAAAAAGTTACTGGACTTTATGTCAAAAAATCTCAGTAGCAGCTCGGAGTCTAGAAGTTGTAATTGTGTACACTCCCGTGCCTCGGAAAGCACGTAAAGCCGTTGGATCTGCGCCTGAACTCTTTCCGGTCGTGTCGGATTGTCGTCCCATCGGATTATGAGAGTGAGAGAGTAGAGAGTGCACCTGTGTTTGTGCGCACACTTGTGTCCTATAATAAGTTTCGCTCAGTTGGCTTATCTCTCTTAAGATCAATAAGAAAGTGTATTATGTGTTCCATGAGCCGCTTAGTAAAGGACCGTTTGAAACTGCGATATACGGCAGTGTAGCGTCAGAAGAACAATGATAAAAAATTATATATTTTTTTGAAACTTGTATTTGCTATTCGTTGATGTTCATACAGGACTTTATAACCTCTATTACTCTTCTAAATAGGGTCAGTATTTTTTTGTGGGATTGGTATGCGTTTTTAGAACAGGATCCTAAATAACGCTTAAAAATTTTCAACTGGAATTAAAAAAAAGTCCTATGTCAACCACATGAAATTAAATAAAATTTTTACTAGATTAAGACTTAGCAGCTTTGTGCAAACCCGTATGGGTAGGTGCCAAGTAGCAATAATTATTATTATTGTGTTACAAGTTCAAGTATGAGTGAGCCAGTGTAACTACGTACACAAGGGACATAACATCTTAGTTACCAACGCGGCGCATTTGCGACTTAAAGAAAGGTTATTGTTTCTTACAGTGCCAATATCTATATGGCGGTGGTCACCACTTACCATCAGGTGGCAATTATACCTACCTACTTCAAACACACTCGCTTACAAGTAATTCTGTTAAATAATGCAATGGCTTTTCCGATGCAAAGCTACACCGTTTTGGCCCTTTCATGTATTTAGTTTTGATGTGTGAAGAGTTCGAGCGTTAGATGACGTCAGCGTAAGTTTTCGAGCGTCAGATGACGTCAGTGTAAGATGTGTGATGTGCGTGAGATCGGTACACAAGGTCGCGTGTTTACACATAAATTTTCGTGTACCTTGTCACTCCTACCATTTTTTTTATTTCTGTAGATAAAGTAAACCCCAGCTTATTAAGATCAAATTAAACACGATTTTCCCCAACTTAAAGATGGTGACATAAATTCTTAAGTTAATCTAGTAAAAGTTTTAATTAAAGTGCTTTTTTTCTATTTCCAGCCAACATTATACCCGTCGCTAAAGAAAGGGAAGCTATCGTATTATAAGCTATAAATTTTGAATTTTTAAAAAAAATTATCTATTTTTGTTAAATGTATGGAAAATATATAAATTATTTTAATTTACTTTAGTTTTAATGAAAGTTGGTGGTTAATATACCATATATTAACAACTTCTTAGAAAATTAATATAATTATATATAGACAATTTGGTACTTCTATATACGTATATGGACTATAATCAAAAAAGAAAAAAGAAAAATAGTATATGTAGTATATCCGTTGTCTGGTCTCCATAGTACAATCTCTGCTTATTTTGGGATCAGATGGCCGTGTGTGAAAATTGTCCCAGGATTTTATTATTATTATTATTATATAAATCTTTATAGAGCTATTCTGGATGGAGAAATTCGTAAGTCACCGCAGAATATCGTGAAATGTCAGGTATACGACATCCTGTTATAATAATAATAAATTAAGTTATCCCTGTTAAAAGGGAAATATAAAAAATAGATTTAAAAAAAATATATTTTATTTATTTCTTCACAAAAAGTTTACAAATTGACATTTAACATTTAAATATCAATTATAAACGTGAAGACTGGTGCTTGCAATAGATAAGCTGTTCTACAAGACACCAGGCCGCCACTCCCGTTTATATGAACAATGAAAGAAAAATAAATGTATAAAGTAAGAAGTAAGAAATAATAAAAATAAAAAATGGAACAAATATGATGTCCATGGTTATGTATGCGTGCACGCAAGTATAAGTGTGTGTGTTGAACTTTTTTTTTATTAATGTGTAAATTTGTTTATTTTTTCAAGCTTGTTGAACGACTCCACCCATTGTCATTTATTAGATTTTGCATACACGTTGTCACGGGTATGACATATAGAAAAGGACGTAGGGTATCAACACCTACCAGAAAACAGAAACCTGAAAATTAAAAAAAAACACATTATCTAAAATCGTCCTAATTGGTATTACGCAATCGCTCCCTTTTTGGTCTAGTGGTTAGCTTTTAAGATTCCAAAAGTATTTCTTGGGTTTTTCTGTCGAGAACTTCGCTTCACTTCTAATAGTTTGGAGTTAGCAGTGTGTACACTCCTGTATATAAATTTCGCTCTGCGTCTGAATGATTTCCGTTCGGATTTGCCGTCCCATCGGCTTATCACTCATAAGCCGATGGCACTTTGCGTACACATGCCTTTACTTTAATATGTTCTGCTCAGTTGGCTAGTCCCACAAAATGTCCGTGTGGCCCAAATCATTCAAGAAACCATCAACAAGATAGCGTCGAGCGTTTTTCTTTACATAAAGCAGAATTTCATTGTTTATAGTACGGCACTCTTACAAAAGTAATAGTAATACCTTACTTTTTGTCCAACCAACAAACAGCATCCATCAATTATAGTAGCAGGAATGTAATGTAAAATCAATGTTAATATTAAGTACAGAAACTTGTATGGGGTAACTTTCTCACTCGAGAACCTTTCTGCCCCAGCGACCGTCGGTTCTGCGAGCAATGTGCCCCGCCCACTGCCACTTCAATTTAGCAATTCTTCGGGCTATGTCGGTTACTTTGGTTCGCCTGCGGATTTCATCATTTCTGATTCGATCTCGCAGAGAAACTCCGAGCATAGCCCTTATTCCAGGTCGGGCCAACCCGACCTGGAATTTTTATGGGTAAAAAGTTATTGGGTTTTTCTGTCAGAAAATTCCAAGTAGCAGCCTGAAATTTAGTCTGTCGGTCGGTCGGAGTCTGAAAGTTGGAAGTGTATTTGCTCCCGTACCTCGGAAAGCACGTAAAGCCTTTAGTCCTGCACCTAAACTCTTTCCGGTCGTGTCGGATTGCCGGTGTCTAATAGTAATGTGTGTAAAATAATTATTCTAAGGAGTTCTTATACTAAATACATTATATATGTCAGAAGCTGTAGACTGACATTGTACATTTAAAAATAATAGTGTCAAATTTATTTTTTAATAAAGCGTGTCTTCTCCTCAAGTAAAGTGTGGTTTAATTTAACAAAACGCGTAATAGTAGTGAACAGCCGTCCTATCGGATCATGAAAGCTAGGGAATAGAGAGTGCGCCTGTGTTTACGCACACACTAGTGCACTATAATATCTCCTGCGCAGTTAGCTAATCTGTCTTGAGATTAGCCGCTGGGGCCAAAATCGACGTGGAGGACCTTACGATACAGTACCATTAAATCAAATATAATTCTTTAAAGACATTCTTTAAAAATAAATTAAAACTCTAAATACCTAAAGATTTTCTCGATCATGTGTTTGCCAACAAATCCTGACCCGTCAGTGACAAAGACCACAGCGTTGTCGTAAAACTTCTGCACGGAAGAGTCTCCGCTGGAAATTGCCTTCTTAATTGCGTCATTCTTTTTTTTTTTTTATAGAATAGGAAGGCGGACGAGCATATGGGCCACCTGATGGTAAGTGGTCACCAACGCTCTTAGACATTAGCATTGTAAGAAATGTCAACCATCGCTTACATATCCAATGCGCCACCAACCTTGGGAACTAAGATTTTATGTCCCTTGTGCCTGTAATTACACTGGCTCACTCACCCTTCAAACCGGAACACAACAATATCAAGTATTGCTGTTTTGCGGTAGAATATCTGATGAGTGGGTGGTACCTACCCAGACGAGCTTGCACAAAGCCCTACCACCAGTATTCGTTGCTCGCGCTTCTTCTTGAATGTCTTCGATGCTCCTCATCTTGTCTAAAACAATAATATGACAAAACAATTTATTACCCGCTTATAACTTAAAGAAATCACTTATAATATTTGATTATTTACGATTTTTTTTTTCATGGAATGTTAGTATTTATTGGTTTATTTATATAACCGATAGGACAACATACAATTGGCCATGAAAAAAACATCAGTCCCTTAAAATTATTCCGACATACTTAAATTTCCTTCTCTGTGCTAATTTACTTTGACTGCAAACGACACCTTCCCAGGGTATTGTAACCTTTTAAAACTGAAAGTTAAATTTGGGTATTTAAAAAAAAAGTACATATTATCAAGTAACCGACTAATTATAAATTTCACAAAACAATGAGAAAAAATTATATGCGGCGACGAAACGAAATACCTACCTAACCTACAAACTTTAATTTACAAACCGAAAACAAATGCTTAAGTATGAGTGTTTTCAAACCATCTATTAACTACCTGTTGAAATATCTCAAAACTATAAAAAGGTACTAAAAACTGTATGATCTTATCACGATATTTTTCATAAGAATTAATTTCTGTAATACAGGAGCCTAGCTCAGAAATCAGGAACTTCATTATAATTTGTAACTTTTAATGTCAATAAAGATTATTTATTATTATTATTATAATAATTAATGCCATGTTTATAAAAACGAAAAAATAATGCATTATTTTAGAACAAATTGCATACAATACAAAATGTTTTTTTTTTTATAGAATAGGAAGGTGGACGAGCATATGGGCCACCTGATGGTAAGTGGTCACCAAACGCCCTTAGACATTGGCATTGTAAGAAATGTCAACCATCGCTTGTAGCCAATGCGCCACCAACCTTGGGAACTAAGATTTTATGTCCCTTGATTATAGATTATAGTGAGTCAACCTCTTTACTTCTCCGACAATCTCAGGCCTAGAGGTAACGACCCCACCATTTTCAGTTTTAAGTTTTGTCAGACGCGGCCTCCCAAGCTTGCGAGCGAACACTTTCGATCCCCGATTTTGCTCAATCGCAGCCTTGATGGCACGGGTATTGGAGCATCGGAGATCGCGTCGCGTCAGCGTTTTTGTTGTTCGGTTTAAGGCCTTATATGACAAAAACGATGGTAGTTCTCGTCGTTTTCTCATGAGCTCGAGTGTCTCAGCAGAGAGTTTTGGTGCGTTGTCTCTTCTCTGTGGCGGAAAACACTTGCGGGATGTGTTTTGCAGTATTTTGACCAGCGTGTCGGTTTTCTCATCAATGCTGCTTACGGTTTCCAACGCAGTGAATTGATTTTGAAGTTCCATTTGGAACTTTTCGGAGCCTTGAGCAGTTTGGAGCATGGTAGCCCGAGCGAGTATTGCCGCGATGGGAGTTGGTCCAGTGGAGACGGCTGTTGAACCAATGCCGGGGGAAACTGTATTGACCTGCTGGACAGGGAGACCTGAAGAAACGGCTGTTCCGCTGGCCGCCCGTGGCATAGTACAGGGGCCCGAGCGTGCCTAACCAGCTCGCGAGGCTGCCCCACCAGGCCACGCATAATCTCGGGGTGGACCGTCGTGCCGGTTGGTGACCGGAAGGTGGGGTCCCGGCGGCCACTTCCGGGGGGGGTCGGGGGCCCTTCCGTCCCCTATCGTGGCAATACGTCGCTCGCTTCACGTCTCTTTTCTTTAATTTTCCAAATGGTAGCGCAACTAAGAAATAACGGTCGTTCAGCGGTGCACACCCCCACCATACCCACG
The DNA here is from genome assembly GCF_905147045.1 of Nymphalis io. Classification (NCBI taxonomy): domain Eukaryota; kingdom Metazoa; phylum Arthropoda; class Insecta; order Lepidoptera; family Nymphalidae; genus Nymphalis; species Nymphalis io. The sequence goes on from NC_065914.1 coordinate 2,840,422, forward strand.
CTGTTTGAGGTCGAGTTCTCTAACATCCGAGGACTCCACGCTAACCTCAACGCTGTCCACCACCATCTCGAGACAGCACGGCCAGCAATGTTGTTTCTCACGGAGACGCAAATACTCCGCCCTGCCGACACCAGCTACCTTAACTATCCCGGCTACATGCTTGAAGAATCTTTTAAAGCGAAAGCCGGAGTATGCTTGTTCGTCAGGGCGGATGTTTGTTGTCACCGATTGCGCTGTTTGGAGGACCCCTCCTTCTCCATGTTGGTGGTACGTGTGGACCTGGTTCGTCAGAGTCGAGTCTACGTGTGGCTCTACAGATCCCACAATGGTGAGTTGGAGACAAGCCAATTATTTGACCATCTTAGTCGGGTGGCAGATGCTGCGCAAGAGCAGTTTCCTAACGCGGAATTGGTGTTTTTGGGGGATTTTAATGCTCACCATGAATCATGGTTGAAATCCCTCAAAACTGACCATGCTGGAAGAACTGCTCATGCTTTTGCTCTCACACACGACTTGACCCAACTGGTTGATCAGCCCACCAGGATCCCAGGCATTGATGGGCAAGCGCCTTCTCTACTGGATCTTCTGCTGACTTCTCACCCGGTGGAATATCAGGTTGTGGTTCAAGCTCCACTTGGTTCTTCGGATCACGGCCTTATATCTACCAAAGTGCCACAGGCCAAGCTGCCGCCATCAGCGGTATGCAAACGTCGCGTTTGGCACTATAAGTCGGCAGATTGGACGGTATGCGCGATTACTATGCGTCAGTCCCTTGGAAGGAACGTTGCTTCAGTGGGAATGACCCGACAGCTAGTGCCGCTGCTGTTGCTGATGAGATCATGTTAGGAATGGAATACTACATTCCTAGCTCAGATCTCATCAATAAGGGCACGCGTAACCGTTGGTTCACTCGTGAATGTGCCGACGCTGTATCATCTAAGCAGGCGGCATATCGCGCGTGGATCAACGGCTGCATTAGCGGGGCATCTAACATTGACTCACTGAAAGCAAACTACAATAAAAATTCCAAGTCCTGTAGGAAGGCATACACGAGAGCGGATGCACAGCGCATTGTACAGATTGGTCATGACCTTATTTCGCATCCTAGGGGCTCCCGTAGCTTCTGGCGTCTGACCAAGTCTGTGCAAAACAATTTCTGCTAACCTTCGCTGCCACCGCTCAGAAATCCGGACGGATCGCTATCTCACAGTCCGCAGGAGAAAGCTGACCTCCTGGCTAAGCTCTTTGCCGACAACTCTGTGATCGATGATTGTAGTGCGCAGCCACCAACAATACCTTCATGTGGCCACACGATGCCTGACATCAAAATTAGGCAACGTGATGTGCGTGCGGAGCTGCAATCACTTGATATACGGAAAGCTAACGGTCCTGATGGAATACCAGCCATTGTGCTGAAGAAGTGCGCGGCGGAGCTGTCTCCTGTGTTAAGGCGCCTGTTCCAACTTTCTCTCTCTTCGGGATGTGTGCCGGGGGCTTGGAGAAGAGCTAATGTGCAAGCGGTTCCCAAAAAAGGGGATCGGTCTGACCGGGCAAATTATCGGCCAATAGCTATCACCTCAGTACTTTGTAAGGTGATGGAACGGATTCTAAACAACCAACTGATCCATTACCTAGAAGATCACTGTCTAATTAATGATCGTCAGTACGGGTTTCGACCAAAACGGTCCACAGGTGATCTTCTAGCGTACGTAACACACCTCTGGGGTGAAGCTATCGACAAGCATGGAGTATCGTTGGCTGTCAGCCTCGATATCTCTAAGACTTTCGACAGGGTCTGGCACAGAAGTCTTCTCTCCAAGTTACCGGCATATGGTCTGCCTGCTCAGCTATGCACCTGGATTGCCAGCTTCCTACACAAGCGTAGCCTTCGTGTTTTAATAGATAGTTGCGCTTCTCAATTCTATGTAGTGAATGCTGGGGTCCCCCAGGGATCTGTGCTATCTCCCACACTCTTTCTTTTGCATATCAATGATATGCTCTCCCTTGGGAACATACATTGCTATGCAGATGATAGTACAGTGCATGGTGGATACCACGGACGCGCAGTGGCTGGGCGGGCGGAAACTGAGGAGAGGTGGGAGAATCTTGTCATTGAACTCGATAGGACGTTAGAGCTCATCGCCAAATGGGGTTCTGATAATCTTGTTGAGTTTAATGCCAAGAAAACACAGGTATGCGCTCTCACTGCAAAAAAGTCACCATTTTACCCTCATCCCTCCCTCTGTGGCACACCGCTGATGATACAAAGCAAAATCGCCATGCTGGGGATGGACGTTCGCTGCGACCTTAGTCCAAGGGATTACATCGAGGCTATTATAAAAACAGCTTCACGGAAACTCGGAGTTCTGAACAAGGTGCGGCGTTTTTTCACGCCACAACAACTGTACCTGTTATACAAAACACAGGTACGGTCTTGCGTTGAATATTGCTCGCACCTTTGGGATGGCTCCGCTAAGTACCTACTGGAGGCCTTGGACCGGTTGCAGCGACGTGCAGTACGCATTATTGGCGACGTAAAGGTCACAAACACCCTTGAACCTTTACAATTGCGTCGCGAGATAGCAGCACTGAGCGCTTTCTATCGACTGTATCACGGCGAGTGCTCTGAGGAATTATTCTCTCTAATTCCTGCTTCCCCCTTCCTTCTTAAGTCCACGCGAACTGGTTCTCGATGTCACCGCCTAACTGTGACATCAATTCCATCGCGCACAAAGAAATTTGGCAACTCCTTTCTTTGTCGCACTACCAAAAAATGGAATTCCTTACCAGCTCACGTGTTCCCCTCCTCTTACAACCCGGGTTCCTTCAAACGAGGCGTGAAGAGGCATCTTGCGGGCCGGCAAGGCGGTGACGGCTAGTACAGAACATTCTTCCCGACTGTACAGGCCGTCGTCGTGTTTGGACTCTACTACCACTTACCATCAGGTGGAGTAGAGTCATTTGCCATCCCGGACATATAAAAAAAAAAAAAATGGTAGGTCGGAGAGTAGACCTCGTCTTTCTCGATCTTTCGGCTTTGAAGTCGATATTTAGAGTGCCTCGAACCAAGCGATGATCACTTCCGGTATTAAACCTGTTGATCACTGAAACATCTCTAAATATGTGCCTTTTATTCGAAATGATAAAGTCTATCTCGTTCCTTGTCACGTTATCGGGGCTTCGCCAGGTCCACCTCCTCTGAGGCTTCTTTTGAAAAAAAGAATTCATAAAAAAGAGCCCCTGCGCTTCGAGAAAGTTTACCAGCATTTGCCCCCTGTGATTTCTGCAGCCCAAGCCGTAAGGTCCGATTTTCGATTCACCGCTGTCTTGTACTCCCACTTTAGCATTAAAGTCTTCCATAACAACATTGTAGTGGGCCTTCGAGGTGTCGTTGAGGGCCTTTGCGATGTCCTCGTACATCGATTTGACCACATCATCAGAGTATGTCGAAGTTGGCGCATATACCTGTACGACCTTCAGGGAGTACCTGTCGGAAAGTTTTAGGACAAGGTACGCTACCCGGTTCGACACACTACTGATTTCCACAATGCTGCTATTGAGATCCTTTTTGATTAGAAAACCGACACCACCCTGGAAGAGGTTATCACCTTCGCGGAAGTAGAGTAAGTTACCGGACTCTAGAGTTATCGTGTCCTCCCCCTGTCTTCGGACTTTAGATAACCCCAGTATATGCCAGTTTATATAACTTAACTCTACTTCTAATTCGGCGAGGTGATGGTCCAGCCTCATCGAGCGTCCATTGTACGTTGCCATGTGAAGTCGTTTTATATGGTAGCCTGCCGTAAACCGGTGATTCTTAGTACCCCCTGCCCTGCCGATACCGCGACTGCTACCTTGGTCGGGCCTAGCGGGCTTACCGGTAACTGGGGGCCTTTTTTTGGGTGCATCTGCCATTAAGGAGGGTTTGCCCATACTCGCCGCGCTGGGCAGGCGTATTGGCGTGCGCAGTAGGGGTAAGATGTTTATGGGGGGGGGGACGCTGCTGCCCATCCCCCCTTTTCCCCGTCCCTCAGTCGCCTCTTACGATACCCACGGGATGAGATTGGAGGAGTACTATTCTAAGCCGGTACTCCACGGCATTTTCACGGCTTTTCCATACTTATGTCGTATTGTCTCCTTAACAATTGGTCCAAATTATATGCAGTAAAAGGGAAAAGTCTTTTGTTTTAAGCACTTGAGACGATAAGTTTACTTATTTCGATAAGAATAATAAGTTGTTAGGTCTCGTTTACCGGTCATATTATCATAATTCTTGATAAAATGACCAATAAACGTGAACTTCAATTATTTTTTTAATATAAAAAACTACTTTTTGTGACTTAAATATAAAAGTTAGATATATACCGTCACGGACTTTTTTGTAGGCATTATTAAGCTCTACAACTTTTCTCAAGAACTCAATCATATATCTCTAATCGTTAAGGCAGCGTTTGTAAGAAACGTATTCGGTCGACCGTTTTTTTCCGACTAACTTTGCAAATCCTACTTCCACGAAAAAGTATTTTCATTTTTCGGGTCAATATATAGCCTGGTATAGCCAGCTATACTCTGGTAATAGCGACGTGTAGTATTTTTTTTTATAGAATAGACATTGCTATTGTAAGAAATGTTAACCATCGCTTACATCGCCAATGCGCCACCCACCTTGGGAACTAAGATGTTATGTTCCTTGTGCCTGTAATTACACTGGCTCACTCATCCTTCAAATCGGAACACAACAATACCAATAATATTGCAGTTTTGCGGTAGAATATCTGATGAGGGGGTGGTTCCTACCCAGACGAGCTTGCACAAATCTCTACCACCAGTAAACACAAGTGCACAAAGTGTAGAAGATATTGCCGTTCTCGTATTGGCCTATAAAGCCTCAACCGCAGACATGGTCTTTGATATTCCATTGATTCAACTTAAATCGTCTGCGAAGCCGTGTATGGTTACAAAATTATTTCGGGTTTCTTTTCTTGAAATGAGTCTAAAGGAAAAGTCAAGTCTACAGGGACCTGCAGAGATTGTTGTTGAAGTCGGTCCAACATAACGTTTCTTTTAATCAATATTTAGACAAACACAGAATAAAAGATATAATTCTTACCTTTCCAGCGATGTCGAACTTGATTCACGAAATTAGTAGAAATTAGAATGCGACAGACGTTAACAATAAACCGAATATATTTTTGCCTCCTTTTATATCGATATAGTTCAAGGCAAGTTAAAATTTAATTATGAAAACAATGTTCCGTGAGATTTAAAATAGACCAAAACACAATACAATATATACGAGTATATAAATATCGGAATCAGTAAAAGTATTTATTTAAGTAGGCTTTTATCAGAAATAAAATTTGTCATTTTCCATGATTATATCAATGTTAAAACTCGGAGAAGATTCGACAACAAACTTCGTAGTTACTAATTTTCATCATCATATTGTATCCTATATGAAAATTACAGTACAGTACAGTAACAGCCTGTGAGTGTCTTTCTGCTGAGCTAAGGCCTCGCCTTTTCTAGAAGGTTATTCCACCACACTTGTCCAATGCGGGTTGGTGGAATACACCATTATCAGTGAAAATTAATGAATATATGTTCTTAGAGAATTTGCAATAAAATAGTAGATGAAATGTATAGAGTGTCTCCACTGTCTCACTTCGCTGAAGAAGACCGAGGTTGAGGCCAACCATATACGCAAGGCGCATACGCAAACTATTCAGTGACGCTCGAGTTCCACACCGCACTCCGCTGCCCCCCACACTTCATGGGCGACACGCAATAGGCGTTTTTCAAGCGAGAAAAAAGTACTTCTATTGGTTAAATTTCTTTCGGATCATCTATCTGACTTTTGAAAGATTATATATATATATAATAGTTTTAGAATTTTTTCTGGTTCTCTTTTAAGTTGAGACGATTATTTCAACACAAGGAAGTAGAGGGTAGCGGGGGAGAGGGGGCATGAAGTGACTGTATAGGAGAGCGACACGCCGTTTGCCGTCACGGCTTACGAGTCGGTCTTGCCTCCCAAGTGCGCCAATTATATAAAACAAACTATTTGACTTATTGCTAGTAACGGAACGTTTACCGAACTGGACGAGGCACTTCGAGGTGCTAAAGAATAAATTAGGACACGCCCCGAACGCACGCCCTTTAGGAAAGGGAGTGCGCTTCTTGCCCGGATCCGCGGAGGAATTTCGGGTCATCCAGCGCCATCTGACTGAGGCTATGAACCAGGATAAGACTATATCCTGGTTCTGCTATAGCCCAGCCGCGGAACTGCCAACCAAGGTGGCCATTAGGAGGCTGCCACTCGACACACCCCCGGAAGAGGTGATCGCCGCCCTGCACAGTTTAGGGTTCCCTGCGCAGAGCGCGAAGGCGATCCCAGGCGGAAGAGGTCGACATGGGTGCACCTACTTCGTCCAGCTGGTGCACCTGAAGGAGCAGGAGCTCACATCACTATATAAGACTACTGAGCTCCTGTGCATGCCCGGCCTGCTGATTGAGGCCTGGAGAGTGTCACCGCTGCCAGGCATTTGGCCACTCCTCGGCCAATTGCCACAGGCAACAAAAGTGTGTTCGCTGCGCCGGCGAACACCTGGCACGGGACTGCCCGAGACCTTTGCCAGAACCACCGACGTGCGCAAACTGTGCTAAGGCGCACACAGCAAAGGACCAGAGGTGCCCGGTCTTTAAGAAAGAAGCACGAAGGAGGGGCATTAACGTGCCCGCCCCTCGCCCGAACGTACCGAGAGCACAGCCAAAGGGGGACAGGGAGCGTGTCCCCCCGGTAGCACCTAAGCAGGTGGTCGGTCGCCCTATCGTCGCAGAACCCAAAGCGACGATAGTAGTCGACCAGCGAACGAAGCAGCCACCTCCTGTGAAGAAAGCCACGGAGGTGCGAGCCAAGCTTGCGCCCCCAACAACTCTGGCGCCTCCAGCCAACCAGCCGACGGCCAGGGACCAACCTATAAAGGCGCCTAGCAGAAAGAGGAAAAGGAAGAGGGCAGCTAGGCCACCCAGGACTGAGCCTGCGGCGGCATCGACGCCGCAGCCCAGGAAGGCAGCGACGGAGCCAAAGTCCGCTCCGGCTGCCGCCACGCGGCCGGTGGTGAGGCAAGAAGTGCCTCCCCCTGTGCAGATGACAACCTCGGCCAGTGCGAAAGGCCCGGACACCACCATCATCGTCCGGGTCTTCATGGAGGCACTGACAGCGATCCTGGTCGCCTATACACAAGGCCAGGACATAATACCTGCCATCTCAGCTGGAATAGCCGCTCTTGCGAAGCTTAATTCCAGCTGAGAATACTATATTGGAACCCAGGTGGCATACGTGGCCATATCCGGGAGCTGACCCTACTCGCCCAGTCGCAGGATATTCACGTAATCCTCCTGGGCGAGACGAAGCTCTCGGCCGAAATCGAGCGCCGAATCCCGAACTTCTTCGTGTATCGGCGAGATGAAGTCTCTCCCCGGGGCTGCCCATTCAGAGGAACTGCAGCCCTGGTGAGGAGGGATATCATACACGAAGAACTTGCACATGCACCTTTTGTGAGCCTACGTACGCAGGGGGTGCGTGTGCATGCTGGTGAGACGGAGCTGCTGCTGTATGCCGCCTACAAGCCACCCGGACAGGTTTTCTGCAGCACCGATGTCCAATCGCTTATCGACTCGCCGATGCCTACACTGATCGTGGGTGATCTGAACGCGAAGCACCACGCTTGGGGCTCGCGCGTCATCACCCAGGCGGGTAGGCACCTGCTCGAGGATAGCGAACGACAGGGTTACGGTGTGTTGGGTCCAGGAGCGCCGACCCACATACCGACTAACCCTACGTACCAGCCGGACGTCCTGAACATCGTGCTGCGCCACCGACTAGATGCACCCATCGATGTTGAGGTGAACTACGACCTCAACACACAGCACCTGCCGATTGTGGTCACAATCGCCCTCCAGCGCGACTTCACAGTGCCCCGCTCCCCTCGTTTGCGGGTCGACTGGGGGCGCTACTCCTCAGAGCTCTCGGAGTTTGAGCTCACGGTCCCGATCGCGACGACTGAAGATGTGGAAGGAGCTGCTTCTAAAATTTCTGAGGCGATCCAGAAAGCCAAAGAAGCAGCCACCTCTCAAGGAAGCACGCCGAGAAGTCGTCAGGACCAGCTGCCGAGCTCGCTCCGAGCGAAGCTGAGGAAGAAACGAGTTCTTCGCCGACTGTGGGTGCGAACACGCTGCCCGAGGGTGAAGCGTGACCTCAATAGGATTGCAGAGGAAGTGTCGCGTGCGCTCGTGGCTCTCGAGGATGACTACTGGGAGGCCACCATCGATCGAGCATCCGAGCACGACACTACGCTGTACCACCTCTGCAAACAGCTTACCGGACATGACTCGCCTGTCTACCCGCTCCTAGATCGAGCGGGTAACAGAAGATATTCCGCCAGCGACAGAGCAGAGATCCTGGCGGAACACTTGGAGGGTCAATTCACCCCCAACCCACCGGACTTATCATAGATCGATGTCGTCCATCATCACGCGGCGATCCAGAGGCAAGTGGAGGTATTCCTGTCGGCCCCAATCCCGCCGCTCCAGGGAGACGATTATATCTCTCTGTCCGAGCTGCGGAAGGCCGTCTTCCGATTACCGAAGAGGAAGGCGCCAGGCCCCGACGGAATTACCAACGCCGCGTTGATGCAGCTACCCAACAACTGCCTCGTAGCGCTCGCGAGTGCTTTTAACGGGATACTCCGGACCGGACACTTCCCCGAGGCGTGGAAGAGAGGGAAGGTTATCGCCCTCCCTAAACCCGGGAAGGATCGTCGCTTCCCGGCAAGCTATCGGCCTATCACGCTACTCTCGCATATCGCCAAGCTGTTCGAGCGTCTGTTGCTGCGGAGACTCGCGCCTCACCTGCCCCTGCGCGAGGAGCAGTTCGGATTCCGCAGCGACCACTCAACGACGCTCCAGCTGGCGAGAGTTCTTAGCCACTTAGCCAGTGAGCGAAACAAAGGGCATCCCACCGTCGGGGTCTTTCTCGACATGGAGAAGGCCTTCGACCGGGTGTGGCATGCCGGACTCCTGGCTAAGCTCTTGAACACTTCGGCGCCTCTCGCGTATGTGCGAGTAGTGGCGTCGTTTTTGGAAGGCCGAAGCTTCTATGTCTCGGTGGAAGGCGCGGATTCTCAGCCGCGCCCCATTCGAGCCGGAGTACCCCAGGGTAGCTGCCTGTCACCGCGTCTATACGCGGTGTACACGGACGACATCCCTACCCTCCGCGACCATCTGCGTGAGGGTGAAGAGGATGTGATGCTGGCCCTGTACGCGGACGACAGCGCATTCTTTTCGTCGTCCTACCACCAGATCGTCGCAATAAACAGGATGCAACGTGTGTTGGATCTGATACCGGATTGGCTAGACAAGTGGAGGATGGCTGTCAACGTTGATAAGACGGCCGCTCTGCTTGTCGGTGCTGATATGCCGATGCGTCGGCTCACCTTTCGAGGCCAGGACGTGGGATGGCAGACCTCAGTCTGCTACTTGGGGTGTCACTTGGACCGCAGGCTGCGCATGATACCCACCGTTAACAAGGTGGTGAGTCATGCCGCGGCTGCCCGGTCTAAGCTGCACACCCTCTTCACGTCGCGGCTTCCATTGAAGACCAGACTGAGGGTCTACGGTGCCTACGTTCGCTCACGCCTGACGTATGCGGCCCCCGCCTGGTACGCACTCTGCTCAGCGTACCAGAAGCGGAGGATTCAGATCCAACAGAACCGATGCCTACGCTTGATTGTAGGAGCTCCGAGGTACGTCAGAAATGATGTCATCCATCGAGACACCAGGACGCCCACCGTGGAGGAGTTCGTCCGCAAGCTCGCTCGCTCGCTATTTGCTAAGGCAGATAGCAGTGCGAGCGTACACCTCCACGGTATAGCACCGCTTCATGCCAGACCACCTGAGGGGCGTCCGTTACCTCGTGAGCTCCTATTGTCGCCGACCATCAGCGCCGATGCGGGCATCGGTGAAGAGGACGACGACGATCTGGAGACACGGTAGGAAGACATTACTAGTGAACAAAAGATTACCGATGAAGAAGGACAGCCGCTGGGTCACAACGACCCTGGCCCTATGGGCCTAAACGGATTGACACGACGGATGAACCGTCGGGGAGGACCATCCCGGGTAGGGGGGGCAACCCCGAGGCCCGTACCCAGACTGGCCTAGGCCAGCCAGGAGGACCATTGATTATTAGTAACGGAACGCTAACTATAATAAATATGTTAACGGAAGTTTTTATAGGTATGTATTGAAAATCTAGTTTTATTAAATACTGTATGCTTTGAAATGACATTGGGTCGTATTTCTATTTCCATCCGATTTTAATTTAAATATTTTATGTGCAATTCAAATGAGCATTATGTACACTAACATTCTAGACTTAAAGGTTTTTCGTCACAATTTAATTTCACGCTTGTTTTGCTATTATTTTATAACATTGATATAATAGTACTTATGTTTAATTTTATGCAATCACAAAGAAATATATATAAATACAAAGATTAATATTAATTTAGGTATCGTGCTAGGGAATCAAATTAGTAACTAGTGAGTTTGTTGTCAGTTCTTCTCGGAATTTTAATATTAATATAATCTTGGAAAATGACGAATTTAAGTTTTAATAAAATCCTTTTTTAATATATATTTCCGATATTATTTGTAGTTATTTAGTTTAAGTCGACCGAACGATATCGAACTCAATTCTCGAATCTAGATTATGACTGAAAGTGACGTTGATTGCAATAAATCAAATATGCCTTACCTTTTATATAAATAAAGTCTGGCAAGTTTATGATTAACATTTAAGATAATGTTCCGTGTGATTTTTTTTATAGAATAGGAAGGCGGACGAGCATATGGGCCACCTGATGGTAAGTGGTCACCAACGCCCATAGACATTGGCATTGTAAGAAACGTTAACCATCGCTTACATCACCAATGCGATACCAACCTTGTGAACTAAGATGTTATGTCCCTTGTGCCTGTAATTACACTGGCTCACTACCCCTTCAAACCGGAACACAACAATACCAAGTACTGCTGTTTAGTACAAAACATATTATAGTGTTGTGTTGACAATGACATATTTTTTTATTTTATATATTTACTAAAAATTATATATACAAATTTTGAGGCATTTATTCACGCAGGCTTTTAATAATCATAATTATAATATTATGTTCAATTAAATTTATTTATTCTATATAGCTGAGATGGCCCAGTGGTAAGAATGCATGAATCTTAACCGATGATCGTGGGTTCAAACCCGGGCAAGCACCACTGAGTTTTCATGTGCTTAATTTGTGATTATAATTCATCTCGTGCTTTATGGTGAAGGAAAACATCGTGAGAAAACCTGCATGTGTCTAATTTCACTGAAATTCTGCCACATGTGTATTCTACCAACTCGCATTGGAGCAGCGTGGTGGAATAAGCTCCATACCTTCTCCTCAAAAATGGACAGGAGACCTTAGCCCAGCAGTGGGGCATTCACAGGCTGTTACTATACTATATGTAAATTAATTTACACTAAGTTTTCGGTCAGTCTATTTTATCATATTAAAATATTGTACAGATCAATATACCTTATTTATTATTCATTCTCAACATGAGCAACATAACATGATAAATGGAAATTATTTACGGGTTTTCGAGTGGGTCTTGCCCCCAAGGAAATAATATAAAACAGAATCCTATATGACTTATATATATTACATTTAGAACTCAACCCTAAATATTATAAATATTTTAAATTTCCTTACCGAAAATGGTAATAAGTATGTAACGAGAATTTAACATTGCTTTGTATGGTAATTAGCCATTGAAAGGACGTGAAGTCATAAACGTATATTAAATAATTATATTTATTATCATAAAGAAAAATAAAGATGTAAAAATTATATGATAGGTTATGTTTCAATCGAACTTGAAATATATGCGCGGCACACTCGTCATGTTGAATTTTAATTTCAAGTAATTCTCTGAGCAGGGGTTTAAGGATCACGTAAGATCACATAGGATGATTAAGGAGCATATGTCACAGCTAACTGAAACAATAAAGACAGTCACTTATATACAAAGTCGGACATGACGAAACACGATAACAAAAATGTCCTCCGGATCGAGTTCTACCACAGCGGCCAATCTCAAGAGAGATGAGCCAACTGCGCAGGATATTATAGTGCGCAAACACAGGTGCAGTATATTCCCGAACTCTCATAATCCGATGGGACCAATCGGACACAACCGGAAAGAGTTCAGGTGCAGAAACAACGGCCTTACGTGCTTTCCGAGACACGGGAGTCTACACACTTCCAACTTCCAGACTCCGGGCTGCTCCTGAGAATTTTATATAGAAAAACCCAATAACTTTTTATTAGCCTGACCTAGGATTTGAACCTAACCCCAAATTTTCACCCTCCTAACCCATCATCCCATTTTGTAATCACTATTTTAGTATTTTTGTATGAACAATATCAAAATAATTACTTTTAGTGAACCTCATTACCTCAAGCTTTCGTCTACGTCATTCACGAGAAGCGTCGCGTCGTTTTGACATTTAAAAATTTGCAAAATATTTAACGATTTATTTAATCGATAAGAAATACAAACAAGTTTTATGATATTGAAAAGGTTGGTAAAATACTAAAAGATTGAAGATTTGGTCTATTTGTATGTATGTGTTACAGTTAAAAATGCCAGCAAGACGCAAGGGGGCCCATTTGAGCCGACGAACTAATAAAGCATCAAGCATGCGTAATAATAGAGCAAAGCAAAATAACGAAAATGTGCGTGTGAGCATGTCACAATTGAACGGTTTGCTCATCGGCACTTATCCAGTAGCAAGGCTGTTCCTGAAGTCCATTCGCACACGAAAAAATATCGCAAAGGACTTCGTTCCTCCCCGGGTCTCTTCTTCCCCAACCTTTGTACATTGTTTTTTTGTTATCATTTTAATTTACACGGGACTATATTGTGTCTTCATCGCAATTATATGGAAGAAGTGCAAATAATGCCATCTTGAAAAATAAATGAAAAAATCATGTAAATTAATTCAAGTATACATACATTACATACATTCAATATAGACATAATTCGAGTGTTTACTATTGACAGTATAATCAGAGAAATGATAGTATAATCATAACTCAGCTCAGCCTCAAAAAAACTATTATTTATCTAGCTATTATAACAATATTTAATTTATAGTAGACTCTGTTTTGATTGTTTGAAACTTTTAAAGACACTTTTAATTTTTAATTTATTGTTAAAGGGTTTAAATTACTTTGACAACATTCAAAATAAAATCCTTTAGAAACAATATCATTATTCTGAGTCAAATTTAATTATTTAATGCAATAAGTTAAACTTAATTCGATTTGAATTCTATTAGCAGCGCCACCTTTGAAAAGACTATGTTTGTTTATATATAAATATGATTAAAGGCACTCGACAGTTTAATAATAGGCATAAGGAAAGTAAAAACTCAACACGACCCACCTGAAATTAGATGGACCTGCCAAACCAGTCTTCCTTTCTGAAAAGTTGACCCCGAATACCTATCGTATATACTATCTGGCCCTGGTTGTTTGCCCTTTGCAATTAATTATCTGTTACGTTTGATATGCCTTTTTAATGTTAAGCTTAATTTACTCATCACATTATGTCACTGTAACAACCCCTCTGTTTTTATTTTATATATACTGTTCCACAAAGTATCAGTACACATATTTCACTCACATGTACCTCGACTAACTTTTATACACATACACACAATAATATGTTTCACAAATAGCAATCTCAATACAGATTTATTACAATTAGCATTCCTAGTTCTTACAAAGCATGTATTCTTTAACATTCTATTTTGTACCAAATTAATACCTGTCATTTCCAATGATTGATTCAAATGATATTATCTCAACGGATATAGATAACATTAATGTAGCATCTGCGTATTTATGTGATACAGAAACATGCAACTTATTAAATATAGGTTCTGCTGGTTATCTTAAGATGTTTTGTCAAAATATTCGTAGTATATATAAAAATTTCGATCATTTAACACTTCAGTTGTCGCGCTTCAAGTTTGACAGTGACATTATAATATTAACGGAATGCTGGTTAAATAGTCACAAACCTAATCCTATTATTGCTAACTATGATTATTATTACTCGAGTAATTGCCTTAATCAAAACGATGGTATAGTCATATACGTGAAAAAAGACATAAAATGTCGAAAACGGAACCCGAAGCAATAGGAGGCAACTTTTTACTTATTAAAACTGAACCAGACATATTCATTTTGGCTATTTATAGATCCCCGTCCATACAATGCACAGACAGTTTTTTAAACTCTATTGATAATATTATTCGTCTTATTAACCCGAGAAATAACTTGATAGTTGCCGGAGATATAAACATAGATATTAAAGCCTGTTCTATTGATAGGAACTGTGCAGCTTACCTAAATGTAACCGCTGAACTGGAACTATTGCCTGGGCACACACATCACATCTTACTAGGTTGCACAACTGTCTAGACCATATTATGCTAAAAACAGTATTTCGAGCATCAGTATTTGTAGTTGATTCTACCATAACGGACCATGCCTCAGTACTGCTCAACATTGACCTCGCCCCCTTTAAGTCTAAAAACCAACCTCTTACGAAGAATTAATTTTGATGCCTGCATTAAGTAGTAAGAGACAGTAGACTTCTCTTTTATCACTCCCTCTTGCGATGCTAATGAAACAGCATCAAGGTTTGTTGATATACTGTCTAGTTCTGTTAAGCGGAACTCTGAAATTAGCCGTATACCTAGTAAAAAAAAACCACTTAAACCATGGATAACCACTGGACTTCTACGTTGTATCCGGAATAGAGATAAACTACACAAAAATGAACCAAATAACGTAATTCTCGAGGTTACATATAAGCGATACCGGAACTTTTGTAACTCTCTGTTGAGAAAGCTTAAAAGAAACTTTGAGAAAACGCTTTTATGTAATGCAAAAACTAATAAAGAATCTTGGAATGCAATCAAATCAATTATAGATTATACAAAACAGAAAACGTCAGCTGAAAATCTTTTAAGTCATAACAATAATATAAATAATAGCATAGACTCTGTAAATAATTAATTTTCTAGTATAGGGAGGCAGCTTGCCGTAACTGCAACTGCGTATAATGAAAATAACACTAATTCATACAATTTCACGTTTCCTCCAGAGTGTAATTCGGCCTTTGACTGAAATTGAGGAGTTCTATGGTCAAGTTGAAACTCTCTTGCAATATACCAAAAAACATGATTTAAATGTAATAATGGGTGACTTCAACGCTAAGGTTGGTTCCATGTCTGTACCAGGGGTGACAGGGGATTACGGATTAGGAACCAGAAATGAAAGAGGTGATACTTTAATAGAGTTCTGCCAAGAGAAAGGATTTATGCTAGCAAATACCCTCTTTAAGCTTCATCCTCGTCGTTTGTACACCTGGACCTCGCCACAACATGCAGCTGATAACATAGTTCGTAATCAAATAGATTTTGTATTGGTCAACAAAAGATTTCGAAATTCAATCAAGGACTGTGTTACATAACCGGGAGCAGATATAAAGTCTGATCATAATCCTGTCGCAGCAACACTACACTGTAAATTTAAAAAATTGGCTCAGCAAAAACAAAATTTTCGCACAGATTTAAATATGTTGAAAGAATCCATAGTTAAAGCAAGAGTTTCAAATGCTATAAACGAATGGGCTAACGAGCACATGACCTGCCCATCAACATCTTTGACAACGCGGTCAATACTCAAGGATACGGTCAGCAATATTTGTCGGACTTATCTGCAGCCTGACCATCTAGTCAAGAAACAGCAATGGATGACTGAGGAGATCCTGAAATTAATGGATGAACGCCGAACACATAAAACCGCAGACCCAAAGAGGTACGATGAATTGGATAAGCTCATTGCTAGAAAAATTCGAACTGCTCGAGATAAGTTCTATGAGACCAAATGCGAACGTATCGAAGGCCTTTTGAAACTACATGGCGGGTTTAACCTTCAGCCTTTTCCTCCATATGCCGTAGGGTAGAGACAGAGATGTTTTTGGTTCCTTTTGTACGGCTGGTCTTGAAGGTCTTAGACCCAGCCGTACGGACAATTTCCACAAACCTGTCGTTGTATGTGTCCACCTCCTCGCAGTCTGCTAGGCAATCGAATCGGTTTTGGATTTCGAGCTGAAAGCACGTTTTATAGGCATATGTTTGTGCGATATTTACTATTTTAGTATTTTTATAATTTTTTTCAGATGATGTTAGGAAGTTGCAGTTAAATAACACTTTAATCAATTTATTTTGAGTGGTTTGTATTTTCTTAAGGTGTACTTTCGCCGCAGTCCCCCAGATCTCAATTAAGTAATCGAATGAGGTTTCACCAATGAGTTATATATCAGATATTTTACTTTTCGCGGTAAACATCGCGCTACACCACGAAGAGCTCTGGTCAACGATGATAATTTTGATATGATTTTTTGGATGTGTGGTTCCCATGTCAGCTTATTGTCGAGTATCAAACCAAGATATTTTTCCGACGTCTTTTTATTTATCTGTTCGGAATTATTAGTAGGTTCAGTGTAGGCTTTTATCTTTTTGTTTTTTGCAGTAAATATTGAATAATTTGTTTTTTCGAAATATTCATTTATATAGTATTTTTTTTTATCTATTAACCATTTTTTAAGCTTAGACCTTACTAACCTTAACGGTAATATCCCTTAAGCTTTTTGGTATATTATTAAATATTTTGATGCACATTATGTAGGAATTTTTTCGGAAGAGAGCACAGTGGCGAGATGGTATCAATAACCTAGTAGGATTTATTAATCCAAGTCTGCTTCTATCACCTGCTTTTTCGAATAAATTTGGATATTTTTTTACAAACATGACTACATCCATTATATACAATCCGGCTAGTGTTAAGATTTTGCTAACTTTAAAAATCGGTCTACATTAATCTAAAGGTTGAATTCCAAAAATAGCCCTCAAAAAATAAAATCATTAAAAAATAGCCTAGCCTAGAATTAATCCTCAATACGGACACCGACCTATGCAACAGTTAGCTTACCGTCCACCTTTTAATAGTAATAATTATAGACCCCAAACACAATTTGGTTATAGGCCTAACTTACATCACGACGGAACAGGACAGAATGAGAACCGTAGTGCAAAATAAACCGACTTTCTCTATTAATGAGACATGTGCATATGACTACAATTACTATGACAATGAAAATTATTATGACCCCGACCTCTACATTTCAGAAAATAAGCCCTATGAACATAACTATAATAACATAACATATTACAATGAAGAGACAGACGAAAACATTACCAAAAAAAATTCTAGTAACCTTGATAATGAAAATAAGGTAGAAAATTTTTCAATACTAGCCTCAAATCTACGGAACCGATAGAGTTAACTTGCGAAAAACACCTAAAACTACCATATATATAACGCAGAAATAGATGCGAAATTTATGATAGATACTGGAAGTACGCGTTCTTTCATTAGCCCTGAAAAGGCATATTACTATTTCAACAATTTTATTTCATATGAACCATTTGAATTTATGTGTATGACGTAGATGTAAAATATGATGGATTGATTGGTAACGATCGAACGAATATTGAAAACAAATTTATCAATGATTCCTATAATATATAATGACAAAGAATATATTCTTGAACTTCCACCGCGTTCTGAATTAAGGGTATCCTTACCAACAAATCAGCATTCCGGTGATGCAATAATTAATTTTACTGAATTTTGTAAGGGCGTGAGAATGCCAAGTGTGATAGTAAAGTGTGATAGTAAAATGTGTTAATGGTTATCCAAAAACAGTCATTCAAAATACCTTAAACGAATCCATGACATTGACTATTAAATCCCCATTCAAGGTATCAAAGTATGAAAAAATCGAGGGCAAGGTCAATTAATGGTATGAAAAATGGAAGAGAATTCGGAGAAAATCAATTATTATTAAAAAATCTAATAAGTTAAGGTTAGATCACATGAACGAAGAAGAGAAAAATATTTTCTCTTTGTAAAGAATATAAAGATATTTTCTATTGCGAATTGCCTTTGACTTTGAATTTTATTAGAACGCGCAATGAGGATCCTATATATATTATGCCCTATAGACAAGCCCCTACACAAACGGAAGAGATCAAAAGACAGGTAGAGACTTATTGATAATAACGTAATTCAGGAATCTTACTCGCCATGGAGTGCCCCCGTTCATCTTGTTCCCAAGAAAATGGATGCCTCTGCGGAAGTAAAGTATAGAATGGTTGTAGACTACCGACGACTGAATGAAATAACTATTGATGACAAATACTCTCTTCCGAATATTACAGACTTATTTGATAAATTAGGTAAAAGCGTGTATAAGCGCGACAAAAAACCGCTTTTAGTACTCAATCAGGCCATTTTGAGTTCTTAAGAATGCCATTTGGTTTAAAAACCGCCCCCGCGACGTTTCAAAGGGCGATGGATAGCGTTCTCAAAGGTTTACAGGGTATACATTGCATGGTATATCTTGACGATATAATTATATTTTCAGCTAGCTTAGAAGAACATATTAAAAGCCTTAGAATAGTTTTTTGATAGATTACGTACTACAAATTTAAAAGTACAACTTGATAAATCAGAATTCCTACGAAAAGGCGTAGTGACCATCCTATTGCTTATGCCAGTAGTAGTAGAACCCTTAGTGACTCTGAGTCACGTTACAGTACAATTGAGCGTGAGCTGTTAGGAATAGTTTGGGCGATAAAACATTTCCGACCATACTTATATGGCCGAAAGTTTACAATTTACACTGATCACCGTCCATAAGCTTGTTTATATTCTCTTAAGGAGCCATATAGTAAGTTAACCCGGTGGCGGTTACGTTTACAAGAATATGACTTTGAAGTAATTTATAAAAAAGGTAAACAGAATACAAATGCAGATGTTCTTTCCCGTATTAAATTAAATGCAATAGGATCAGACGACAATGCTTCTATAGCTGTAAATGTCGATGAAAAGGAAACTCTACTTAAAAGACATAACTATAGAAAAAGTAAAACAAATTTTACCAACTAAAAGATTTCGTAGAGGTTTGCTTAACCCATTGTGTTCTATTATAAAATCAATAACTGGTAACTTAGAACACGAAGACGCGCTTCGCTATGATCATTTTATTAATAAATTTAACGGCAAACAAAATTTACTTGATAACAAAATTACACTGGTTTCCAAAAAGTTGGACTATTCTATTAATAGTACAGAAAATTTATATAACAATTCTTTAATCATTAACGAACGTTTAAAACGCGTAGAACTAATGTTGAAGGACAAAGCAACCAAAGAAGAAAATGCAATATATTCCACTTATGTTTTGGGTATGTATAGCATGTTCATTAATAACTTCCGTTCAATATATATAACTCTCGATGAGATGGAAACAGCTTTAGCTTTTAGTAAAATTTCTGTGCTACATCAATCTATAATTAATACAACCGAATTGTTTTATATGTATATTTACTTCTATAGAAAAATTTCATAGTTTAATATATCCTGTTACTGAAAGTAATATGACTAAGATAGAACGAACATTGTCTGTTAAAGCGTATGTAAAAGGAAACCAGATAACATTTATTATGGAAGTCCCTCTTACTGATAATAATGTATTTAATTATTATAAAATGTATTCATTATCTATTTTGGATCAAGTTAAAAATGAAACTTTTATCATTATTCCCGAATATCCCTTCCTTATGGTGAAAGGTTCAAAATACTTGCCGGTCGCGTCTCCGTTTCAAGAAATTCTCAGCGATAACCAGTACATATGCACTGAACATAATATCGTACCCTACTCAGCGATAACGTGTATGGAAGAGTTAATGCAGTTTTACAGTAATCTAACGCAATGTCATCAACGCGTTGTTCTTATAGAAAAAATTAAAGTAC
Organism: Nymphalis io; assembly: GCF_905147045.1. Lineage (NCBI taxonomy): Eukaryota > Metazoa > Arthropoda > Insecta > Lepidoptera > Nymphalidae > Nymphalis > Nymphalis io. The sequence goes on from NC_065914.1 coordinate 2,860,491, forward strand.
AATGTCTTTCTGCTACTCGTTGGATAATATATTCAAGAGATAAGGAAGTAATCCTACAAGTGTGGAAACGATATAACAAAAACGTCTATGATTGGAACTTATCTCGTACAAATCGATCCTGGCCGTGAGGTCATTCTTGGCGATCTCCAGTTATTTTATTTTCAACATATATTGGAAAAATTTGAATAAAAAATATATATAATAAAATATATATATATATATATATATATATATATATAATAAATATATATATATATATATATATATATATATATATATATATATATATATAATATATATATATATATATTATATATTTTTATTATTATTAATAATATATATATTATTATTAATATATATATATTATTTCGGCGCACATAAAATATAAATATATATATATATATATTTTATATGCGCCGGGATGGCAAATGACTCTACTCCACCTGATGGTAAGTGGTAGTAGAGTCTAAACGCGACGTCGGCCAGTACAGTCGGGAAGAATGCTCTGTACTAGCCGTCCCCGCCTTGCCGGCCCGCAAGATGCCTCTACACGCCTCGTTTGAAGGAGCCCGGGTTGTAAGAGGAGGGGAACACGTGAGCTGGTAAGGAATTCCATTTTTTGGAAGTGCGACAAAGAAAGGAGTTGCCAAAATTCTTTGTGCGCGATGGAATTGATGTCACAGTTAGGCGGTGACATCGAGAACCAGCTCGCGTGGACTTAAGAAGGAAGGGGGAAGCAGGAATTAGAGAGAATAATTCCTCAGAGCACTCGCCGTGATACTGTCGATAGAAAGCGCTCAGTGCTGCTATCTCGCGACGCAATTGTAAAGGTTCAAGGGTGTTTGTGACCTTTACGTCGCCAATAATGCGTACTGCACGTCACTGCAACCGGTCCAAGGCCTCCAGTAGGTACTTAGCGGAGCCATCCCAAAGGTGCGAGCAATATTCAATGCAAGACCGTACCTGTGTTTTGTATAACAGGCACAGTTGTTGTGGCGTGAAAAAACGCCGCACCTTGTTCAGAACTCCGAGTTTCCGTGAAACTGTTTTTATAATAGCCTCGATGTAATCCCTTGGACTAAGGTCGCAGCGAACGTCCATCCCCAGCATGGCGATTTTGCTTTGTATCATCAGTGGTGTGCCACAGAGGGAGGGATGAGGGTAAAATGGTGACTTTTTCGCTGTGAGAGCGCATACCTGTGTTTTCTTGGCATTAAACTCAACAAGATTATCAGAACCCCATTTGGCGATGAGCTCTAACGTCCTATCGAGTTCAATGACAAGATCCTTCCGCCTCTCCTCAATTTCCGCTCGCCCAGCCACTACGCGTCCGTGGTATCCACCATGCACTGTACTATCGTCTGCATAGCAATGTATGTTCCCAAGAGAGAGCATATCATTGATATGCAAAAGAAAGAGTGTGGGAGATAGCACAGATCCCTGGGGGACCCCAGCATTTACTACATAGAATTGTGAAGCGCAACCATCAACTAAAACACGAAGGCTACGCTTGTGTAGGAAGCTGGCAATCCAGGTGCATAGCTGAGCAGGCAGACCATATGCCGGCAGCTTGGAAAGAAGACTTCTGTGCCACACCTTGTCGAAAGCCTTGGAGATATCGAGGCTGACAGCCAACGATTCTCCATGCTTGTCGATAGCTTCACCCCAGAGGTGTGTTACGTACGCTAGAAGATCACCTGTGGACCGTTTTGGTCGAAACCGGTACTGACGATCATTAATTAGACAGTGATCTTCTAGGTAATGGATCAGTTGGTTGTTTAGAATCCGTTCCATCACCTTACAAAGTATTGAGGTAATAGCTATTGGTCGATAATTTGCCGGGTCAGACCGATCCCCTTTTTGGGAACCGCTTGCACATTAGCTCTTCTCCAAGCCTCCGGCACACATCCCGAAGAGAGAGAAAGTTGGAACAGGCGCGTTAACACAGGAGACAGCTCCGCCGCGCACTTCTTCAGCACTATGGCTGGTATTCCATCGGGACCGCTAGCTTTCCGTATATCAAATGATTGCAGCTCCGCACGCACATCACGTTGCCTGATTTTGATGTCAGGCATCGTGTGGCCACATGAAGGTATTGTTGGTGGCAGCGCACTACAATCATCGATCACGGAGTTGTCGGCAAAGAGTTTAGCCAGGAGATCGGCTTTCTCCTGCGGACTGTGAGCTAGCGATCCGTCCGGATTTCTGAGCGGTGGCAACGAAGGTTGGCCGAAATGTTTTGCACAGACTTGGTCAGACGCCAGAAGCCAGCCAAGGGAGCCCCTAGGATGCGAAATAAGGTCATGACCAATCTGTACAATGCGCTGTGCATCCGCTCTCGTGTATGCCTTCCTACAGGACTTGGAATTTTTATTGTAGTTTGCTTTCAGTGAGTCAATGTTAGATACCCCGCTAACGCAGGTGCGATATTCCGCCCGCTTAGATGATACAGCGTCGGCATATTCACGAGTGAACCAACGGTTACGCCTACCCCTACTGATGAGATCTGAGCTAGAATGTAGTATTCCATTCCTAACATGATCTCATCAGCAACAGCAGCGGCACTAGCTGTCGGGTCATTCCCACTGAAGCAACGTTCCTTCCAAGGGACTGACGCATAGTAATCGCGCATACCATCCCAATCTGCCGACTTATACTGCCAAACGCGACGTTTGCATACCGCTGATGGCGGCAGCTTGGTCTGTGGCACTTTTGGTAATAAGACCGTGATCCGAAGAACCAAGTGGAGCTTGAACCACAACCTGATATTCCACCGAGTGAGAAGTCAGCAGAAGATCCAGTAGAGAAGGCGCTTGCCCATCAATGTCTGGGATCCTGGTGGTCTGATCAACCAGTTGGGTCAAGTCGTGTGTGAGAGCAAAAGCATGAGCAGTTCTTCCAGCATGATCAGTTTTGAGGGATTTCAACCATGATTCATGGTGAGCATTAAAATCCCCCAAAAACACCAATTCCGCGTTAGGAAACTGCTCTTGCGCAGCATCTGCCACCCGACTAAGATGGTCAAATAATCGGCTTGTCTCCAAGTCACCATTGTGGGATCTGTAGAGGCACACGTAGACTCGACTCTGACGAACCAGGTCCACACGTACCACCAACATGGAGAAGGAGGGGTCCTCCAAGCAGCGCAATCGGTGACAACAAACATCCGCCCTGACGAACAAGCATACTCCGGCTTTCGCTTTGAAAGATTCTTCAAGCATGTAGCCGGGATAGTTAAGGTAGCTGGTGTCGGCAGGGCGGAGTATTTGCGTCTCCGTGAGAAACATTGCTGGCCGTGCTGTTTCGAGATGGTGGTGGACAGCGTTGAGGTTAGCGTGGAGTCCTCGGATGTTAGAGAACTCGACCTCAAACAGCGTGAGTATGGTGGGAGTGTGCACCGCTGAACGACCGTTATGTCTTAGTTGCGCTACCATTTCGAAAAATAAGGAAAAGAGACGTGAAGCGAGCGACGTATTGCCACGATAGGGATGGGCAAAGTATGGAGGCGTGTTGCCCCAAATGGTTGCCAAAAGGGAAAATATACTGATCCTCCGGACGGAAGGGCCCCCGAACCCCCCCCCGGAAGTGGCCGCCGGGACCCCACCTTCCGGTCACCAACCGGCACGACGGTCCACCCCGAGATTATGCGTGGCCTGGTGGGGCAGCCTCGCGAGCTGGTTAGGCACGCTCGGGCCCCTGTACTATGCCACGGGCGGCCAGCGGAACAGCCGTTTCTTCAGTGCGTCAGACGCAAACAAGGTCGTGTCGTCGGCATAGCGCAAATTTGTAATCTTGCGCCCACCAACTGCAACACTGTCACTCCAGTCCTCAAGCGCAATGCGCATTACCAGTTCTGTGTAAGCATTGAACAAGAGCGGTGATATTATGCATCCTTGGCGGACTCCAGCGCTGGGATGAAAGTCTTCAGATAAAACATCACCGCCCGCACGGATGCAGTCCCATCTTCGTAAAAACGCCTAAGAAGATGAACTAAGTGTTTCGGTGTACCCATGTCCAGTAACACCCTATATAGCTTGGGCCATTTTACTGAGTCAAATGCCTTTGAGAAGTCAACAAAGAAAATATAAGTAGGCTTGTTAAACTCTCGTGCCTTCTCTATTATCTGGCGAACAATGAGGATCTGCTCACGTGTACCCCTTCCTTTTACAAAACCAGCTTGTTCTAGTGCTATTTCTTTGGACAGAAAGTTCTTCAGTCGTTCATTGATTATGTGTAGCAGGATTTTACTAGCATGAGATATGAGGGCTATAAGGCGGTAGTTGCTACACTTCTTAGTTGAACCCTTCTTGTGCAAAGGAACGAAAACCGTGTGAGACCATTCTGTTGGCCATGTTCCTGAATACCATATCTTGTTGCATATGTTGTGGAAGATATTGACACCTATGTCGCCTAAAGATCTTATAGTTTCGATCGGTATAGCATCTCTTCCTGTGGCTTTCCCCTTCTTTAGATGCATAATGGCGGCTTTTACTTCCGATCGAAGAATGTCTGGCTCTTGGTTTTTATTTCCGGGCTCTGTATCAGGAAAGTTTTTCGACTGGTTGTCCTGGAACAAGGACTGGCAATATCTCTTCCAAACGTCAGTTATATGGTTTAGCTCATTGACTACTCTACCATTACTATCTTCAATGGCCCAGATCTTGGAAGGAAGTGTCTTTGTGATGGATCGAATTTTATGGTAGAGATCTCTAGACTCATGTCTATTTGCATGAGCATCGATTTCCTGACATATTTTGCAAAGATTTTGCATTTTTCATTATAATCCTTTCTGCAACCTGCTTGAATTTGTGCCGACAGTTTGTTTAAGTCATTAACGCCTGCACCTGTTGACTTTAGCGTGCGTCTCCGTTCGAAAAATTTTAAGGTATTATCTGACATCCAGTGCTGTCGCTTGTATGTTGCAGCTGAAGATCCAGAGATCGAAGCAGACTCTATTATTAGTTTTTTGGTTCGGTTCCACAAGCTCTCATTGTTGTTGTTTCGACGTGTTTAACTAATAAAATAATAGGTAACGTTAAAATGTAGACAATATGTGTTTAATTTTAATTTTGTATCAATAAATTTACAATATATTTCAGACTATTTTATAATAATTATGTTCTACGTGATATATCGATATCGAAATTATCCGACAATAGTTTATTTTCTTTTTTCTATTCTTCCCTTGGGTAACAATTTTAGAGGATGATACTTCAGTACTTTTTCGTAATTAAGTAAACACTGGAAGAACACAAAGTATACTTACTATGATACTATTTATTTCATAATATCTGGAGCAATAGTTGGATGGGAATTAAGGATTCTCAAAGGTATTATATTACGTATCTATTGCAGCAGCTATTAAATTTGACAATATGTCCATTTTAAATCAGTGACAGTGGTGCACTGTCAAATGTAGAGACTCGTAGACAGAGATTTGTTTCTTAGTCTACGAGACGACTTATGAAAAAAAATAGGTAGGTACGATGATCCCATAGATAATTATTATTTTTTAACTGGTTCGAAATCTTCATAACAAGAATTTCAGAGGGACAGATTTTTTATTTTTCACACAATTTTCACAACACCATGTATCATCAAGTTACAATTTAAAATAATGCAAGTAGGTATTTACAAAATACAACAATAACAAAATATGTAAATATAATAACAGTCGACGTCAATTTAAATAACCCGTACAAGTACAATGGGAGTACTATATAATGTACAACTCTCAACACCGACTGCTTCCATAAGGCGTAACTTCTGTTCTCCATGTCTTCTTTTACGATATATTTTACAACTCCGTAAGACCAAACTAAAACGAATTCCTTCATGTCTACAGATGAAATATCACAATTGTATATTACTTTGTCAGTTTCCGATAACTTGTTGTGTAGACTCAAAGTGTTCGCGTCGTGGAAGTTCCATTCATTGTTTTTGTAAATTGTCAAAACCGAAGAAAGTGATTGCACCAAATTGTATACCTTAATTAACCTAAAAATTAAAAAACATATCATTTAACATCATTCTCCTAATTTATATGATATAATACGTAATAATACTGTACTCGTACATACGTATAAAAAGACAACAATTATACTTTGCAACAAGGATTTACAATAATCTCAATAATCTATGACTTCAATTACAAATAAATGAAAATAGTAAGAAATATTTGTATATTGTTTATGTTTGTGTCCGTATGAACAGTGATACATAGGAGACTATTATTGTACTATATATGCTTGGTAAAACAAAGCACATAGGTATAGTATGTTCTTTGTTTTGTTTATTTAACTATCCACTAGACTAGGCATTGACTACTTAAACGTAGACATTTTTTTAACGCTATTATTCTTACTATTGGTATGGTGGTATGGTAGCACCATGTGAATGTCCCACTACTGCGCTAAGGCCTCCTCTCCCTTTTTGAGGAGAAGGTTTGGAGCTTATTCCACAAGGCTGCTCCAATGCAGGTTGGTGGAATAAACATGTGGCAGAATTTCAGTGAAATTAGGCACATGCAGGTTTCATCACGATGTTTTTCTTCACCGTAAAGCACGACATGAATTTTTATTACAAATTAAACACATGAAAATTCAGTGGTGCTTGCTCTGGTTTGAACCCACGGTCATCGGTTAAGATTCATGCATTTTTACTCTGGGCCATCTCGGCTTGATACTATTAGTTTTTTTGTTTTTTTTTTTTATTCCACTATATATTATTTACGTGATAATTGTGACTGACATAGACCCTACTCACACGTAGCCTTGTGGTGGACTGTAATCAACGATATTGGAATGAGACCATAGACAATTTAAATTTTTTATACTTTTGACATATTCCTCACAGAGATCTTTTTTTTTTTATAGAATAGGAAGGTGGACGAGCATATGGACCACCTGATGGTAAGTGGTCACCAAACGCCCTTAGACATTGGCATTGTAAAAAATGTCAACCATCGCTTATAGCCAATGCGCAGCCAACCTTGGGAACTAAGATTTTATGTCCCTTGTGCCTGTAATTACACTGGCTCACTCACCCTTCAAACCGGAACACAACAATATCAAGTATTGCTGTTTTGCGGTAGAATATCTGATGAGTGGGTGGTACCTACCCAGACGAGCTTGCACAAAGCCCTACCACCAGTAAAAAGATAAAAAGATCATAGATAATTTGCTAATTTTTAAAGATTTTATATATCACTAACAAAATCGGTCAAGAAGAAAATCATAGCGTCAACGGATTTTTTCTTCATCGAGTCTTTTTTATTATAAGAATGACACTCGTACATTAGTAATAATAATACCTTGCTTTTTGTCCAACCAACAAACAGCATCCATCAATTATAGCAGCAGGAATGTAATGTAATATCAGTGTTAGTATTAAGTACAGAAACTTGTATGGGGTAATAAATGCGCCACAATACCATAATGCTTTTGTTGGTATAAGAGCTCTTCCTTCATTATTCACGACATCCACAAGTTCCCCTGTAATATGGAAAGTACTCTTTTTATGTTATAGGTAGGCGGACGAGGAAATGGGCCCCCTGATGTTAAGTGGTCACTACCGCCCATTGACATTGGCGATGTAAGAAATATTAATCATTCCTTACATCGTCAATTCGCCACCAACCTTGGGAACTAAGATGTTATGTCCCTTCTGCCTGTAATTACTCTGGCTCACTCACTCTTCAAACCGGAACACAACACTACCAAGTACTGCTGTTTTGCGGCAGAAGAAGAAAAACCCAGACGAGCATGCACAGAGCCCTACCACCAGTAAATATATAATAATAAGTGTTATCAATTTTAATAGGTATTTTTAAGTTAATTTTAAACATGGTCTTACAAAATTTACACAGTTAAAAATTTGATTACAAAATTTAATAAAAGAAAAAAAAATAGCAACAAGTCGTCATTCATTATTGCGATATAATTCGTTTTCCTAAAATACTCACAGAAAGTCAGTGGATTTCTTTTGCCACTAACTGTATAAATAATTGGCTGTTGGTTTCCTGCTATATATCTGTCGTGTGTCTCCAACGCTGCAGTTATCATTGTATTGGTGACGATATCCACGGGTACAAAGTCGATTTTTATGTTATCAGCCAATAAAGTCCGTATAACGCCTAGTCCAAGTCCAAGTATTATCTGAAAAATAGTTATTTTTTTTATGTCGTAGGTAGACGAACGGGCAAATAGGTCACCTTATGAAAAGTGGTCACCAACGCCCATAGACATTGGCGATATTAACCATTCCTTACATCGCCAATGCGCCACCAACCTTGGGACCAAGATGTTATGATATTATGTCCCGTGTGAATAGACTGGCTCACTCACCATTCACACTGAAACGCAACAATACTAAGTCGATATTTAGCGGTAGAATATCTGATGAGTGGGTGGTACCTATCCAGACGGGCTTACACAAAGTCCTACCACCTAGTAAAATTAAATAAGTAGAATAATGATAGAACTTCTAGGCATATATTTTTTGGCTTCGCAGGGCAGATGTGATCGTTATCACTAATAGGCTTTCATGGGTGGAGGAGGCAAATTGGGGAAATCCATCGTTAATAAAACTTATTCTCAGAATTGGTAAAAAAGATTGGTCTTAAATATTTTGAGGAAAAATTGAAGTTGAGATAAAATATCAGCAACCGACTATTATCTAGAAAATCGATGTGGACATAAGTTAAGCGTATTGATCAGAAATGGGTGCAATCTAGCGGCGTGTTATAACAATGTATAATATAGGAACTTTCTCAATAAAATTACAATAAATTAAATTAAATTTTATTAAATGGCAAGACAACTTGCCGGTGAGGAACAGTCCGGGTTATGGGGCAACTCCGAGGCCGGTACCCAGACTGGCCTAGGCCAGTCAGGAGGAACCAGCTCTCTCTCTCAATGAAAAATACATGTACATGCAATTTTTAAGTGACCATTAAAACGGTGTCGAAGTCTATTAATTTCAACAAGATGCACCAACATCTATTTATATAGATTTGTTTTTGGCACATCAGATCTAATCTAATATAAGCTTTAATTATAAGACTGTTAGTATATATAAACGGTGGCTGCTCACCCCGCTTGGTCCATACGCATTTTTAACGTCAACCCATCCAAGCTTTGGTTCCCTGTACGCAGATACCACTGGAAGAAAAAGGCATGTTTTTGTTAGGAATATTTGGTTAGTAAAATATTAAATAATTAATTGTCTGTGATAAATGAAGAGTTAGTATATAAACATATTTGGCAGTACGCTAGTTGTTTGTGTTAGTAGAGTCTATGCCGATTGCCTGATTGCATATATGAGGTAAAATATGAGCAAATAACTAAGAATTAAGTCATATTTTACCAAATTAATTATGTTAATTAAAATTCTCTGCTTTTGCGTATTAGAAAACCACAAAACAATAAAACAAATTCCGTATGATTCATGATGTACAGATGTACGTTTTAACTTGAAAACTAGTATATACGACTAAATTGAGTGTATATACGATATTCTTTAACCTCTTACAAGGAATGTATCGTATTTCCTATCGGATAATACAGGATAACTAATGAAACAGAAGCTTCAAACGCTGATCAAATAATTTAATCAAATCCCAGTAATATGTGGAATGCAACCAGCTTTGGTAAATAACGTTGTTGTTAAGTTCGTTATCAGTAATTATAAAGGCTAAAGATAACAGAAAGCAATCGCTGAACTATTTGAATAAACATTCGGAAATATATATTGTGATGATAATTACGAAATATGCTTCTTATCCACTATGAGTATTTCGTTTACAATATTCCAATGTCAGGAGTATAAAAATTTAGATTTATATACTTCATGCGATTTGATAATTGTTCTACTATATTATGTACTGTAATCAGTTATTTATTAATACATTTTTATGTATAAAACAACACTATTCCAGACAACTGCTTATATCTATTTTAATTCGAAAGTTCTGATAACAACGCTTATATTCAAAACGTCATTTATCCATAATGAATACCGCAGATAATCTTAGATCTTGGCCAATGATGTCAAATGATCAATTCATGGTCAATGTTTATTTTACCTCCTGCCATTGGAATAGACTTGAGCGTGGCCACATGTCTATGGTACAGAGCCGACCGCCGTGTAACGGCACGCTGCCGCGCCGGAAGACGGAGATATTAACACATGCGAACTAAGCAACAGCAATAAATTGCGGTGCACCGTACACGGCACCGCGTTGCGGCACGACGCCGCGCCGTACTGTAGACATGGGGCCATGCCCTTAAGGTAGTTTCTGCAATTCTTTTGTTGTGATTACTTGGCTTTCTTATTGTTACGCATATTTTACCGATTGCTGGTCGAACGATGCAAATAGGCAAGCCTTCTCCCATGACTCTGACGAGCTCTTCAGCGACTGCTTTTGTGATTGCATAACTATTTGGCCATTGATCCATAAATCTTAAAAGTGAAAATAAAAATGTAAATAGTTGTTCTATTATTTATGAAACATCAAAACAAACCTTTAATTGGAAGGTCATGCCCAACTTATAATATAAACGCGTTTTAATTTAACCGAGCTGAAGCTAGTCATTTACGATCAATAGAAAATGGGACACAGTATTTTTGATACATATGACCACAGCAAATAGCAATTTTGTGCGATCATATACTCACGGTTCGATCATGGCATCAAGTTTATCGTCACCCACACTTTTAGCGAGTTGTATCATTGTTTCAGGAGGTATTGGACTCTGGTAGAAATCATCTTTAACATCTCCTTTAATACGATCCTTTGTGGCGTGGGAGTACGCTGTAGAAACGTGGACAACCGATCTAGGAGCATAGGTAATAATTAAATAAATATGGGAATTAAATAATTGCAATGCAAAAAATAAAACATGTATTTACATTACAATTATTTACATTTAGTACATAAATAAAATGCGTATATTCAAATAAAAAATAGCTACTGTAGAAATAATGACGGCGTGGTAGCAAAAATAACGGGGCATTTGCTCGTTGAATCGCAATTTTAATCCTCTCGCATGTGCTATATAAATGTGCTATTATTTAAAAGCTTTAGCGCACAAACGTTCGTCCATTCATTATTTGTTCATGTTATAAACATATTTAATTTCAGCCATAAAACCAATAATAACGACAATAAATGATAAGTCATTTACATGACCTGATGGTAGGGCTTTGTACAGGCCCGTCTGGGTGGAGTAGTACTCCCCCACTCACTTATCAGATATTCTGCCACTAAGCAGCAATACTTAGTATTGTGGGGTACAGAGACCCCTAGCCCCGGCGGTGGCCACTTACGGCGGGAGGAGAAGTTGTGAATAGCGCCAACGTTTTCTCACGCTCCCGCTCCGCGGCCTCCTTCTGCGACATGACATATTCGCAGAAAGAGACCATCTCCTTCCAGCACCTCTCGCTACCGATCATGACGTTTATCACGCTCGTCAGCGAGAGGTCTCCGCCTACAATGGCCGCCAGGGAATGGTGCAGAGGCCCTCATGTGGCACACTCAATCAGGGTGTGACGCGCTGTGTCCGAAGGCGGGCCGCTCTCGTAGCAGGAGGGTGTCACCTCCCGCCTCGCTATCCGGTGCAGGTAGCTACCGAAGCAATGCGTGTATGGTAAGTATCTACGTCACCCTGAATGTGAGTATGCCGTGATTCCATTCCACCCAGCGACTCAAGTGTGAAAATTATAGAGTAGATAATAATATAAAAATATTATATTAAATACTAACTTTAAATGCTTGCAAGCCTTAGCTAATTTTAGAATCTCTCTGGTCCCTTTAATGTTGGTGAAAGTCGCTATTTTAAGAGATTCGCGAAAATTTACGGACGCTGCAACGTGAAAAATTATGTTGACCTGAAATAATAATAAAAAAATAAACAGTTATTAATCTACAATTGACACAGACATACCAATAAAAGTGATTAAGATTTTAAAGTGGAATCCATTTTTACAGACAGGAACGTTGTCACATAACACTATGGAATGTCTTTAAAATAATATATATTGTTTCAGTTGGCACATTTCTGCACAACACGTTGCTATTAATATCGTGCTAGCCGGTAAAGAAAACCATCTGAGGAAACCTACGTGTGTCAGAGCTACATGTGTACCAACCCTGGAGTAGTGTGGTAGAGTAAGGTCCTAACCATTTCCTCAAAACGAAGATACCTTAGCCTATTAGTTAGATTTTTTACCATGGTCCATGGAATTCACGTTATTGGCTGACTGATAGAGAACCTTAGTAAAATCGCTCGTTACCTCATCACTCAGCCTCGCCCAGGTCTTATCATCAATACCCAGGTTATCTTCGCTAGAATCACCTTCTACAATCTCGAGTTTGTTAACAAAGTTTGGCTGTTCCTTAAGTAGTTCTTCGAAAAGCTAAAATGAAAACATTTTACGTAATAAATACTATTGTCTTCTGCGTCGTTAGTCAAGTGGCTAGCTTGAATAGCAGAGTTTTATTAGTCTCTGTGTCTAGTCTCTTAATAGTCTATATTCGTATTTATTAATAAAAATAAAACTATTTACGGCCGCACATAATAAGGATCACTATAATAAAATTAAAACTAAAATTAAATTAATGGGCTCAGTGTGCTACTAAAACCTTTACAGCAAGCAGAGGCTCTCTGATTATCTGTGTTTCTGTTTCTCTTGCATGTGTGTGTATGTGTGTCTAAATTACACAAACTCCAAAAGACATGCTTCAAATTTTCCGCAGCATGTTGCTTTTAAGCAATGCTGATCTGAGATTATACTAACACTAGTTTTTTCCCACTGCTTCGCCTCGTGAGACGGTGAGGGGGTGTGTTAGCAATAGCAGGCTATTCCAAATTATAACCAAATCCGTCAAGCTGATTTTGTCCGTAATTGAATAACAAACATACAAACTTTAACATTTATAATATCTATTCATATTCGCATCGCAACATACCGGATCATCCAAAACAGCTTTAAGTCTTTCTTGGACAGCTTTCCCCTTCTTTACTCGGAGCAACATGTAGACTTTTCTAACATTAGATGATCTAATGAAAAAAATAATTGCTCTCAGGATAAGGGCAAACTTTGCAAACATTACATATTGTATAAAGTTGACGAATGAATGGCATTTATTTTATTGCCAAGCAACAGAGGCAGGGATCCTGTTCTAAAACCGTCATTGCCCCACAAATAAGTTACTATATATATGTACTGTACTATGCAGGTTGACTGCCTCGTTGGTCTACTGGCTAGATATAAGACCGCTGACCTGGAGGTCCTTTGTTCAATCGGGCCAACTTGACCTGGGATTTTTATTGGTAAAAAATTATTTGGTTTTTCTGTTAGAAAATTTTCAGTCCGCAGCCCGGGGTTATGAAGTGTGTACACGCCCGTACCTCGGAAACCTCTTTCTGAACGACTAGCGCCTGAACTCTTTCCGGTTATGTCGGATAGCCTTCCCATCGGATTATGAGAGCTAGAGATAGAGAGTGCACCTATGTTTGCGCACACACTTGTGCACTATAATATCTCCTGCGCAGTTAGCTAATCTCTCTTTAGGCTGTTGTGGCCGAAATCGATCTGGAGGACCTTACTATGCAGTACCATTAAAACAAATAGAATTATTCAAAAAAAGAAATTAAAACTCTAAATACCTAAAGATTTTCTCGATCATGTGTTTGCCAACAAATCCTGACCCGCCAGTAACAAAGACCACAGCGTTGTCGTAAAACTTTTGGACTGAAGAGTCTCCGCTTGAAATTGCCTTCTTAATTGCGTCATTCGTTGCTCGCGCTTCTTCTTGAATAGCTTCGATGATCCTCATCTTGTCTAAAACAATAATATGACAAAAATATTTATGATATAATAACTAACTGTATAATAACTAGCTGTAAAATTGGCCATGAGAAAAACATTAGTCCCTATTCCGACATACTTGATTTTCTGTCTCTGTGATTTATTTACTGTGACTGCAAACGATACCTTCCCAGGAAATTGTATCCTCTTAAAACTTAAAGTTAAATTTGTGAATTAAAAAAAAGTACTTATTATGAAGTAACTAACTAATTATAAATTTAACAAAACAATGAGAATAAAATATATGAGGCGACGTAATGAAATACCTACCTAACCTATAAACTTTATTTACAAAATTATTTACAAATCGAAAACAAATGCTTAAGTACGAGTGTTTTCAAACTACCTATTAACTACCTGTTGAAATATCACAAAACTATAAAAAGGTACTTAAAACTGTCTATGATCTAATCACGATATTTTTCATAAGAATTAATGCCATGTTGCAAAAACAAGCGCACAAAGTGTAGAAGATGTTGCCGTTCTCATATTGGACTATAAAGCCTCAACCGCAGACATGGTCCCTGATATTCCATTGATTCAACTTAAATGGTCCGCGACACCGTGTATGGTTACAAAATTATTTCGCGGTTTTTTTCTCGAAATGAGTCCAAAGGAAAAGTCAAGTCTATAGGGTCCCTGCAGGTTGTTGAAGTCGGTTCCAACATAACGTTTCTTTTAATCAATATTTAGCCAAATACAGAATAATGGATATCATTCTTACCTTTCCAACGACGTCGCACTTGATTCTCGAAATTAGAAAGCGAGAGACGTTAACAATAAACCGAATTTATTTTTTGCCCCCTTTTATATCGATATAGTTAAAGGCAAGTTTAAGTTTAATTATGAAAACAATGTTCCGTCACATTTGAAATAGCAAAACACAATACAATGTTATATATATATATATTATCGTCTAGGTAGGAGAATGCTTTCACAACAGACATAGATTGTTAGGGGCGGAGATATGCTGGGTAGCGAGAGGTGTTGTAAGAGGATGGTCTCCTTCGAAACGTCATGTCGCCGAAGGAGGCTGCGGGCCAGGTGCACGAGGAGAGTGCCTCAACTGACTCGCTTTGCTGAAAAAGACCGGGTAGGAGGCCAACCGTCGAGGCGCAAGCTATTCCGTGACGCTCGAGTTTTACGACCACCCCTCCCCCACTTCATGGGGGACACGCGAAAGGCGTTTTTAAGCGAGAAGAAAGTACGTCTTTTGGTTAAATTTCTTTCGGGCCATCTGACTTTTGAAAGATTATATACATATATTATAGTTTTAGATTTTTTTCTGGTTCTCTTTTTAGTTGATACGATTATTTCAACACAAGGAAGTAGAGGGTAGCGGGGGAGAGGGGGCATGAAGTGACTGTATAGGAGAGCGACACGCCGTTTGCCGTCACGACTTACGAGTCGCTTGCCTCCTAAGTGCGCCACTGATATAATAAAATTTATTTGACTTATTGCTAGTAACGGAACGCTAACTATAATAAATACGTTAACGGAAGTTTTTTATGTAATGAAAATCTAGTTTTATTAAACACGTATGCTTTGAAATGACATTGGGTCATATTTCTATTTCCATCCAATTTAAATTTAAACATTTTATTTGCAATTCAAATGAGCATTATGTACGTTAACATTCTGGACAACAGTTTCTAGTACTTATGTTTAGTTTTATGTAATCACAAAGAAATATATATAAATACAAAGATTATAATAATATTAATTTACGTATCGCGCGAGAAAATCAAATTAGTAACTAGTGAGTTTAACGTTAATATAATCTTGGAAAACGACGAATTTAATTTCTGATAAAATCCATATATATATATATATATATATATATATATATATATATATAACTTTCCGATATTATTTGTAGTTATTTAGTTTATGTCGACCGAACGATATCGAACTCAATTCTCGAATCTAGATACTGAATGCAAGTGACGTTGATAAATATAGCCTGGCAAGTTTATGATTAACATTTAAGATAATGTTCCGTGTGATTTAAATTTTTTTTATAGTATAGGAAGGCGGACGAGCATATGGGCCACCTGATGGTAAGTGGTCACCAACGGCCATAGACATTGGCGTTGTAAGAAATGTTAACCATCGTTTACATGGCCAATGCACCACCAACCTTGGGAACTAAGATGTTATGTCCCTTGTGCCTGTAATTACACTGGCTAACTACCCCTTCAATTCAAGTACTGCATATTACATACGTATTACAATTTTCTTGAATGTCATTAATTAAAACTGCTTTCTTGCCTCATGTCCACTCTCCACCACCACTCTCTAATCTCTTGTGTGTGCGTTACGCATATATGTATACTCATACTCACTTCGTTCCTAATATATTATTATAATTTAATAAGAAATATATATTAATTTTATGACCCATTTAATGCGTTTGCTTAATTAAAATTCTTTCAAAGACCGTTAATTTCAATGTTTCACATCCGCTAGGCATCTCGGTACAAATTTAAGAATATATTTTCCAGTGTAATCGAAATTCTGATTATCTGGAAGAAAGATGAAGTCTTTAAGATACTCAGCTGGATGTTGGGAGTCCACAAGGGCTTAGAATATGCGTGTCCTAAGGGCGCGACGTCGGGAAGGAGGTAATCTTAGTCAGATTAGATTAGTGGAGAGAGAGCTTTATTATAAAATTAAAATTGTAAAATGACGAGTCAAAAGTTGCGACAGTCTCTATGAATAAAGTATATATTTTAAATTTTAACAAATCATAAATCGCGACATAACCTACTTATCGTTTGAGAACCAGAAACAAAATGGTGATTCGGAGATTTGACTTGCGTCTTTTTTTATTTAAGCATTTTTATAGAGATTGATTAACAGCCTCGTTGGTCTATTTATATATTAATTTTGTAGTCACAAATAAGGCCGCAGACGCGGAGGTCCTGGATTACCCATAGCCCAGGTCCATATACCCCAGGTCGGGCCAATAAAAAGTTATTGAGTTTTTCTGTCTCTAAGTAGCAGCCCGGAGTCTGGAAGTTTCAAGTGTATACACTCCCGTGCCCGGAAAGCACGTAAAGCCGTTGGTCCTGCGCTTGAACTCTTTCCGGTCATGTCGTAATGCCATCCCATCGAATTATGAGAGTAAGGGAATAGAAAGTGCACCTGTGTTTGCGCACAAACTTGTGCACTATAATATCTCCTTCGTAGTTGACTAATCTCTTTTGAGATTGGCCGCCGTGGCTGAAATTGTCCGATTGTCTTGCTTATTTAAGTACTCACTTCTTCTTCGATCTTATCAAAGATATTTGGAAAGTTAAATACTTTTTTAATATGACATATTCATAATAAATCCAGTTTTCGCAGATGTACAAAATCTTTCATGTAATAACATGAAAGATTGGGTGTATTGTAATGTATTGGGTTTTTGTTGATTTAAAATCTCACGGAACATTATATTGATATGTAAACTTAAACTTGCCTCGTATTTTACTGATATAAAAGGAAATGAAAAATATATTCGTGTTATTGTTAACGTCAATTGCATTCGTTATTTAGCTTCGAGGATCGAATCCGTAAGGTAAGTTTCTCATTCAGTACCCCGTTTGCCTCAATATTGGTTAGAATTTTTTTTATAAAAGCAAAATCGACTTCAAAATGCCTTTCGGAACTGTAGACTTGATTTAATTTAAATAACTTTAAATAATATTTATCAATTACGTAGAATAAAATAAATTTATCTAAGAAAATAGCCGAGATGGCTTAGTGTTTAGAACGCGTGAATCTTAACCGATGCTCGTGGGTTCAAACCCGGCAAGCACCACTGAATTTTCATGTGCTTAATTTGTGTTTATAATTCATCTCGTGCTTGACGGTGAAAGAAAACATCGTGAGGAGAGCGTTTGGAACTTGTTTCACCACGCTGCCCTAATTCGGGTTGATATGCCACAGGATACACATGTGGTAGAATTTCATTGAAATAAGATACATACAGGTTTCCTCACGATGTTTTCCTTCACCGCCGAGCACGAGATAAATTATAAAAACAAATTAATCATAAAAAAATTCAGTGATGCTTGGCTGGGTAACCCGATATCAGCGGTTAAAATTCAGGCGTTCTTAACGTTTAACATCTCGGCATCACTCGTTCGATTCCCTTAATTATGCAGTATTTATAAATATTTTCTCATTTTATTGTATAGACAAGATGAGGAGCATCGAAGCTATACAAGAAGAAGCGCGAGCAACGAATGACGCAATTAAGAAGGCAATTTCAAGCGGAGACTCTTCCGTGCAGAAGTTTTACGACAACGTTGTGGTCTTTGTTATTGGTGGGTCAGGATTTATTGGAAAACACATGATCGAGAAAATCCTTAGGTATTTAGAGTTTTGATTTCTTTTTCTTTTCTTTTAAGTATTTCGTCTATTTATTTTAATGGTACTGATTTGATTCAGTAACTCTTCAGTGAGCCAATAACGTTTTTATAACAGTTTCCCAGAAATCGTTCAAATTGCCGGAATTGCTCAATTTAAAATAATCGCTGTGTATAATTATTACTTGATATGACTTTTGTCATATTTATTTATTTCATTAAGACTTCAACGTTATATATTTAGAAATATATTTTCTTATTCAGCATATAAAAATAGTGTTACAAAATCTATACCAATTATAGGCTAAATTAACATTAAAAAAACTACTAATTGACGTAAACGAATATATAATTGAATATTGACATTAACATGAAATAGTAAATAGCAATGTGATCTTAATTTATATAACAAAAGTAAGTAGATTATATTGGTACCTATCATCGTTCATATGTTTGGATATTTTCCATAATAGCCTGTCTCAGTTCAAACGCAACGTTTTGAATTTCATAAATAGTTGCCCTCTTTGAACTGTCTTTCAATCGACCCAATTTTACTTATTATTCACTAACTTATATAGAATTGACATTTTTTTTTTGTTTTTTTGTTCTTTAAAATTGATTTGTTTTTCTTTTGTTCTCATTTTTTTTTCTCTAAATTAATATGTAAGTTTATATAAATATTCAATCGTAAATTTAATAATAATTTCAAAATATTTTTAATAATTTTAATGATGTTAATGTATTTGTATTTTTATGGACTTGTAATTTTTAACTAAAAACTTTATTTAATGACTATGTATAATGTAATGTTTTTACGAATGATGTGATTACCTATAATTAGTAGAACATTTGTCAAAAAATCTTTTAAACCTCTATTTAAGTGCCTGTCTAATGTATCTATTGTTGGTTGTCCAAAATAAATAAATTTGTTTAACTTACGTGCTAATTATGACAAAGTTATTCGGCAAAAACCTTTCACCCTTCTCACGTAGCATATGGCGTTATATCAAAAACTGTCAAGCCATTTAAGCCTTATTTTTTTATTTAAGGAAGGTTGGGTCCGACTTCACCGGTTCTACTCGACTTTCTCTGTTACGTTTTGTGACTATTAGGACAGACAGACTAGAGTTTATAAACTAACTTATTATTTAAGACATCTAGCACCAACTAACTGATATTTTTGGAAACGTAGCAACGAATTCACCAGTTTGTCAATTTTATATTTATATAATGTCATCATTAGAGGCAAATTTGCTCTTATTCTGAGAGGAATACGGTCCTATTTATTTGTAATTAAAATGTGACGTTTTTATTATTAGATCGTCTGTTACAAAAGTCTACATGTTGCTCGAGTTAAGAAGGGGAAAGCTGTTCAAGAAAGGCTTAAAGCTGGTTTAGAGGATCCGGTATGTTGCAATCTAATTTATTAATTTAACAATATTTTGTTTGTTACTCAATTGTGCTAAAACAGCGAGATGGAATTGGTTAAAATTTATAATTGGGACAGCTTATACCTTGTCTTAGTACATAAGCTAACTAACAGCTATCATAACGCCTCCATCCCTGAAACTTTTTCAGAAGCTACTGTAAGTATGATCTCAGAAATGACAGCTTTTAAGATTAAACAGATACAAATAACAGCTACTATTGATTATTTTAATTGGATGTTATTTCTTTTCATAATCACAGTAATTTATGAATGTATTGAATGCTTCTTTGGTCTCGCGGCTAATTATATGCTTGATCCCTAGGAACTGCTTCTTCGTGTCAATAAAAAGTATTTTTTATATTTATTATGTAAAATATTTTCATTTCAGCTTTTCGAGGAACTTTTTATGGAACAACCGAACTTTGTTAATAAACTCGAGATTGTTGAAGGCGATTCTAGCGAAGATAACCTCGGTATTGATGTGAAGACTTGGGCGAGGCTGAGTGATGAGGTAACGATGACATTTTTTGTTGAATAAATAAAGAATATTTGGACGGGTACATTTCATGTTAATATTAAGGCTTAACAGCCTGTGAATCTCACACTGTTTATCTAAGGCTCTTAAATCTCCTCTCCTTTTGAGGATAAGGATTGAGGGTTACTGCACTATTGGTTGGTAGAAGCATATGTGGCTTTGACATATGCAGGTTTCCTAAATATTTTTTTCTTTAACGCAGAGTAAGAGGTGAAATGGACCGCGTTGGACAGAAATGTTTCAACCCAACCGTTATAATACAACATTTTTATTTGTTTAATTTTATACTATTATTTCAGGTCAACGTAATATTTCACGTTGCAGAGAGATGCTTAAATTAGCTCAAGTTTGCAAACACTTAAAGTTAGTTAATATTTATACTATTATATACTTTATAATGTTAAACAAAGTAATTGTACTAACCCTTTCAATAAATATTAGAATTAGTGCTTACTTCAAATTATTCATTGAGTCATTTCTCTGGAACATAAATAACAAAATCGAAAATGTACCTAATAAAATTAAAATCACTTTGAATATAATTAATTTCAAAACTGAGGAAGGAGCTTTTAACTACTTCTTTAATTCGTCAATTCGTCTTATAAAAAACTATAATATAACTTTGTGCTGCAATTATTACATTTTTTTTATTATTACCTATGTTCGTAGATCGGTTGTCCACGTCTCTACAGCGTACTCCCACGCCATAAAGAATCGTATTAAAGGAGATGTTAAAGAGGATTTTTACCAGAGTCCTATACCAACAAACAATGATACAACTCGCTGAATGTGTGGATGATGATAAACTTGATGCCATGATCGAACCGTGAGTACAAGATCGTATAAAATTACTATTTACTGCGTCCAAATGTATCAAAAAGTATTTTCCATCTTCTATTTAGCACTTTCGATAGTCTAACGTCGTTTCGATTTATGTCTGGTTACAATATTTAAGAAACGATTTATTAAATATCAGCGTTAGTCGTTATGCTCATTGCCAATTTGGCAAAAGGCAAAGATATAGCTTATAGGATTTCCATGGTGAAATAAAATATATCAATATAATAAGTATTCATATTTTTATTTTTCATTTTTAAGATTTATGGATCAATGGGCAAATAGTTATGCAATCACAAAAGCAGTCGCTGAAGAGCTCGTCAGAGTCATGGGAGAAGGCTTGCCTATTTGTATCTCTCGACCAGCAATCGGTAAAATATGCGTAACAATAAGAAAGCCAAGAAATCACAACAAAATAATTGCAGAAACTACTTTAAGGGCGTGGCCCCATGTCTACAGTACGGCGCGGCGTCGTGCCGCAACGCGGTGCCGTGTACGGTGCACCGCAATTTATTGCTGTTGCTTAGTTCGCATGTGTTAATATCTCCGTCTCCCGGCGCGGCAGCGTGCCGTTACACGGCGGTCGGCTCCGTACCATAGACATGTGGCCACGCTCAAGTCTATTCCAATGGCAGGAATTAAAATAAACTTTGACCTTGAATTGATCATTGGATTTCATTGTGTGAGCAGCCGTAATTACTATAAAATTAATCCTATTATAAAACTCATATTGGAGAAGAGCCGATGAGCTAACTTCTACCGTTACGAAAACGAAATATTATGTAATATAAAAATGTCGAAAAATGTTGAGATATTGAGAAATTGTTTACCAAACTGGTAATGAAATTACAAGGAATTCTCCTCATTTACCTTCTCCCTCCTTCTTCACGTCTACTCCCTAGAGCCCGAAGTTGATTGCAAGTTCTATCGTTATACTACTTTTAAATTTTTAGGTAATTCTTGGAGTATCTCTAGGCGTTGTACGTGTGTTTTGTCATGATTTACTCATGCTAGAAATATTTGTACTTAAGATTTTATTTTATTTGAGTTTTTGTAAGCAATATAAATATTATAATGATATAACTGACAGAGCGAATATCTCAGTTCCCAAGGTTGGTAGCGCATTGGCGATGTAAGGAATGGTTATTATTTCTTACATCGCCAATGTCTATGAGCGGTGATAACCACTTACCATCAGGTAAGTGCTCCATCCAAGTCCCAGATGCTCGTCCACCTGCCTACATAATAAAAAAAAATTGAGCCAAATCGTATAAAATATAATATCCGCATTACAGGGGAACTCGTGAATATTATGAAAAATGAATCAAGGGCTCTTGTACCTACAAAAGCATTATGGTACTGCGGCACATTTGCTACCCCATATAAGTTTCTCTACTTAATACTAACATTGATATTACATTACATTCCTGCTGTTATAATTGATGGATGCTGTTTGTTGATTGGACAAAAAGCAAGGTATTGTTAATACGTTTGTAAGACTTTAAACATAGAGCCAAATTGATAAAAAAAAAATCACTTGATCCTTTGTTGTTGATGGTTTCTTGAATGATTTCGGCCACACGGACATTTTGTTGGACTAGCCAACTGAGCAGAACATATTAAAGTAAAGGCATGTGTACGCAAAGTGCCATCGGCTTATGAGTGATAAGCCGATGGGACGGCAAATCCGAACGGAAATCATTCAGACGCAGAGCGAAATTTATATACAGGAGTGTACACACTGCTAACTCCAAACTATTAGAAGTGAAGCGAAGTTCTCGACAGAAAAACCCAAGAAATACTTTTGGAATCTTAAAAGCTAACCACTAGACCAAAAAGGGAGCGATTGCGTCATACCAATTAGGAGAACGATTTTAGATAATGTGTTTTTTTTTTTTAATTTTCAGGTTATTTAAGGTACACAATTTGGTGCGATCCCTTTCGTCGGCGTTAGCGTATTTCACAAACAATGAATGGAACTTCCACGACGCGAACACTCTGAGTCTACACAACAAGTTATCGGAAACTGACAAAGTAATATACAATTGTGATATTTCATCTGTAGACATGAAGGAATTAGTTTTAGTTTGGTGTTACGGAGTTATAAAATATATCGTGAAAGAAGACATGGAGAACAGAAGTTACGCCTTATGGAAGCAGTCGGTGTTGAGAATAGTACATTATATAGTACTCCCATTGTACTTACTATTACTGGTGGTAGGGCTTTGTGCAAGCTCGTCTGGGTAGGTACCACCCACTCATCAGATATTCTACCGCAAAACAGCAATACTTGATATTGTTGTGTTCCGGTTTGAAGGGTGAGTGAGCCAGTGTAATTACAGGCACAAGGGACATAAAATCTTAGTTCCCAAGGTTGGTGGCGCATTGGATATGTAAGCGATGGTTGACATTTCTTACAATGCCAATGTCTAAGAGCGTTGGTGACCACTTACCATCAGGTGGCCCATATGCTCGTCCGCCTTCCTATTCTATAAAAAAAAAAAAAAAACTTGTACGGGTTATTTAAACTGACGTCGGCTGTCATTAAGTTTATATATTTTGTTGTTGTCATGTTTTGTAAGTACTTATTTGTATTATTTTAAATTGGTACTTTGCGATACATGGTCATGTGAAAACTCTGTTTTTATGGCATCCACAGTATTTGGTCTCGATTTTGCAAGACCAAATAAGCGAATAAATCTTATTAATTGATAAAGATTTCAATTGTAATTTGCCACAAGTATGTCCACTGGACCGTAAAATATATGATCGTTAAATATAAAGTAATGTAAGACAAAAACTATTTGTTAGGGATATGTCAACATTTGTCGCCGAGATGGCCCAGTGGTTAGAATCTTAACCGATGATCAAGGGTTGGAACTCAGGCAAGCAGCACTGATTTTCATATGCTTAATTTGTGTTTATAATTCATCTCGCTCTTGACAGTGAAGGAAAACGTCGTGAGGAAACCTGCATGTGTCTAATTTTACTGAAATTCTGCCACATGTGTATTTCACCAACCCAATATAATAAATAATATAATAATAAATAAAACAACATGAATGATAAACATTTAATACATAATATAATAAAACACTATTACATAAGAACAGTCGTTCTTCACGTTTCAAATCGTTCTTCAAATACGTAATTATATAATAACCGAATACAGAGCTACACTATTCTTTAAAAAGACACTACGTACGTCACTCGTGTAGGACACGCTTAATTAAATGTTATAATCATTATAGCCAAATAGTTTCCGCCCGAATAGGGAGGGGGGGGGGCGGTTCTGGTAGGTGTTGATACCCTACATCCTTTTCTATATGTCATACCCGTGACAACGTGTATGCAAAATCTAATAAATGACAATCGGTGGAGTCGTTCAACAAGCTTGAAAAAATAAACAAATTTACACATTAATAAAAAAAAAATTCAACACACACACATATACTTGCGTGCACGCATACATAACCATGGACATCATATTTGTTCCATTTTTTATTTTTATTATTTCTTACTTCTTACTTTATACATTTATTTTTCTTTCATTGTTTCATTCATATTTTTTTTTTTTTTTTTATTTAAGTTTACAAAACTGACTTACAACTAGTGCATACAAAATAAAATCTACGCTAAACAGAGTGTTAATAAGTTGCAGTCTTCTGGATGTAAACCTAGCATGCTTTAAAAAAACTTATTTAACAAGAACAGTACTTGTGCAATTACTAACTAGTTAATTATTTAATTATTACATAAACTAATGTGATTTTGTTTTAAGTTTATTCTTAAGGGAACCAACAGATTCACTAAAGACATCTAGGTGTTGACGACTACAATTCGCAAGCGAGCAAATACGGTAAATTGGCGAATGTTGACCAAGATTTGATTTGACATCAGGTAGGCTAAATATTTTACGATTTTGTAAACGGCTACCTTGACGCGGAATGTAGAAACTAATTTTAGCAAGTAGATCAGGTGCATCAATATATCCGTGCAATAATTTGTATAAAAAAAGAAAGTCAGCAGCTTCTCTTCTATATTTAAGAGTTTGCACTTTATAATTAATTAGGCGTGCATCGTAAGAGTTAAAATTCTTAGCATTTAGATCTGTGTACGCTAAGTAATATAGAAAACGTTTTTGTACACGTTCTATTCTATCAGAGTGCACCTCATACCCAGGACTCCAAGCAACTGAACAATATTCTAGGATACTCCTTATTATACTATTGAAAACTAATATTGTCAAGCTTGGATCTTTAAAGATTTTCATTAATCTTATATAAACGGGAGTGGCGGCCTGGTGTCTTGTAGAACAGCTTATCTATTGCAAGCACCAGTCTTCACGTTTATAATTGATATTTAAATGTTAAATGTCAATTTGTAAACTTTTTGTGAAGAAATAAATAAAATATATATTTTTTTAAATCTATTTTTTATATTTCCCTTTTAACAGGGATAACTTAAATTATTATTATTATAACAGGATGTCGTATACCTGACATTTCACGATATTCTGCGGTGAGTTACGAATTTCTCCATCCAGGATAGCTCTATAAAGATTTATATAATAATAATATCCTGAAACATTTTTCACACACGGTCAACTGATCCCAAATTAAGCAGAACTTGTACTATGGAAACCAGACAACTGATATACTACAACTTTTGTAAATACATACTTGTATATATAATTACACCCAGACTCAGGACAAACAGACATGTTCATGCGCAAAAATATTTGTCCTGGGTGGGAATCGAACCCACAACCTTCGGCGTGAAAGGCAAGCGTCCACTAATCACGCCAACTGGATCGTCAGATTTATATGGATTTATTATATACTAGCAGAAGCTGCGGCCTCGCCATCTTGGAATTCAGTTTGTGACGAAAATTCTTCAAAATCTGCATTTCATCTTTCACAATGCGTATTTGAATTATACACATAAAATATTTAAATAGCTTGTAACTCACAAATAGCCATATTAATTTAAAAAGAGGCAGTTCTTTAAAAATCACATAGATAATATATAATTTTTATGTTATAATCCCAACACTTGTTGACTTCTAGAAGTTAGATTATAGTCCATACATGTATATAAAAGTACCAAATTTATATTTTTATTTTTAATTGTCTATGGTGTCATCTTAATATCTTTGATTATATAGTATTGACAGAACGTCACAAGGCTACGTGTGAGTGGGGTCTAGCCATCATAACTCTGTGACTATACGTAAATAGTCGATAGTTAAATAAACAAAACAAAAATACTATGACGTCACAGAATATTAATGGTCTATGAAGTCACCATATATTAACCACCAATTTTCATTAAAACTAAACTAAATTTAAATATTTTCCATACATTTAACAAAAACAGATAAAAAATTTATAGCTTATAATACGATAGCTTCCCTTTCTTTAGCGACGGGTATAATGTTGGCTGGAAATAGAAAAAAAAGTACTTTAATTAAAACTATTACTAGATTAACTTAAGAATTTTACGTCACTATCTTAAAATTGGAGAAAATCGGGTTTAATTTGAACTATTTAAGCCGGGATTTACTTTATCTAGAGAAATAAAAAAATAAAAATAGTGGGAGTGCCAAGGTACACGAGAGTTGATGTGTAAGCATGCGAGCTCGTGTACCGATCTCACGCACACATTAACACACTCACAATAACAAATCTTACGCTGACGTCATCTGACGCTCGAACTCTTCACACATATAAACTAAATACACGAAAGGGTCAAACAGGTGTAGCTTTGCATCGGTAAAGCCATTGCTTTATTTATCTGAAAGACTTGTAAGCGAGTGTTTGAAGTAGATATAATTGCCACCGGACGGTAAGTGGTCACCACCGCCATATAGATATTGGCACTGTAAGAAGCAATAACCTTTCTTTAAGTCGCAAATGCGCCGCGTTGGTAACTAAGATGTTATGTCCCTTGTGTACGTAGTTACACTGGCTCACTCATACTTGAACCTGTAACACAATAATAATAAGTATTGATATTTGGTACCCAGACGGGTTTGCACAAAACTGCTAAGTCTAAATCTAGTAAAAATTTTATTTAATTTCATGTGGTTGACATAGGACTTTTTTTAATTCCAGTTGTAATTTTTTATTTAGGGTCCTGTTCTAAAAACGCATACCAATCTCACAAAAAAATACTAACCCTATTCAGACGTGTAATGGAGGTTACAAAGTCCTGTATGAACATCAACGAATACCAAATCTAAGTTTCATAAAAAAAAAATTTTTTTATCATTGTTCTTCTGACGCTACACTGCCATATATCGCAGTTTCAAACGGTCCTATACTAAGCGGCTCATGGAACACATAATATACTTTCTTATTGATCTTAAGAGATTAGCCAACTGCGCGGGACATTTTATAGGACACAAGTGTATGCACAAACACAGGTGCACTCTCTATTCCCTCACTCTCATAATCCGATGGGACGACAATCCGACACGACCGGAAAGAGTTCAGGTGCAGATCCAACGGCTTTACGTGCTTTCCGAGGCACGGGAGTGTACACAATTCCATTTTCTAGACTCCGGGCTGCTACTGAGATTTATCGACATAAAGTCCAGTAACTTTTTATCAGCCTTACCTGGGGTTAGACCTCGGGGGCTGCGGCATATCTAGCCACTATACCAACGAGGCAGTCATTTGGTAGCATACTGCCAATATAACTCAAGAGGTGAACACTTACCATCACACTATTTATTATATTTATTTACAATCGACTATTTTATCAAGTCATACAATTAAAAACAATTGTAACAAAAAAAAAATTATAACTACAGAAGCGGTTATAACTCGCTTATAGCTTTTCGTTTATTTCAATAGATTTTTAGATATATATGTAAAAGATATTAAAAGTAACAAAGGTGTTTGCAAGGTTACGTCCAATCGCTTGTCTGGAACTAGCTTAAAATTTAGTTAGGCGCGAGTCACACATACTAACAAGTGAAATTAAAAAAAAGCTTTGTAAAAAAACGCGTGCAATTACATCTATACCCTAAGCTTAGCGATAGCGACGCAATAGTCCCCGAAAGACGCCCAATGTTTTACTTTAATTACGGCAAATACACACTTATCGAATTTATATAAAAATCTATTGAAAAAATACGAAAATACGACAACAATAATAAAACGACCGTCTAAATTTTTCGTATTTATTTGTTTACAAACTAAAATAAATATTTAACAGAATACTCGGGTAACTTTGTTACGACATATTTTTGCACAGAAAAAAAAATCACACTTAAAATTACAGATAATATATACAAAATTCGTCTAATTATAATACATATTGTAAAATGAAGTACATTAATGATTTAAACGGCGCTAGAAAGAGTCCGATTCATTAAATATACAATTTAATAAAAAAAATAAAATCTCAATTTCAATTCTACTGCAATTACTTATCGACTTTAAAAAGCTTTTATATAATCTATGGTTAAACAACGAAAACTATAAATACTAATCGGACAGACTACAGTTGGCGACTATAACATTATTACAGATTAAAAAAAACTAGTTATTTGGTTGAAATTTAAAATAATACTATAAATTCATTTATTTACACTTGTAAGACCATTTTTCAATATGACTTAGCAAAAATTAAAGTCTTAGTGAAGTGTAAATATGTCAATATAAAGGTAGGTTCAGATAAGCGATGTTAATCGACAGCCGCTCGGATACGATTCAGATGTAAGCGGTTAACATATCACTAATCAATATGATTGCGTTCATTTATTTAATCATATGATAATGGCAACATTAATTACGTCATAAATAGTAAATTTGAGTGTTCATATAATGTACATACTATATATATATGTTCATATAATGTACATACTAAATAAAATGTTTAGCGAAATATCGCTTAAGACAATCGCTTTGGCATTAGATAATTTCGCTCATATCTGAATAAACCTTATATATTATATTAATCATCAGGAAACTGTTATTAAAATTAATTGTGCATCTGTTTTTACATTAAATTTTTAAATTGGTTCCATTTTTAAAATCATAATTGACATATTGTTTTTTTTATAAATCCATTCTTTGAAATCAAATTTACATTTATAAATTAAAATTTTAAAAAGAAATGTAACAATTAGTTCCTTCTCAATTTATTTTTATCAATAATAACTGATTTCTGCGTAGATACTAGCTACGGGGTATTTAGAAAACAGGGGAAGCCAATTAAATAATAATAATTATCATGATAATAAATCCTTTTTAGTATATATATATATTACAGTTCAGAAATCTTAAAACATTTACTTTTTATGTATAAAATTTATTGAATATAATCCAATTTGATTTATGCATTGAACGAAGAGACATTTGGTCATTTCCTTCTAAAACTTAAAATCCAAATGTAATATAAATTATCATGATAAACACCAATTAAATACTTAGCAACGTCCAATATTACCCATAATGTGGTTGACCACTTCCGTCGATGAGGCTGTACCACCCACGTCCGAGGTGAGGACCTTGTCAACGTTGATTGTCTTATTAACAGCTCGTCTTATCAGGTCAGCATGGAAGTGGTGACCGAGGTGTTCTAGCATATCGATGGAAGCGTTAATCATAGCTATTGGGTTCGCGAAATTCTTGTCAGCTATCGCTGTGCCTGGAAAGATTCAAAAGAACAAAAAATATAAAGTTAGTTAATGTCACATGCTGCTCTAATGTGGTTTAGTGGCTACACCTCTTCTTGGTGCTAGGATTTTTTTTTATAGAATAGGAAAGCGGACGAGCATATGGGCCACCTAATGGGGTGTGGTAACCAAACGCCTTTAGACAATGGCATTGTAAGAAATGTCAACCATCGCTTACATAGCCAATGCGCCACCAACCTTGGGAACTAAGATAACCCCTCGTGCCTGTAATTACACTAAAGCTGGATAGTTGAAATGACTATGCTGTGTTGTGTGTGTGAGCTTATGCCACTATGCTAATCCAATGCATGTTATTGGATGTGACACATTTGACAGAATATCATCAGAGTCATGTAGGTTTTCCTTCACAGATGAGCAGGAGATAAAGCCCAGCGGAGCTCGGATTAAGCCCACAGCCTTCAGTTAAGATTCACTGCTGATATGTATGTATATATATGTTATAAGAATAGTTGATCTCTACAACAGCGCTTAAAAAACACACGCTAATTTAAAACTGCCATTTTGTTTGGGGACAAAAGAGTGAGGTAATTAATTCATTATTGGCGCGACTTGTGATTTGTTGAATGTGTTCGAAGTAATTTAGTGAGTTATTTATATCAATATTTAAAAAGACCAATTCGAGGTTTTTATAAAATCGGTTTCACTTCTGTATGCTAAATGTATTATATATTATTTTATAATCTTACCTAGCAACAAGTTGCATACAACAGTTGTCGATAATCATGTCGTTGTGTTCAATCTCTGGGTACTCCTGTGCGAGCCAACGCGAGGTTTCTAGGAACAGGCCATCAGAGAGCTTCATTATATTCGCCTTGTGAACTGTCGTTATCTGAATAATTGAGAAACAAGAAACGTTTATTTAGTAAAGGCAAATAGTACAACGTAAACAAAAAATGGTAGGCACGTAAATGGATCAGCTGATGGTGAGACATCACCAACGCCCATGGACATTGCCTGCTGTAACATATATTAACCAATCCTTACAATTTTAATGTGTCACTAAACTTAGGAACTGAGATGTTATATAATAATAATATCCCCACCGACGTATCTTTACGTTGCCGACATGGTGGGGCTTGTGCGCTTCAATGATTCTTAGGGCTATGCCAATAGAGCTACTCATGTTGGATTGGCCTAAGATGAGAAGACAGACCAAGAGAGATACAACCCAAGCCAAGGTGGAACAGCGTACGCCGAGGGCTCCATGACTAAGGGGCTGCTTAGTCGTTAGTATGCGAACCTTAGAGACAAGGGGACCTCTAATTTAATTTACCCTTATCACAGTGAATGCAGGGCTCTGCTGTGATTGACTTTTATGTCCCTAGTCACTTGTGGAAATAATATGATAACTAGGTCCAAAACTAAAAAATATATACAGGCGAACGTGCCATTGTTAGAAGAAGAGTCCACGCAGACTTCTAATTCATCCTCCAAATCTTTATTCCCATTAATACCCTCTTCATCACCAATTTTGTATACATCTTCACCAAATTCATCATCAACCGGTGCTCAACTGGCAGATGCTGCGCAGGAGACAAGTTTTGTCAGTGAACCTGTGCCCACCACCAGTGGCGTAAAAAAACGTAAAAAGTGGAGTATGGAAATGAATAAGTTCATCCTACGTACCTACCTATATCTTACAAATTTAGAATCAGACACAAATTCATATCTTTCTTCATTACATATAAAATTTATAGATAAATTAATAAAAAAATAAACAGTTGCGCTGTTTGTTACATAGCGACAAGACGTATTAACTATTGGTGCTTTAATATTATTTGCCAAAATATAATAGTTTTCAACAATAACTTTGTAAATATAAAAGTGATTTACATATGTTTAACGTTCGTCAAGTGCATCGTGATCTACTTCGTGCGTCAAGACGTTAATGAGCTTCATATTGAAAAAACATACCGCAACCGATAGGTCATTGACCACACATAAACAACGTACAAAACTGATAACTATTTTTGCCCGGTCAACTTAAACAGTTGTTGGAACAGAGGTTTCGAACGCACCGCATACGCAGTCGACACAGGTTCAAATCTCACTTGTGCGCATCTATTTTTTTTTTTTTTGGTTACGAAGTAATAATATGGAGTTCGCCTGCTGTAGCAAATCAATAAATGATGCTGAAGATCCTATTGTATGTACATCTTGCGATAGGGAATTCCATGTAGCTTGTATGCTACAGCTAAAAGATCAAGAACTAAAACCGGACGATGATCTTAGACTCTCCTGGCGGTGTTCATCGTGTACCTCAAATAATTCTCGGGACAACAAATCTGATACCCCAATTCGCAATGTCACAAAGCGGTCCAAGCAAAAAACTGATAAGAGTACGTCTTCTGAAAGAAATACACATAAGGTAAATCTCACTGCGCTACAAATATCAAGAGATGAAATTCGAAATGTTATTAGATCTGAGTTTAAAGAGGCTTTTTCTGGATTTCAAAATATCCTTGAGGATGTTAAAAAGGAAATTTTGTCACTCCAAAACTCTGTGAAATTTTTAAGTGATACTCATGATGCGATTCTTAAGAGACTAGAAACAGCCGAGAATGGGATAAAAAAGTGTGATGCATTATATTCCGATGTAAAAAACTGCCAATTATCTATGATAAGCCTCCAAAATGAAATTAATAATAAGGAACAATGGTCCAGGCGTTCTAATGTTGAGATTATTGGCCTTCCCGAATTCAAAAACGAAAATTTAATGACAACAATGAATAAGTTATCGGAACTGGTGGATCACTCAGCTTACAGTCATTCGGACATCGATTTTATAACCCGCGTGGTCCCTAAAAACAATGCTTCTAAAAAACCAAGACCCGTAATTATTCGATTTTTGTCTAGATGGAAGAAGGATGATTTCCTTGCTAGATTACGAGCAAAGAAGAATATCAGGGCTTGCGACCTTGGCTACGTGGGAAATACTAATCGTGTTTACTTTAACGATCACCTAACAAGTGCTAATAAGGCGCTTCTTCGTAAAACAAATGAAATAGCTCGCGATAAAAAATATACGTATATTTGGGTAAAAAACTGTTCTATTATGGCTAGAAAAACTGACACTAGCCCTGTTATTCATATACTTAACGAATGTGATTTAAAAAAATTGTAATACGCGCAATTAATTTATCCAACATATTATATATAAGTACGTTTGGTGGCTTCTTTATAAATTTACTAAAATTATGTTGGCTTTTCTATTTAATTGTAATTTTATTAGGCTTTGAGAGAGAGATGAAACTGCTAAATCTGTTTAACGTTTATTCTATTTGTATAATTTTGGAAAGGAGAATTATTATAATTAATTTAGATGAAATGGTCAGTTTAAATGTATTTAGTATAATTCTTAAGTCTTATATGATTTATAAATTACTTATTTCGCAATGGTATCCAAAAAAGCGATTTTGTACCAAAACGTGCGAGGTCTCAGAACAAAAACTTCTGAGTTTTTTTCAAATATATTAAATTGTGAACATGACATAATTTGTCTAACTGAAACGTGGTTTTTACCTGGAATTTTTGATTCAGAAATTTTTGATAGTCGCTACAAAAACGATAAAATGGGAGGCGGTGTCATGATTGCGGTGCGTAACGGACTCGTTGTTAAAGACCCTGTCTTTTTGCCGTCAAACGATATTGTTTCCTGTGACGTTTTTTCATTATGCGTAGCTTTAAGGACAAAAGGTAAGCCCGTTAATTGTAGATTTTTTTGTTGTTATTTTCCTCAGTCGTATTCACAATTTCAAGATCAGTTGAACTTTTATGAACGTATCTCTGAATTAGTGATATTGAATCCGAAAGATATATTTTTAATAGTTGGTGATTTTAATGTTCCCAGTGCTATTTGGTCTCCTTCGTCCACATCCGCTGAGCTCTGTGAGAATATTGGAAACTCAATGGTCAATGCAATGTCTTCCTTCATGTCCTTAAATAACTTTTCCCAATATAACTTAGTCTCAAACAACAATAATCGCCAATTAGACCTTGTCTTCAGTAACTCAAATTGTAGGGTTATGCGCTGTGAAACACCTTTAGTAAAGGAAGATTTACACCATCCCACGTTGGATATTATGTTAATAGATATTAACATTAGTAGCTTTCTTAGCCCTCCTCGTATTGTTAAACTTTTTCATAAAGCTGACTATAAAATAATTAATGAATTATTGGCTAACATTGATTGGTCGGTTATTTCTGATTACTATGATATTGACACATCCGTTGAGAAATTCTATTACATAATCAATGATATAATTACAATGAATATTCCTTCTAAAGTGGTTGTTGATCTTAGTAAGTATCCAGCGTGGTATTCTCCTGCAGTTATTAAAATTATTAAAGAAAAACTAAAATATCACAAAAAATGGAAAATGTATGATAATTACAGTGATTACAGTACTTTTAAATTACTTCGTGATAGACAAAAAAGGGTTGAAAAGACATGCTACGATAACTATCTTGATTTTGCGGAAAATAATATTTTGAGAAACTCTAAGTGTTTTTGGACATTTGTCAAGACCAAACAGAATACAAACGACATATCTGAGCGGCTATATTATAACGATATCTCAACAAGTGACGGTCAGCAAATAAGCAATCTATTTAATGAATATTTCTATACATCCTTTGAACATAGTACACATCTTAACAATTTTTCCTGTAACAGTCAAAATAATAGTGGATATGCTAATACAATTAATTTGTCATCTGTTGATATTTCACTTGCTGATGTTCGTAAGTATTTGAAAACCTTAAATATTAAAAAAGGTAGCGGACCCGACGGTATACCACCTCTTTTTCTAAGTAAATGCTATATGACTATATCTATTCCTTTACATTTATAGTTTTGTATTTCCCTTCATACATGTACTATGCCTTCAATTTGGAAACAGTCTTATGTTGTGCCTATTTTTAAAAAGGGAGATAGACATGATATCAAAAATTATCGTCCTATTTCGAAATTAAGTTCAATTCCAAAACTTTTTGAACGTATAATTTATGACAAAATCTTTCCAAGCATACGTCCCATAATTATTGACCAGCAGCATGGATTTATTAACAAGAAATCAACTGAAACTAATTTGTGTGAATTCACTGACTATGTTTTGACTGCAATGGACAAAGGATATCAGGTGGACGTTGTGTACACCGATTACTCCAAAGCGTTTGACAAAATCTCTCATTCTATCTCAATAGCAAAAATGGAGTTCATCGGTGTACATGGTGACCTCCTTAGATGGATCAAGTCATATTTATTGAATAGAAGTCAAGCCGTGACTGTGAAAGGATGTTGCTCATCTTTTCTACCCGTTCCATCTGGAGGCCCTCAAGGCTCATATCTTGGACCACTGTTTTTTAATATATATATAAATGATGTTGTTTCGGTATTTGCATCTTCTAAATTTCTATTATATGCTGATGATACAAAAACTTATAAAATTATTAAGAGTGTTGATGATTGTATTAGTCTGCAAAAAGATTTGAACTTACTTAGCGATTATTGTACTACCAATTCGCTGTTTTTGAATACAAAGAAATGTAATTGTATAACATATACCAGAAAAAGAAAAGTGATCATTTACAACTACCGATTTAAGGAAGATGATATAAAACGTGTATCAGTGGTCAAAGATCTTGGAATAACACTCGATTCTAAACTTCTTTTCGATGAACACATAAATTCCATAACTTCTAAAGCGTTTCGTATGCTAGGATTTGTGCTGAGGATTTCCAGAGAGTTTAAGCGTGTTTCAACTTTTGCTCTTTTATATAAATCATTTGTGAGACCTATTCTAGAATACGCTTGCACTGTCTGGAATCCACAGTATAGTAAATATATAGAATTCATCGAAAATATTCAGGAAAAGTTTTTAAAATATTTAAAATTTTCGTCTATAAATAATTTGAATCAAGTAGAAAGGATACCGACAACTGAACAGAGACGACTTGAACGTGATATGGTGTTTTTATATAAATTGATCCACAACATATTTGATTCCCCTTATCTCCTTTCTAAAATAAATATCAAGTGTCCTCGCCCTGGTAGTCGCAACAAATCTATTTTTGATTTTCCATTGACAAAGACTAAATGTGCAGCAAATGCACTTATTAATAGATCATCTAAACAGTACAATAAAACATTTATTGAATGTGATATATTTCATCTCTCCCTTAAAAAATTCAAACTGCAAGTAAAAGAAATGTTATACTCTGAAGAGTCTTAATTTACTCATGCATTTTTAATTAATTAATTATAATTTGATTATTTATTATTAAATTATGTTTTATTGATTTAAAAATTAAATTTATATTAAATTAAATTATATAAATGAATTATATAATTTCATGCACCTATTAAATATAAAAAATGTCTTGTTTTGTAATTACTTATGATTAATTTATAAATGGAAACTGTTTTGGTTTAAGAATTGTTTTATATTTTTTATTTTATTGTAATTATTTCACTGTTTGTTTCCTGTACACTAAATAAATAAATAAATAAATATCCACATATGGAAGTAAGCAGACAGAGAATTGCTGACCAACGTAGAGCTATTATATTATATTATATTATACAAAAGAAATTATTACCACAAGAAACCATTGATCAGATTTACGATGAAGTTAGATCAGAATTGCAAGTAATCCAAACTCAGTTACAACAAAACGCTACAAATCTTAAAACATCCTAACAGGAAATCTTAACACACTAACAGGAAAACGTATGAAATGGACAAATGAATGCAATGAAGCAATTATTAGGATTTATTTCAAAATAACACAATTAGAGACTAATAAGACCGCTTATAGAAAACGTTTGTATGAAGAGTTTATAAACTTATACCCAGAGTTTACACACATTACAGAGCAAAGATTAGCGGATCAACGAAGGGCCTGCCTGACATCAAAATCAGGCAAAGTGATGTGCGTGCGGAGCTGCAATCACTTGATATACGGAAAGCTAGCGGTCCCGATGGAATATCAGCCATTGTGCTGAAGAAGTGCGCGGCGGAGCTGTCTCCTGTGTTAACGCGCCTGTTCCAACTTTCTCTCTCTTCGGGATGTGTGCCGGGAGCTTGGAGAAGAGCTAATGTGCAAGCGGTTCCCAAAAAAGGGGATCGGTCTGACCCGGCAAATTATCGACCAATAGCTATCACCTCAGTACTTTGTAAGGTGATGGAACGGATTTTAAACAACCAACTGATCCATTACCTAGAAGATCACTGTCTGATTAATGATCGTCAGTACGGGTTTCGACCAAAACGGTCCACAGGTGATCTTCTAGCGTACGTAACACACCTCTGGGGTGAAGCTATCGACAAGCATGGAGAATCGTTGGCTGTCAGCCTCGATATCTCCAAGGCTTTCGACAGGGTATGGCACAGAAGTCTTCTCTCCAAGCTGCCGGCATATGGTCTGCCTGCTCAGCTATGCACCTGGATTGCCAGCTTCCTACACAAGCGTAGCCTTCGTGTTTTAGTAGATGGTTGCGCTTCACAATTCTATGTAGTGAATGCTGGGGTCCCCCAGGGATCTGTGCTATCTCCGACACTCTTTCGTTTGCATATCAATGATATGCTCTCCCTTGGGAACATACATTGCTATGCAGATGATAGTACAGTGCATGGTGGATACCACAGACGCGCAGTAGCTGGGCGGGCGGAAACTTAGGAGAGGCGGGAGAATCTTGTCATTGAACTCGATAGGACGTTAGAGCTCATCGCCAAATGGGGTTCTGATAATCTTGTTGAGTTTAATGCCAAGAAAACACAGGTATGCGCTATCACAGCGAAAAAGTCACCATTTTACCCTCATCCCTCCCTCTGTGGCACACCGCTGATGATACAAAGCAAAATCGCCATGCTGGGGATGGACGTTCGCTGCGACCTTAGTCCAAGGGATTACATCGAGGCTATTATAAAAACAGCTTCACGGAAACTCGGAGTTCTGAACAAGGTGCGGCGTTTTTTCACGCCACAACAACTGTGCCTGTTATACAAAACACAGGTATGGTCTTGCGTTGAATATTGCTCGCACCTTTGGGATGGCTCCGCTAAGTACCTACTAGAGGCCTTGGACCGGTTGCAGCGACGTGCAGTACGCATTATTGGCGACGTAAAGGTCACAAACACCCTTGAACCTATACAATTGTGTCGCGAGATAGCAGCATTGATTGTCATAGTAATTGTAGTCATATGCATATGTGTCATTAATAGAGAAAGTTGGTTTATTTTGCACTACGGTTCTCATTCTGTCCTGTTCCGTCGTGATTTAAGTTAGGCCTATAACCAAATTGTGTTTGGGGTCTATAATTATTACTATTAAAAGGTGGACGGTAAGCTAACTGTTGCATAGGTCGGTGTCCGTATTGAGGATTAATTCTAAGCCAGGCTATTTTTTAATGATTTTATTTTTTGAGGGCTATTTTTGGAATTCAACCTTTAGATTAATGTAGACCGATTTTTAAAGTTAGCAAAATCTTAACACTAGCCGGATTGTATATAATGGATGTAGTCATGTTTGTAAAAAAATATCCAAATTTATTCGAAAAAGCAGGTGATAGAAGCAGACTTGGATTAATAAATCCTACTAGGTTATTGATACCATCTCGCCACTGTGCTCTCTTCCGAAAAAAATTCCTACATAATGTGCATCAAAATATTTAATAATATACCAAATAGCTTAAGGGATATTACCGTTAAGGTTAGTAAGGTCTAAGCTTAAAAAATGGTTAATAGATAAAAAAAATTACTATATAAATGAATATTTCGAAAAAACAAATTATTCAATGTTTACTGCAAAAAACAAAAAGATAAAAGCCTACACTGAACCTACTATTAATTCCGAACAGATAAATAAAAAGACGTCGGAAAAATATCTTGGTTTGATACTCGACAATAAGCTGACATGGGAACCACACATCCAAAAAATCATATCAAAATTATCATCGTTGACCAGAGCTCTTCGTGGTGTAGCGCGATGTTTACCGCGAAAAGTAAAATATCTGATATATAACTCATTGGTGAAACCACATTCGATTACTCAATTGAGATCTGGGGGACTGCGGCGAAAGTACACCTTAAGAAAATACAAACCGCTCAAAATAAATTGATTAAAGTGTTATTTAACTGCAACTTCCTAACATCATCTGAAAAAAATTATAAAAATACTAAAATAGTAAATATCGCACAAACATATGCCTATAAAACGTGCTTTCAGCTCGAACTCCAAAACCGATTCGATTGCCTAGCAGACTGCGAGGAGGTGGACACATACAACGACAGGTTTGTGGAAATTGTCCGTACGGCTGGGTCTAAGACCTTCAAGACCAGCCGTACAAAAGGAACCAAAAACATCTCTGTCTCTACCCTACGGCATATGGAGGAAAAGGCTGAAGGTTAAACCCGCCATGTAGTTTCAAAAGGCCTTCGATACGTTCGTATTTGGTCTCATAGAACTTATCTCGAGCAGTTCGAATTTTTCTAGCAATGAGCTTATCCAATTCGTCGTACCTCTTTGGGTCTGCGGTTTTATGTGTTCGGCGTTCATCCATTAATTTCAGGATCTCCTCAGTCATCCATTGCTGCTTCTTGACTAGATGGTCAGGCTGCAGATAAGTCCGACAAATATTGCTGACCGTATCCTTGAGTATTGACCGCGTTGTCAAAGATGTTGATGGGCAGGTCATGTCCTCGTTAGCCCATTCGTTTATAGCATTTGAAACTCTTGCTTTAACTATGGATTCTTTCAACATATTTAAATCTGTGCGAAAATTTTGTTTTTGCTGAGCCAATTTTTTAAATTTACAGTGTAGTGTTGCTGCGACAGGATTATGATCAGACTTTATATCTGCTCCCGGTTATGTAACACAGTCCTTGATTGAATTTCGAAATCTTTTGTTGACCAATACAAAATCTATTTGATTACGAACTATGTTATCAGCTGCATGTTGTGGCGAGGTCCAGGTGTACAAACGACGAGGATGAAGCTTAAAGAGGGTATTTGCTAGCATAAATCCTTTCTCTTGGCAGAACTCTATTAAAGTATCACCTCTTTCATTTCTGGTTCCTAATCCGTAATCCCCTGTCACCCCTGGTACAGACATGGAACCAACCTTAGCGTTGAAGTCGCCCATTATTACATTTAAATCATGTTTTTTGGTATATTGCAAGAGAGTTTCAACTTGACCATAGAACTCCTCAATTTCAGTCAAAGGCCGAATTACACTCTGGAGGAAACGTGAAATTGTATGAATTAGTGTTATTTTCATTATACGCAGTTGCAGTTACGGCAAGCTGCCTCCCTATACTAGAAAATTAATTATTTACAGAGTCTATGCTATTATTTATATTATTGTTAGGACTTAAAAGAGTTTCAGCTGACGTTTTCTGTTTTGTATAATCTATAATTGATTTGATTGCATTCCAAGATTCTTTATTAGTTTTTGCATTACATAAAAGCGTTTTCTCAAAGTTTCTTTTAAGCTTTCTCAACAGAGAGTTACAAAAGTTCCGGTATCGCTTATATGTAACCTCGAGAATTACGTTATTTGGTTCATTTTTGTGTAGTTTATCTCTATTCCGGATACAACGTAGAAGTCCAGTGGTTATCCATGGTTTAAGTGTTTTTTTTTTACTAGGTATACGGCTAATTTCAGAGTTCCGCTTAACAGAACTAGACAGTATATCAACAAACCTTGATGCTGTTTCATTAGCATCGCAAGAGGGAGTGATAAAAGAGAAGTCTACTGTCTCTTACTACTTAATGCAGGCATCAAAATTAATTCTTTGTAAGAGGTTGGTTTTTTAGACTTCTAAGTCTATGGGCGAGGGCGAGGTCAATGCTGAGCAGTACTGAGGCATGGTAGAATCAACTACAAATACTGATGCTCGAAATACTGTTTTTAGCATAATATGGTCTAGACAGTTGTGCAACCTAGTAGGATATGTGTGCCCAGGCAATAGTTCCAGTTCAGCGGTTACATTTAGGTAAGCTGCACAGTTCCTATCAATAGAACAGGCTTTAATATCTATGTTTATATCTCCGGCAACTATCAAGTTATTTCTCGGGTTAATAAGACGAATAATATTATCAATAGAGTTTAAAAAACTGTCTGTGCATTGTATGGACGGGGATCTATAAATAGCCAAAATGAATATGTCTGGTTCAGTTTTAATAAGTAAAAAGTTGCCTCCTATTGCTTCGGGTTCCGTTATAGAACATTTTATGTCTTTTTTCACGTATATGATACCATCGTTTTGATTAAGGCAATTACTCGAGTAATAATAATCATAGTTAGCAATAATAGGATTAGGTTTGTGACTATTTAACCAGCATTCCGTTAATATTATAATGTCACTGTCAAACTTGAAGCGCGACAACTGAAGTGTTAAATGATCGAAATTTTTATATATACTACGAATATTTTGACTATATTTAATAAGTTGCATGTTTCTGTATCACATAAATACGCAGATGCTACATTAATGTTATCTATATCCGTTGAGATAATATCATTTGAATCAATCATTGCAAATGACAGGTATTAATTTGGTACAAAATAGAATGTTAAAGAATACATGCTTTGTAAGAACTAGGAATGCTAATTGTAATAAATCTGTATTGAGATTGCTATTTGTGAAACATATTATTGTGTGTATGTGTATAAAAGTTAGTCGAGGTACATGTGAGTGAAATATGTGTACTGATACTTTGTGGAACAGTATATATAAAATAAAAACAGAGGGGTTGTTACAGTGACATAATTTGATGAGTAAATTAAGCTTAACATTAAAAAGGCATATCAAACGTAACAGATAATTAATTGCAAAGGGCAAACAACCAGGGCCAGATAGTATATACGATAGGTATTCGGGGTCAACTTTTTAGAAAGGAAGACTGGTTTGGCAGGTCCATCTAATTTCAGGTGGGTCGTGTTGAATTTATTTTCCTTATGCCTATTATTAAACTGTCAAGTGCCTTTAATCATATTTATATATAAACAAACAGTCTTTTCAAAGCTGGCGCTGCTAATAGAATTCAAATCAAATTAAGTTTAACTTATTGCATTAAATAATTAAATTTGACTCAGAATAATGATATTGTTTCTAAAGGATTTTATTTTGAATGTTGTCAAAGTAATTTAAGCCCTTTAACAATAAATTAAAAATTAAAAGTGTCTTTAAAAGTTTCAAACAATCAAAACAGAGTCTACTATAAATTAAATATTGTTATAATAGCTAGATAAATAATAGTTTTTTTGAGGCTGAGCTGAGTTATGATTATACTATCATTTCTCTGATTATACTGTCAATAGTAAACACTCGAATTATGTCTATATTGAATGTATGTAATGTATGTATACTTGAATTAATTTACATGATTTTTTCATTTATTTTTCAAGATGGCATTATTTGCACTTCTTCCATATAATTGCGATGAAGACACAATATAGTCCCGTGTAAATTAAAATGATAACAAAAAAACAATGTACAAAGGTTGGGGAAGAAGAGACCCGGGGAGGAACGAAGTCCTTTGCGATATTTTTTCGTGTGCGAATGGACTTCAGGAACAGCCTTGCTACTGGATAAGTGCCGATGAGCAAACCGTTCAATTGTGACATGCTCACACGCACATTTTCGTTATTTTGCTTTGCTCTATTATTACGCATGCTTGATGCTTTATTAGTTCGTCGGCTCAAATGGGCCCCCTTGCGTCTTGCTGGCATTTTTAACTGTAACACATACATACAAATAGACCAAATCTTCAATCTTTTAGTATTTTACCAACCTTTTCAATATCATAAAACTTGTTTGTATTTCTTATCGATTAAATAAATCGTTAAATATTTTGCAAATTTTTAAATGTCAAAACGACGCGACGCTTCTCGTGAATGACGTAGACGAAAGCTTGAGGTAATGAGGTTCACTAAAAGTAATTATTTTGATATTGTTCATACAAAAATACTAAAATAGTGATTACAAAATGGGATGATGGGTTAGGAGGGTGAAAATTTGGGGTTAGGTTCAAATCCTAGGTCAGGCTAATAAAAAGTTATTGGGTTTTTCTATATAAAATTCTCAGGAGCAGCCCGGAGTCTGGAAGTTGGAAGTGTGTAGACTCCCGTGTCTCGGAAAGCACGTAAGGCCGTTGTTTCTGCACCTGAACTCTTTCCGGTTGTGTCCGATTGGTCCCATCGGATTATGAGAGTTCGGGAATATACTGCACCTGTGTTTGCGCACTATAATATCCTGCGCAGTTGGCTCATCTCTCTTGAGATTGGCCGCTGTGGTAGAACTCGCTCCGGAAGACATTTTTGTTATCGTGTTTCGTCATGTCCGACTTTGTATATAAGTGACTGTCTTTATTGTTTCAGTTAGCTGTGACATATGCTCCTTAATCATCCTATGTGATCTTACGTGATCCTTAAACACCTGCTCAGAGAATTACTTGAAATTAAAATTTAACATGACGAGTGTGCCGCGCATATACTTCAATTTCGATTGAAACATAACCTATCATATAATCTTAACATCTTTATTTTTCTTTATATACGTTTATGACCTCACGTCCTTTCAATGGCTAATTACTATACAAAGCAATGTTAAATTCTCGTTACATACTTATTACCATTTTCGGTAAGGAAATTTAAAATATTTATAATATTTAGGGTTGAGTTCTAAATGTAATATATATAAGTCATATAGGATTCTGTTTTATATTATTTCCTAGGGGGCAAGACCCACTCGAAAACCCGTAAATAATTTCCATTTATCATGTTATGTTGCTCATGTTGAGAATGAATAATAAATAAGGTATATTGATCTGTACAATATTTTAATATGATAAAATAGACTGACCGAAAACTTAGTGTAAATTAATTTACATATAGTATAGTAACAGCCTGTGAATGCCCCACTGCTGGGCTAAGGTCTCCTCTCCATTTTTGAGAAGAAGGTATGGAGCTTATTCCACCACGCTGCACCAATGCGGGTTGGTAGAATACACATGTGGCAGAATTTCAATGAAATTAGACACATGCAGGTTTCCTCACGACGTTTTCCTTCACCGTTAAGCACGAGATGAATTATAAACACAAATTAAGCACATGAAAATTCAGTGGTGCTTGCCCGGGTTTGAACCCACGATCATCGGTTAAGATTCATGCATTCTTACCACTGGGCCATCTCAGCTATATAGAATAAATAAATTTAATTGAACATAATATTATAATTATGATTATTAAAAGCCTGCGTGAATAAATACCTCAAAATTTGTTAGACGTATATATAATTTTTAGTAAATATATAAAATAAAAAAATATGTCATTGTCAACACAACACTATAATATGTTTTGTACTAAACAGCAGTACTTGGTATTGTTGTGTTCCGGTTTGAAGGGGTAGTGAGCCAGTGTAATTACAGGCACAAGGGACATAACATCTTAGTTC
The DNA here is from genome assembly GCF_905147045.1 of Nymphalis io. Taxonomy (NCBI): domain Eukaryota; kingdom Metazoa; phylum Arthropoda; class Insecta; order Lepidoptera; family Nymphalidae; genus Nymphalis; species Nymphalis io. The sequence continues at coordinate 2,904,688 of NC_065914.1, forward strand.
ACAAGGTTGGTATCGCATTGGTGATGTAAGCGATGGTTAACGTTTCTTACAATGCCAATGTCTATGGGCGTTGGTGACCACTTACCATCAGGTGGCCCATATGCTCGTCCGCCTTCCTATTCTATAAAAAAAATCACACGGAACATTATCTTAAATGTTAATCATAAACTTTATTTATATAAAAGGTAAGGCATATTTGATTTATTGCAATCAACGTCACTTTCAGTCATAATCTAGATTCGAGAATTGAGTTCGATATCGTTTGGTCGACTAAACTAAATAACTACAAATAATATCGGAAATATATATTAAAAAAGGATTTTATTAAAACTTAAATTCGTCATTTTCCAAGATTATATTAATATTAAAATTCCGAGAAGAACTGACAACAAACTCACTAGTTACTAATTTGATTCCCTAGCACGATACCTAAATTAATATTAATCTTTGTATTTATATATATTTCTTTGTGATTGCATAAAATTAAACATAAGTACTATTATATCAATGTTATAAAATAATAGCAAAACAAGCGTGAAATTAAATTGTGACGAAAAACCTTTAAGTTTAGAATGTTAGTGTACATAATGCTCATTTGAATTGCACATAAAATATTTAAATTAAAATCGGATGAAAATAGAAATACGACCCAATGTCATTTCAAAGCATACAGTATTTAATAAAACTAGATTTTCATTACATACCTATAAAAACTTCCGTTAACATATTTATTATAGTTAGCGTTCCGTTACTAGCAATAAGTCAAATAGTTTGTTTTATATAATTGGCGCACTTGGGAGGCAAGACCGACTCGTAAGCCGTGACGGCAAACGGCGTGTCGCTCTCCTATACAGTCACTTCATGCCCCCTCTCCCCCGCTACCCTCTACTTCCTTGTGTTGAAATAATCGTCTCAACTTAAAAGAGAACCAGAAAAAATTCTAAAACTATTATATATATATAATCTTTCAAAAGTCAGATAGATGATCCGAAAGAAATTTAACCAATAGAAGTACTTTTTTCTCGCTTGAAAAACGCCTATTGCGTGTCGCCCATGAAGTGTGGGGGGCAGCGGAGTGCGGTGTGGAACTCGAGCGTCACTGAATAGTTTGCGTATGCGCCTTGCGTATATGGTTGGCCTCAACCTCGGTCTTCTTCAGCGAAGTGAGACAGTGGAGGCACTCTATACATTTCATCTACTATTTTATTGCAAATTCTCTAAGAACATATATTCATTAATTTTCACTGATAATGGTGTATTCCACCAACCCGCATTGGACAAGTGTGGTGGAATAACCTTCTAGAAAAGGAGAGGCCTTAGCTCAGCAGAAAGACACTCACAGGCTGTTACTGTACTGTACTGTAATTTTCATATAGGATACAATATGATGATGAAAATTAGTAACTACGAAATTTGTTGTCGAATCTTCTCCGAGTTTTAACATTGATATAATCATGGAAAATGACAAATTTTATTTCTGATAAAAGCCTACTTAAATAAATACTTTTACTGATTCCGATATTTATATACTCGTATATATTGTATTGTGTTTTGGTCTATTTTAAATCTCACGGAACATTGTTTTCATAATTAAATTTAAACTTGCCTTGAACTATATCGATATAAAAGGAGGCAAAAATATATTCGGTTTATTGTTAACGTCTGTCGCATTCTAGTTTCTACTAATTTCGTGAATCAAGTTCGACATCTTTTTGCTCGTCTTTAATGCTAAAGTGGGAGTACAAGACAGCGGTGAATCGAAAGTCGGACCTTACGGCTTGGGCTGCAGAAATCACAGGGGGCAAATGCTGGTAAACTTTCTCGAAGCGCAGGGGCTCTTTTTGATGAATTCTTTTTTTCAAAAGAAGCTTCAGAAGAGGTGGACCTGGCGAAGCCCCGATAACGTGACAAGGAACGAGATAGACTTTATCATTTCGAATAAAAGGCACATATTTAAAGATGTTTCAGTGATCAACAGGTTTAATACCGGAAGTGATCACCGCTTGGTTCGAGGCACTCTAAATATCGACTTCAAAGCCGAAAGATCGAGAAAGACGAGGTCTACTCTCCGACCTACCATGCTCCAAACTGCTCAAGGCTCCGAAAAGTTCCAAATGGAACTTCAAAATCAATTCACTGCGTTGGAAACCGTAAGCAGCATTGATGAGAAAACCGACACGCTGGTCAAAATATTGCAAAACACATCCCGCAAGTGTTTTCCGCCACAGAGAAGAGACAACGCACCAAAACTCTCTGCTGAGACACTCGAGCTCATGAGAAAACGACGAGAACTACCATCGTTTTTGTCATATAAGGCCTTAAACCGAACAACAAAAACGCTGACGCGACGCGATCTCCGATGCTCCAATACCCGTGCCATCAAGGCTGCGATTGAGCAAAATCGGGGATCGAAAGTGTTCGCTCGCAAGTTTGGGAGGCCGCGTCTGACAAAACTTAAAACTGAAAATGGTGGGGTCGTTACCTCTAGGCCTGAGATTGTCGGAGAAGTAGAGAGGTTTTATGGGCAGTTGTTCTCTTCAAGATCGGATAAACCCGTGGGAATCAGTATTGATGACCAGCGCGCCCCTCTTATGCGCCATTACTCCGAGGAGCTCCCGGTCGTTGACCAAGGCGAGATTAGGGCGGCTCTAGAACAGCTTAAAACAACAAAGCTCCGGGAGATGACGGAATCACAACAGAGTTGCTTACGGCAGGCGGGACTCCGGTCCTGAAAGAGCTAGCAAGACTCTTTAATTCCGTCATCCAACATGGCAAGACCCCGGAAACGTGGAGTGGGAGTGTGGTGGTACTGTTTTTCAAGAAAGTTGATAAAACCCTCTTGAAAAACTACAGACCAATCTCCCTCCTGAGTCACGTGTATAAGCTGTTCTCAAGAGTCGTCACGAACCGTCTCGCCAGACGACTTGACGAGTTCCAGCCCCCAGAGCAAGCCGGTCTTCGATCAGGCTACAGCACCGTGGACCACATCCATACTGTTCGGCAGATTGTGCAGAAGACCGAAGAGTACAATCAGCCGCTGTGTATGGAATTTGTGGACTACAAGAAAGCCTTCGACTCCATCGAAACCTGGGCAGTGCTCGACTCGTTGCAGAGATGTCATATCGACTGGAGATATATCGAGGTACTGAGATGTCTGTACAATGCTGCTACAATGACTGTCCACATCCAAGACTGTAAGACGAAGGCGATCCAACTGCGCAGAGGGGTGAGACAGGGGGGTGTAATATCCCCGAAACTGTTCACCAACGCGTTGGAAGACGTTTTCAAGACGCTGGATTGGACTGGGTATGGAGTTAATGTAAACGGCGAGTACATCTCACACCTTCGATTTGCCGATGATATCGTCATCATAGCAGAGTCGCTGGAACAACTCACCGAAATGCTGCGTAGCCTAGGCGAGTCTTCCCGGTGTGTCGGTCTCGGTATGAACTTGGACAAGACCAAGGTCATGTTCAATAGGCAAGTCGTGCCGGGAACGATATACGTCGAGGGGAAACCTCTCGAAGTTGTTAGTGAATATACCTACCTAGGACAGATAATAAAAGTCGGTAGGAACAACTTCGAGAAGGAAGCCGATCGAAGAATTCGCTTGGGATGGGCAGCATTTGGCAACCTTCGTCAAGTCCTCAAGTCGTCTATACCGCAATTTTTGAAGACGAAAGTCTTCAACCAATGCGTCTTACCTGCCATGACATACGGTGCCGAAACGTGGACACTAACTGCGGGACTAGTCCACAAATTCAAAGTCGCTCAGCGTGCTATGGAGCGAGCTATGCTCGGAGTATCTTTGAAGGATAAGATCAGAAATGAAAAGAACCGGAGTCACCGACAAAGCTTGCAAAATTAGTAGGCTGAAGTGGCAGTGGGCTGGTCACGTATATCGTAGGACCGATGGTCGTTGGAGCAGACGAGTCCTAGAGTGGAGACCGCGAATCGGCAAGCGCAGCGTAGGGCGCCCTCCAGCCAGGTGGACCGATGACCTTAAAAAGGTGGCGGGCACCAACTGGATGCGGAAGGCGGAGGACAGGGAGCTTTGGCGCACCTTGGGAGAGGCCTATGTTCAGCAGTGGACAATGATTGGCTGTTGATTGATTGATTGATGGAAAAGCCACCGTGTTGTTATCTATTGAGTGATATTTCTATTAGACGGTTTTTTCATATACAACACGTCAATTTAATTAGAAATAAATTATTACCAAGGACATTTTGTTTCAATAAAATTCATTTTTGCAGTTTTTTTTTGGTTGCATAGTTTAAGAGATAATTTAAAATATCAAATACGCGAGACAATTTTATTAATGTTCGGCCAATCGATCACAAGTAAAATGTTTACAGCCCAACGAAGTGGGCACGGGTCAGCTAGTAAGTAACATACAAAATAAACTGGAGGCGATCGTTTCATTCCCAAGGTGTGCAAAGTACAAACTAATCAAAGATAAATTATAGACACACAACACACGAGTCTTGCGATGTTATCACACAGTAATGTGTATATATAAGTCTACACTAATCTACACTAGTATATAAAGGGGAAGAGTTTATTCGTTTGATCCCGCTAATCTCAGGAACTACTAGTTCGAATTGTTTTTTTTTTTTTTCAGTTGGATAGCCTATTTATCGAGAAAGGTTTTAGGTTATATAACATCACGCTACAATCAATACGAGCGGAACATCAATGAAAAATGTTGCAAAAATGGGAATTTATACCTTTTGAGAGCTTCCGTTGCACGCGCTGTGTAAACGGTTAAAGTTACATGACAATCATGTGTGACGAAATTGTTCCTCTTAAAAAGTTCTAAAAGAAGTACGCGATAGCATGTGTCTATCTTTTGAGGTTGACTCACTATAATCTATAATCAAGGGACATAAAATCTTAGTTCCCAAGGTTGGTGGCGCATTGGCTATAAGCGATGGTTGACATTTCTTACAATGCCAATGTCTAAGGGCGTTTGGTGACCACTTACCATCAGGTGGCCCATATGCTCGTCCGCCTTCCTATTCTATAAAAAAAAAAAAAACTTTTTGTATTGTATGCAATTTGTTCTAAAATAATGCTTTATTTTTTTGTTTTTATAAACATGGCATTAATTATTATAATAATAATAATAAATAATCTTTATTGACATTAAAAGTTACAAATTATAATGAAGTTCCTGATTTCTGAGCTAGGCTCATGTATTACAGAAATTAATTCTTATGAAAAATATCGTGATAAGATCATACAGTTTTTAGTACCTTTTTATAGTTTTGAGATATTTCAACAGGTAGTTAATAGATGGTTTGAAAACACTCGTACTTAAGCATTTGTTTTCGGTTTGTAAATTAAAGTTTGTAGGTTAGGTAGGTATTTCGTTTCGTCGCCGCATATAATTTTTTCTCATTGTTTTTTGAAATTTATAATTAGTCGGTTACTTGATAATATGTACTTTTTTTTAAATACCCAAATTTAACTTTCAGTTTTAAAAGGTTACAATACCCTGGGAAGGTGTCGTTTGCAGTCAAAGTAAATAAACACAGAGAAAGAAATTTAAGTATGTCGGAATAATTTTAAGGGACTGATGTTTTTTTCATGGCCAATTGTATGTTGTCCTATCGGTTATATAAATAAACCAATAAATACTAACATGAAACTAACTGCCATGAAAAAAAAAAATCGTAAAAATATCGTAAATAATCAAATATTATAAGTGATTTCTTTAAGTTATACGCGGGTAATAAATTGTTTTGTCATATTATTGTTTTAGACAAGATGAGGTGCATCGAAGATATTCAAGAAGAAGCGCGAGCAACGAATGACGCAATTAAGAAGGCAATTTCCAGCGAAGACTCTTCCGTGCAGAAGTTTTACGACAGCGCTGTGGTCTTTGTCACTGACGGGTCAGGATTTGTTGGCAAACACATGATCGAGAAAATCTTTAGGTATTTAGAGTTTTAATTTATTTTTAAAGAATGTCTTTAAAGAATTATATTTGATTTAATGGTACTGTATCGTAAGGTCCTCCACATCGATTTCGGCCCCAGCGGCCAATCTCAAGAGAGATTAGCTAACTGCGCAGGAGAACTAGTGTGTGCGTAAACACAGGCGCACTCTCTATTTCCTAACTCTCATGATCCAATAGGACGGCAATCCGAAACGACCGGAAAGAGTTCAGGTGCAGGACCAACGGCTTTACGTGCTTTCCGAGGTACGGGAGCAAATACACTTCCAACTTTCAGACTCCGGGCTGCTACTTAGAATTTTCTGACAGAAAAACCCAATAACTTTTTACCCATAAAAATTCCAGGTCGGGTTGGCCCAACCTGGAATAAGGGCTATGCTCGGAGTTTCTCTGCGAGATCGAATCAGAAATGATGAAATCCGCAAGCGAACCAAAGTAACCGACATAGCCCGAAGAATTGCTAAATTGAAGTGGCAGTGGGCGGGGCACATTGCTCGCAGAACCGACGGTCGCTGGGGCAGAAAGGTTCTCGAGTGAGAAAGTTACCCCATACAAGTTTCTGTACTTAATATTAACATTGATTTTACATTACATTCCTGCTACTATAATTGATGGATGCTGTTTGTTGGTTGGACAAAAAGTAAGGTATTACTATTACTTTTGTAAGAGTGCCGTACTATAAACAATGAAATTCTGCTTTAAGTAAAGAAAAACGCTCGACGCTATCTTGTTGATGGTTTCTTGAATGATTTCGGCCACACGGAAATTTTGTGGGACTAGCCAACTGAGCAGAACATATTAAAGTAAAGGCATGTGTACGCAAAGTGCCATCGGCTTATGAGTGATAAGCCGATGGGACGGCAAATCCGAAAGGAAATCATTTAGACGCAGAGCAAAATTTATATACAGGAGTGTACACACTGCTAACTCCAAACTATTAGAAGTGAAGCGAAGTACTCGACAGAAAAACCCAAGAAATACTTTTGGAATCTTAAAAGCTAACCACTAGACCAAAAAGGGAGCGATTGCGTCATACCAATTAGGAGAACGATTTTAGATAATGTGTTTTTTTTTTTAATTTGCAGGTTATTTAAGGTACACAATTTGGTACGATCCCTTTCGTCGGCGTTAGCGTATTTCACAAACAATGAATGGAACTTCCACGACGCGAACACTCTGAGTCTACACAACAAGTTACCGGAAACTGACAAAGTAATATACAATTGTGATATTTCATCTGTAGACATGAAGGAATTCGTTTTAGTTTGGTGTTACGGAGTTGTAAACTATATCGTAAAAGAAGACATGGAGAACAGAAGTTACGCCTTATGGAAGCAGTCGGTGTTGAGAATAGTACATTATATAGTACTCCCATTGTACTTGTACGGGTTATTTAAACTGACGTCGGCTGTCATTAAGTTTATATATTTTGTTGTTGTCATGTTTTGTAAGTACTTATTTGTATTATTTTAAATTGGTACTTTGCGATACATGGTCATGTGAAAACTCTGTTTTATGGCATCCACAGTATTTGGTCCCGATTTTGCAAGACCAAATAAGCGAATAAATCTTATTAATTGATAAAGATTTCAATTGTAATTTTCCACAAGTATGTCCACTGGATCGTAAAATATATGATCGTTAAATATAAAGTAATGTAAGACAAAAACTATTTGTTAGGGATATGTCAACATTTGTCGCCGAGATGGCCCAGTGGTTAGAATCTTAACCGATGATCAAGGGTTGGAACCCAGGCAAGCACCACTGATTTTCATATGCTTAATTTGTGTTTATAATTCATCTCGCACTTGACGGTGAAGGAAAACATCGTGAGGAAACCTGCATGTGTCTAATTTCACTGCCATATATGTATTTCACCAACCCAATATAATAAATAATATAAAAATAAATAAAACAACATAAATGATAAACATTTAATACATAATATAATAAAACACTATTACATAAGAACGACTACAAATACGTAATTATATAATAACCGAATACAGAGCTACACTATTCTTTTAAAAGACACTACGTACGTCACTCGTGTAGGACACGCTTAATTAAATGTTATAATTTTTTTTAAATCTATTTTTTATATTTCCCTTTTAACAGGGATAACTTAATTTATTATTATTATAACAGGATGTCGTATACCTGACATTTCACGATATTCTGCGGTGAGTTACGAATTTCTCCATCCAGAATAGCTCTATAAAGATTTATATAATAATAATAATAATAATAATAATAATAAAATCCTGGGACAATTTTCACACACGGCCATCTGATTCCAAAATAAGCGTGGAGATTGTACTATGGAAACCAGACAACGGATATACTACATATACTATTTTTCTTTTTTCTTTTTTGATTATAGTCCATATACGTATATAGAAGTACCAAATTGTCTATATATAATTATATTAATTTTCTAAGAAGTTGTTAATATATGGTATATTAACCACCAACTTTCATTAAAACTAAAGTAAATTAAAATAATTTAAATATTTTCCATACATTTAACAAAAACAGATAAATTTTTTTAAAAATTCAAAATTTATAGCTTATAATACTATAGCTTCCCTTTCTTTAGCGACGGGTATAATGTTGGCTGGAAATAGAAAAAAAGTACTTTAATTAAAACTATTACTAGTTTAACTTAAGAATTTATGTCACCATCTTTAAATTGGGGAAAATCGTGTTTAATTTGATCTTAATAAGCTGGGGTTTACTTTATCTACAGAAATAAATAAAATGGTAGGAGTGACAAGGTACACGAAAATTTATGTGTAAACACGCGACCTTGTGTACCGATCTCACGCACATCACACATCTTACACTGACGTCATCTGACGCTCGAAAACTTACGCGGACGTCATCTAACGCTCGAACTCTTCACACATCAAAACTAAATACATGAAAGGGACAAAAAGGTGTAGCTTTGAATCGGAAAAGCCATTGCATTATTTAACAGAATTACTTGTAAGCGAGTGTGTTTGAAGTAGGTAGGTATAATTGCCACCTGATGGTAAGTGGTCACCACCGCCATATAGATATTGGCACTGTAAGAAACAATAACCTTTCTTTAAGTCGCAAATGCGCAGCGTTGGTAACTAAGATGTTATGTCCCTTGTGTACGTAGTTACACTGGCTCACTCATACTTGAACTTGTAACACAATAACAATAATTATTGCTACTTGGCACCTACCCATACGGGTTTGCACAAAGCTGCTAAGTCTTAATCTAGTAAAAATTTTATTTAATGTCATGTGGTTGACATAGGACTTTTTTTTAATTCCAGTTGAAAATTTTTAAGCGTTATTTAGGATCCTGTTCTAAAAACGCATACCAATCCCACAAAAAAATACTGACCCTATTCAGAAGTGTAATAGAGGTTATAAAGTCCTGTATGAACATCAACGAATAGCAAATATAAGTTTCAAAAAAATATATAATTTTTTATCATTGTTCTTCTGACGCTACACTGCCGTATATCGCAGTTTCAAACGGTCCTTTACTAAACGGCTCCTGGAACACATAATACACTTTCTTATTGATCTTAAGAGAGATTAGCCAACTGAGCGAAACTTATTATAGGACACAAGTGTGTGCACAAACACAGGTGCACTCTCTATTCTCTCACTCTCATAATCCGATGGGACGATAAGCCGACACGACCGGAAAGAGTTCAGGCGCAGATCCAACGGCTTTACGTGCTTTCCGAGGCACGGGAGTGTACACAATTCCAACTTCTAGACTCCGGGCTGCTACTGAGATTTTTTGACATAAAGTCCAGTAACTTTTTATCAGCTTAACCTGGGTCTGCGGCATATCTAGCCACTGTATCAACGAGGCAGTCATTTGGTGCTACCAATATTGCCAATATAACTTAAGAGGTGAACACTTACCATCACACTATTTATTATATTTATTTACAATCGACTATTTTATCAAGTCTTATACAATTAAAAACAATTCTAACAAAAAAAAATATATAACTACAGAAGCGGTTATAACTCGCTTATAGCTTTAATTGATCGCAATTATGTGATCCAAAATGTTATAAATATCCCATAAGTTTGTAGTTGGACTCACTAAAATGACCATTTGCAAATTCTTTATGTAATTTTAATCCAGGTTTCCTTGAATAGCTAGGCAAATTAGTGCTAGGCCTTGAACACAATAGCGTATGGGGTCAAAATCGACCTTGAGTCTCTCTCATAAACGTCCCATAGTTGTAAATTTGAGTTAGTTGTAAATACAATATTTAGCGAAATATCGCTTAAACAATCGCTATGGTATTAGCGAATGTCACTCATATCTGAATATACCTTATATATTATATAACTACAGATAAATTAAAATAGCAACAATGTACTGGCAATAACAAATAATTACTACAGATAATACCATTTATTTGTAAACAAATAAGGTTTTATATAAATTACTTAATCATCAGGAAACTGTTATTAAAATTAATTGTGCATCTGTTTTTACATTAAATTGGTTCCATTTTTAAAATCATAATTGACATATTTTGTTTTTTATAAATCCATTCTTTGAAATCAAATTTACATTTATAAATTAAAATTTTAAAAAGAAATGTAACAATTAGTTCCTTCTCAATTTATTTTTATCAATAATAATTGATTTCTGCGATAGATACTAAATACTAGCTACGGGATATTTAGAAAACAGGGGCAGCCAATTAAATAATAATAATTATCATGATAATAAATTATTTTTAGTATATAATTATTTTTATATATAACAGTTCAGAAATCTTAGAACATTTACTTTTTATATATAAAATTTATTGAATATAATCCAATTTGATTTATGCATTGAACGAAGAGTTAAGCCGTTGGGCATTTCCTTATAAAACTTAAAATCCAAATGTAATATAAATTATCATGATAATTACCAATTAAATATTTAGCAACGTTCAATATTACCCATAATGTTGTTGACCACTTCCGTCGATGAGGCTGTACCACCCACGTCCGAGGTGAGGACCTTGTCAACGTTGATTATCTTATTAACAGCTCGTCTTATCAGGTCAGCATGGAAGTGGTGACCGAGGTGTTCTAGCATATCGATGGAAGCGTTAATCATAGCTATTGGGTTCGCGACAATCTTGCCAGCTATCGCTGTGCCTGGAAAGATTCAAAAGAACAAAAAAAAATAAAGTTAGTTAATGTCACATGCTGCTTTAATGTGGTTTAGTGGCTACACCTCTTCTTGATGCTAGGATTTTTTTTTTTATAGAATAGGAAGGCGGACGAGCATATGCGTCACCTGATGGTAAGTGGTCACCAAACGCCCTTAGACAATGGCATTGTAAGAAATGTCAACCATCGCTTACATAGCCAATGCGCCACCAACCTTGTGAACTAAGATATTATACCCCTCGTGCCTGTAATTACACTGGCTCACTCACCCTTCAAACCGGAACACAACAATAACAAGTACTGCTGTTTTGTAGTAGAATATCTGATGAGTGGATGGTACCTACCCAGACGAGCTTGCACAAAGCCCTGCACCAGTAAAGCAATTGGTCTAGCCCGTCTTGGTAAGTACCACCAATTCATCTGATAACCTAATGCTAAACAGCGTTACTTAGTATCGTTGTGTTCCAATTTGAAGGGTGAGTGAGCCTATGTAACAGGCACAAGAAACATAACATCTTATCTCAAGGTTGTTGGCGCAATGGCGTTGTATGGAATGGTTAACATTTCTTACAGCAATAATATCTTCAATATGAGTGGTGGTTACCATCAAGTGACCCTATCTTTTCAATACCCACAGTACTGAACTATACGGAAAGACAGATTATAATATTATAAGGATCTATAGCTATCAATATTGTTAACCGCACTTTCCTTATTCCAAAACGCCGAGAAGATATTATGACAAACGTCATCAGGGTTCGAATTAAATCGCACTCACCAGTGTTTCTGGTGCCGGGCTCGAACACAGCATAGTGGTCACCATAGTTCCTGCCGGAGAGCAGGCCGGCGCCACCGAATAGGCCACACACGACGTTCGATACGATCGAACCATACAAGTTTGTCATGAGAATCACGTCGAACTGATGAGGTTTGAAAGTATATTATTATCATTTTAAAACAATGAGGATGAGATGTGTCCTCAACTATTTCAAAGCTGGATAGTTGAAATTATTGTGCTGTGTTGTGTGTGTGAGCTTATGCCACTATGCTAATCCAATGCATGTTATTGGATGTGACACATTTGACAGAATATCATCAGAGTCATATAGGTTTTCCTTCACAGATGAGCAGGAGATAAAGCCCAGCGGAGCTCGGATTAAGCCCACAGCCTTCAGTTAAGATTCACTGCTGATATGTATGTATATATATGTTATAAGAATAGTTGATCTCTACAACAGCGCTAAAAAAACGCACGCTAATTTAAAACCGCCATTTTGTTTGGGGACAAAAGAGTGAGGTAAATAATTCATCATTGGCGCGACTTGTGATTTGTTGAATGTGTTCGAAATAATTTAGTGAGTTATTTATATCAATATTTAAAAAGACCAATTCGAGGTTTTTATAAAATCAGTTTCACTTCTGTATGCTAAATGTATTATATATTATTTTATAATCTTACCTAGCAACAAGTTGCATACAACAGTTGTCGATAATCATGTCGTTGTGTTCAATCTCTGGGTACTCCTGTGCGAGCCAACGCGAGGTTTCTAGGAACAGGCCATCAGAGAGCTTCATTATATTCGCCTTGTGAACTGTCGTTATCTGAATAATTGAGAAACAAGAAACGTTTATTTAGTAAAGGCAAATAGTACAACGTAAACAAAAAATGGTAGGCACGATCCATTTAGATCAGACATCACCAACGCCCATGGACATTGCCTGCTGTAAGAGATATTAACCAATCCTTACAATTTTAATGTGTCACTAAACTTAGGAACTGAGATGTTATATAATAATAATATCCCCTCCGACGTATCTTTACGTTGCCGACATGGTGGGGCTTGTGCGCTTCAATGATTCTTAGGGCTATGCCAATAGAGCTACTCATGTTGGATTGGCCTAAGATGAGAAGACAGACCAAGAGAAATACAACCCAAGCCAAGGTGGAACAGCGTACGCCGAGGGCTCCATGACTAAAGGGGTGCTTAGTCGTTAGTATGCGAACTTTAGAGACAAGGGGACCTCTAATTTAATTTACCCTTATCACAGTGAATGCAGGGCTCTGCTGTGATTGACTTTTATGTCCCTAGCTACTTGTGGAAATAATATGATAACTAGGTCCAAAACTAAAAAATATATACAGGCGAACGTGCCATCGTTAGAAGAAGAGTCCTTGCAGACTTCTAATTCATCCTCCAAATCTTTATTCCCATCAATACCCTCTTCATCACCAATTTTGTATGCATCTTCACCAAATTCATCACCAACCGGTGCTCAACTGGCAGATGTTGCACAGGAGACAAATTTTGTCAGTGAACCTGTCCCACCACCAGTGGTGTAAAAAACGTAAAAAGTGGAGTATGGAAATGAATAAGTTCATCCTACGTACCTACCTATATCTTACAAATTTAGAATCAGACACTAATTCGTATCTTTCTTCATTACATATAAAATTTATAGATAAATATTCACATATGGAAGTAAGCAGACAGAGAATTGCTGACCGACGTAGAGCTATTATATTATATTATATTATACAAAAGAAATTATTATCACAAGAAACCATTGATCAGATTTACGATGAAGTTAGATCAGAATTGCAAGTAATCCAAACTCAGTTACAACAAAACGCTACAAATCTTAAAACATCCTAACAGGAAATCTTAACACACTAACAGGAAAACGTATGAAATGGACAAATGAATGCAATGAAGCAATTATTAGGATTTATTTCAAAATAACACAATTAGAGACTAATAAGACCGCTTATAGAAAACGTTTGTATGAAGAGTTTATAAACTTATACCCAGAGTTTACACACATTACAGAGCAAAGATTAGCGGATCAACGAAGGGCAATAAAAAATAATAAATATATTAAACAAGATAGATTAACACTGATTAAACAACAAGTAGCAGATGAAATACATTATACACACACACCAACGGAAGACACAGATAATGAACATTTACAAACAACAGAACAAAGTAATATGACATACTACGATGCATTCAAGTCTAATTCAAAAACAAACTCACAAGCTAAGAAAATGCAAAACACTACAGTTACATGCACTGATTCCGTTACATCAACCCCTATCGATGAACAAAACATAGAAAGTATCACCCACGATCATGATATGGAGCACCTCAACAACACGCAATCAATGCTTAATACTACCTTAGAAGTAAACACTGAAATAGAGAACACATTCGTACATGCTCTAGAACAATTTCGTGATACTGAACCAACTAGCAGACCATACATTCCTAAACAAAGGACTTCTAAAGAGTTTTCATTAATAATGAAATACATAGATACGATGATACTGACAAAATTTGTAAACACTGATACTGATTTTATCATTCTACAGACAATAATTTACTGTGCCGCATGGACAGCTGCTAAATGTAACGGAGCAAGAATGACATTCTCAACACAAAACAGCCATCAAAACAAATCATTTAGAAAACCTAGCTGGCAAAGAAAATAAGAAAATAAAATAAGGAAATTGCGAGTCAATATAGGCAGGTTAACACAATTTATTAGAGGAAATAGAAACCGAAAAGTAGTAGCTGCAGTAGAACTCATAAAGACACAATATCAATCATACGCACAATATGAAAATACAAACACGCATATAGAACACTTCTTAGATACCTTAAAATAGAAACTCAATGCAGCAGCAGCAGACTGTGAACTCACAACCTTCGGCATAAACAGCAAGTATCTACCAACCACGCCAACCGGCCCGTCGAATATATAGATTCTAGTATATATAGATATAACTGTATATGATTGTTCCATGACATTTTTTGGCTGTTAAAAATACTAACTTTTAAGAGTTTCTTGCCGGTTCTTCTCGGTGAAAATTACGTTCTGAACCGGTGGTAGTTTTATATTAAAATTGTTTAATGACGATTCAAACGTGCTTCTCGAGCTTCTTGAATAAAGTATATTTTGATTTTGACCTTGACGAAGCAACAAAAAAGAGCCTTAAGAGATTAGTTATCTTTAGGTCTTTATATTGTAAGGTTCACTCATTCATACTGATATACTGGTGACTGTGAACTCATTTACGAAGTTCGTTTTCATAGAGACTTAAATGTGATAAAAGTATGAGGAAACTAGTTGTGCCCGCGGTTTCTCCCGCGTATTACGTAAAGAAATCACTAAAAGCAGACTAATAATATTTTAGTATAGGTATACAACATTTTTAGTTTTATTTTCGAAGGATATTAATATTTATTGGTTATTACCCGGATCTAGAAAGGACAACATAAGGTTGGCCTTGAAGAAACAGCATTCCCTTGAATCTATTCCGACATTTATTATTTAAACTTAGATAATTCTGAGGTCAGAATTACCTAAGTTTAAATAATTGTTTCTCAATACATAATGTTTTGCTAATTTTTTTATTATTATTATTATTTTCATTATTTTAATTTTTATTACTATTAATTAAATAAATTCATTTTTTTCAGTAACCTGTACCTAACTAACATTTGCACAAAAACATTATTCTACAATGTAATGTAATCGTAAGTTTGTATACTTTATTGGAGATTCTTTAAAAATAAATAAATATATGTAATACACATTTCTTTTGTTTTTCGATACTATACATTTAACTAGCTGTCCTACACGTATAGGATAAATTGTTGCACGGAAGTCTGTGATTTTAAAGTAAGAAGCATGAAATGTCATTCTGGTTAGAAAAAGTATATTAAGGTGTTCTTTTTCATCAGGAAACTTCCAATGATGCTTGTAGTTTCACTTAATATATTTTATTGTGACCTAAATGGGTTGACCCAAAATTTATTTTAAACATGATCATATGCACAATTTTTTCCAAAATATTCAGGTTAAACAAAACTATTTAACTAACAAAACTTTATTTTTCTACACTAATATAATAAGGCTTAAGAGTTTGTTTGGTCTAACGCGCTAAGCTCAGCAACTTCTGCCCTAAAGCCATTAGCCCATTTATCGAGGAAAGTTTTAGTCTACATACATCACGCTACGACCAATAGGAGTGGAGCACAATTAAAAATGTTGCAAAAACAAGAAAATGTATACACTTTAAGAGCACTGTAACTTGTTTAAAAATACAAATTTAAATTTCAGTTTTAATATACTCAGTTTAAATAGACACAATTTTCTGTGAAAATTGAAGGGACATTCAAATATGTTGGAATAGATTCAAGGGAATGCTGTTTCTTCAAGGCCAACCTTATGTTGTCCTTTCTAGATCCGGGTAATAACCAATAAATATTAATATCCTTCGAAAATAAAACTAAAAATGTTGTATACCTATACTAAAATATTATTAGTCTGCTTTTAGTGATTTCTTTACGTAATACGCGGGTGAAACCGCGGGCACAACTAGTTTCCTCATACTTTTATCACATTTAAGTCTCTATGAAAACGAACTTCGTAAATGAGTTCACAGTCACCAGTATATCAGTATGAATGAGTGAACCTTACAATATAAAGACCTAAAGATAACTAAGGCTCTTTTTTGTTGCTTCGTCAAGGTCAAAGTCAAAATATACTTTATTCAAGAAGCTCGAGAAGCACGTTTGAATGGTCATTAAACAATTTTAATATAAAACTACCACCGGTTCAGAACGTAATTTTCACCGAGAAGAACCGGCAAGAAACTCTTAAAAGTTAGTATTTTTAACAGCCAAAAAATGTCATGGAACAATCATATACAGTTATATCTATATATACTAGAATCTATATATTCGACGGGCCGGTTGGCGTGGTTGGTAGATACTTGCTTTTCATGCCGAAGGTTGTGAGTTCGATTACCACCCAGGACAGACATTCGTGTGTATGAACATGTCTGTTTCATTATGTATTTACAAAAGAAAAGTAGTATATGTAGTATAACAGTTGTTGGTTTCGATAGTACAAGCTCTGCTAGTTTGAGATCAGATGGCCGTATGTGAATAATGCCCCAGGATATTATTATTATTATACAGTACAAACATCAACGAAAACTTACTCCGTGCTCTTCTGTTATTTATATATATACAGTATTGTCTTTTTTATTAAAAAAATACCGTGAATTTTAATTTTATTTGGAAATATTATATTAATGATTACATTGGAAAATATATGTTGCTTAGTAACCACAGCGGTTCAATATTTCAGTAGCGTATTAAAGATTACGCGCCAGGGCGCAATAAAAAACACCCATAAGAATTAAGGATTAACAGACAAACATATACCATATATTCTACCGCCAAACATCAATACTTAATATTGTTGTGTTCCGGCTTAAAGGGTGAGGTAACCAGTGTTATTGTACACAATAGCAGTAATTATCGTTCACATTTTTTTTCTGATCTATATGATGGTTTTTAAATAAAATTATTATTATTAATAATTACAGGCACAAGACATAACATCATAGCACCCAAGGTCGATTGCGCATTGATGATGTAACCTAATATTATGGTTTAAGACATTTATTTCTCAAAAAAGAATACAATTCACTTAATATGAGAAATACACGTTATTAATATAAGTAGATACAAAAATTATGGAACAAGTGGGTATTAGTAATTTCTTAATCTAGTTTGTTATAATTTAACATTGTCGTAGGTGGGTAAAAGAAAAAAGTAAGGATACTATTACGTACCGTTTACATGGCAAGTCCACGGCTATTACATATGATTTTTATTTATTTCTATTGTAAACACTATTACAAATCTATGCAGTGGGAACTTCGTTGCCTATTTGCAGATTGATTTTACAAAATACGTACTTTTGCAGCGTTAACTGCCGTCGTTAGTCAGCATCCCAAAGATGGAGGATGAGGTAGATGCAAGATGTGGTAATACTCAGACTACCACATGTTGCATCTACCTCATGACCCGCCACTCCATCCCGTGTTCGAGAAGGCACCACCAACGCACCTTACTTGCGAAGGTTGACAGCGGCTGTCAGGTAACTAGAGAATGAAATAAATAGAAAAAGAAATCAACCTCATTTTTTTCAATATCATATAGCATAGTTCATTCGATTAAGTAACTTTTTCATCATCTCATCTCATAGAATACTTGCAAAAGTCATATCATTTTGAAGTGAAAATTCTTAGGAACATAGTTACATGAGAGAGAAGAAAGATATGACGTCGAAAGTGAGAGATTATATATATTCTAAGTTTCAATTCTGTCACGTGCATTTTTTTTATATACGATTAATGAATCATTCCAGGCATTTCATTTCATATATTCATTTCATAATGGAACGCTGTTCAATGAACAGTTTCAGGTAAAGAAAACAGTTTATTTTGTTTGAAAAGGCACATCATCAGTACATATGTAAAATACTTGATAATTCGAAACAATTAAGAAATATATATACTGGTGGTAGAGCTTTGTACAAGCTCGTCTGGGTAGGTACCACCCACTCATCAGATATTCTACCGCAAAACAGCAGTGCTTGGAATTGTTGTGTTCCGGTTTCAAGGGTGATTGAGCCAGTGTAATATAATATAAATAACAGGCACAAGGGACATAACATCTTAGTTCGCAAGGTTGGTGGCGCATTGGTGATGTAAGCGATGGTTAACATTTCTTACAATGCCAATCTCTATGGGTGATGGTGACCACGTACCATCAGGTGGTTCATATGCTCGTCAGCCATCCTATTCTATAAAAAAAATGATATATGTACCAATTCTAGGCAACTAACCGTCTCCGCTAGACAAAAACTAATTGTAATAGATATATTTTTTTAACTGAATTTGGTTGTTAGTTTAACTAAAAAATTACCAAGAAATATATTCTAAAAAAAAACAATAAAACCAAATTTATTATTAAAGCTCTAGTAGTACATCGTTACTTTAATACGAATATTTACGGTCTTACTTATAAATGTTGCTCAGCTGGTAATTACATTAACAATGTTGTCTTCTTCATTCGAATATCAAAAGAATAATGATAGAAAGAGATAAAGCATTGTTTAACTAAACAGCCGCTAATTTACTAGGTACCTATCAATATACATATAACAGTATGTTTCTTATTCAGGTTTGTGATCATTTCTACAACGTCCGCGGTTCTCCTTACGAAGATTTGTGATACACATTTTAGTATATGTACCGCCGAAGCGAGTACATTTGTGATACACGTGTGATCCTTGTTAAATTTAATTTAATTAAAATGAAATAATAATCTCGAATAGAAAATCATTTAGGAAACTATTCCCATTCGATTCTAAGATTAAATTACAAGGATTCCAATTTTAAAAATAAAATCACAAGTATGTGTGTGCTTATTGCAACTTTTTAAACCACTTCTAACGAACATATTATTTAGCTGAAGATTTACGGACACTCGACTATACGATGCAGTCACTTTTTCATATTTATAGATAGTCTGTGAAAGTTGGTTTAATGTTTAATTTCCCCAGCACCGACTCTCTAGATACCGTGGAGTACCGGCTTAGAATAGTACTCCCCCAATCTCATCCCGTGGGTGTCGTAAGAGGCGACTGAGGGACGGGGAAAAGGGGGGATGGGCAGCAGCGTCCCCCCTCCCATAAACATCTTACCCCCCTACTGCGCTCGCCAACACGCCTGCCCAGCGCGGCGAGTATGGGCAAACCCCTCCATTAATGGCAGATGCGCCCAAAAAAAGGCCCCCAGTTATCGGCAAGCCCGCTAGGCCCGACCAAGGTGGCGGTCGCGGTATCGGCAGGACAGGGGGTGCTAAGAATCACCGGTTCACGGCAGGCTACCGTATAAAACGACTGAACATGGCAACGTATAATGGACGCTCGATGAGGCTGGACCATCACCTCGCCGAATTAGAAGTAGAGTTAAGTCATATAAACTGGCATATACTGGGGTTATCTGAAGTCCGAAGACAGGGGGAGGACACGATAACTCTAGAGTCCGGTAACTTACTCTACTTCCGCGAAGGTGATAACCTCTCCCAGGGTGGTGTCGGTTTTCTAGTCAAAAAGGATCTCATTAGCAGCATTGTGGAAATCAGTAGTGTGTCGAACCGGGTAGCGTACCTTGTCCTAAAACTTTCCGACAGGTACTCCCTGAAGGTCGTACAGGTATATGCGCCAACTTCGACATACTCTGATGATGTGGTCGAAGCGATGTACGAGGACATCGCAAAGGCCCTCAACGACACCTCGAGGGCCCACTACAATGTTGTTATGGGAGACTTTAATGCTAAAGTGGGAGTACAAGATAGCGGTGAATCGAAAGTCGGACCTTACGGCTTGGGCTGCAGAAATCACAGGGGGCAAATGCTGGTAAACTTTCTCGAAGCGCAGGGGCTTTTTTTGATGAATTCTTTCTTTCAAAAGAAGCCTCAGAGGAGGTGGACCTGGCGAAGCCCCGATAACGTGACAAGGAACGAGATAGACTTTATCATCTCGAATAAAAGGCACATATTTAGAGATGTTTCAGTGATCAACAGGTTTAATACCGGAAGTGATCACCGCTTGGTTCGAGGCACTCTAAATATCAACTTAAAAGCCGAAAGATCGAGAATGATGAGGTCTACTCTCCGACCTACCATGCTCCAAGCTGCTCAAGGCTCCGAAAAGTTCCAAATGGAACTTCAAAATCAATTCACCGCGTTGGAAACCATAAGCAGCATTGATGAGAGAACCGACACGCTGGTCAAAATACTGCAAAACACATCCCGCAAGTGTTTTCCGCCACAGAGAAGAGACAACGCACCAAAACTCTCTGCTGAGACACTCGAGCTCATGAGAAAACGACGAGAACTACCATCGTTTTTGTCAGATAAGGCCTTAAACCGAACAATAAAAACGCTGACGCGACGCGATCTCCGACGCTCCAATACCCGTGCCATCAAGGCTGCGATTGAGCAAAATCGGGGATCGAAAGTGTTCGCTCGCAAGTTTGGGAGGCCGCGTTTGACAAAACTTAAAACTGAAAATGGTGGGGTCGTTACCTCTAGGCCTGAGATTATCGGAGAAGTAGAGAGGTTTTATGGGCAGTTGTTCTCTTCAAGATCGGATAAACCCATGGGAATCAGTATTGATGACCAGCGCGCCCCTCTTATGCGCCATTACTCCGAGGAGCTTCCGGTCGTTGACCAAGGAGAGATTAGGGCGGCTCTAGAACAGCTTAAAAACAACAAATCTCCGGGAGATGACGGAATCACAACAGAGTTGCTTACGGCAGGCGGGACTCCGGTCCTGAAAGAGCTAGCAAGCCTCTTTAATTCCGTCATCCAACATGGCAAGACCCCGGAAACGTGGAGCGGGAGTGAGGTGGTACTGTTTTTCAAGAAAGGTGATAAAACCCTCTTGAAAAACTACAGACCAATCTCCCTCCTGAGTCACGTGTATAAGCTGTTCTCAAGAGTCGTCACGAACCGTCTCGCCAGACGACTTGACGAGTTCCAGCCCCCAGAGCAAGCCGGCTTTCGATCAGGCTACAGCACCGTGGCCCACATCCATACTGTTCGGCAGATTGTGCAGAAGACCGAAGAGTACAATCAGCCGCTGTGTATGGCATTTGTGGACTACGAGAAAGCCTTCGACTCCATCGAAACCTGGGCAGTGCTCGACTCATTGCAGAGATGTCATATCGATTGGAGATATATCGAGGTACTGAGATGTCTGTACAACGCCGCTACAATGACTGTCCACATCCAGGACTGTAAGACGAAGGCGATCCAATTGCGCAGAGGGGTGAGACAGGGGGATGTAATATCCCCGAAACTGTTCACCAACGCGTTGGAAGACGTTTTCAAAACGCTGGATTGGACTAGGTATGGAGTCAATGTAAACGGCGAGTACATCTCACACCTTCGATTTGCCGACGATATCGTCATCATAGCAGAGTCGCTGGAACAACTCACCGAAATGCTGCGTAGCCTAGGCGAGTCTTCCCGGTGTGTCGGTCTCGGCATGAACTTGGACAAGACCAAGGTCATGTTCAATAGGCATGTCGTGCCGGGACCGATATACGTCGAGGGGAAACCTCTCGAAGTTGTTAGTGAATATACCTACCTAGGACAGATTATACAAATCGGTAGGAACAACTTCGAGAAGGAAGCCGATCGAAGAATTCGCTTGGGATGGGCAGCATTTGGCAACCTTCGGCAAGTCCTCAAGTCGTCTATACCGCAATGTTTGAAGACGAAAGTCTTCAACCAATGCGTCTTACCTGCCATGACATACGGTGCCGAAACGTGGACACTAACTGCGGGACTAGTCCACAAATTCAAAGTCGCTCAGCGTGCTATGGAGCGAGCTATGCTCGGAGTATCTTTGAAGGATAAGATCAGAAATGAGATTATCCGGAAAAGAACCGGAGTCACCGACATAGCTTGCAAAATTAGCAGGCTGAAGTGGCAGTGGGCTGGTCACGTATGTCGTAGGACCGATGGCCGTTGGAGCAGACGAGTCCTAGAGTGGAGACCGCGAATCGGCAAGCGCAGCGTAGGGCGCCCTCCAGCCAGGTGGACCGATGACCTTAAAAAGGTGGCGGGCACCAACTGGATGCGGAAGGCGGAGGACAGGGAGCTTTGGCGCACCTTGGGAGAGGCCTATGTTCAGCAGTGGACAACGATTGGCTGTTGATTGATTGATTGACTCTCTAGATAGACATATTTTATACATTAAATATTTACATTATGTTTATATTATATGATTAATCATTTTAGGTTATTTAGCCTGTATTTAGGGAGACTATTGATTATTTTGATTATAAATAAAATAGGTACTTAAATTTGAAAAAAAGAACAATCTAATACAAAAGAAAGTGTTTCAAAATATTTTATTTTAAAAGTTTTACTCAATAATTTATTTTATGACAATTTATATAATGTTAACAACAATATAGACTAACTCCGGGGCAACTGTTAGTGCAGCGATTCAAGAATTTAATTAAAATGTATTTTTAGGCTGTATAATATTTTCCTTTTTCATTCTAATAACCAGGCCCATAAAAACATACTTCTGAGCAAGTTCTTTCACACGTCTGTGGGTCACTATAATCTCCTATATTCTGCTCGTATTCCTGCTCTTTTAAACTAGTTCTAGCTAGATTAATCGCGTCTACTATCTTCGTCTCTTCTAATGCTATATATATCGCTTCATTAATTGTCCTCAAAAGGAGATAATTTCTGAAATTCTTTTGTTTTAATCCGAGAATTTGTTTATTTCTTAAATATCCATAAACGTTCCTTTCTGAGTCAGCTGTAATTAATGAATAATGATTAAAAATATCCACAAGAAATGCGGTTTGGTAGAATACGTATGTAGCAGAATTTCAGTGAAATTTGAATGTTTTTCCTCACCGTCAAGCACAATATGAATTATAAACACAAAATAAGCACATGAGAAGTTAGGAGTGCTTGCCCGGGTTTGATCCCACGATCATCGGTTAAGATTCACGCGTTCTAACCACAAGGCCAAAACATTGGCAGCATATTTTTAATAATGAAGCTAGCTAACTAATAAGGACATTGTATAAAGATCATATGACCACTGACCCATCTCGACTATTATCATTTCGGTATTAAGATTTAAGCTCATCACGGGATCCAATATGTCACCACTGTGTCTGTTATTACACTGGCTCAACGAGTTATTTGACAATAGATTAATCGTGATCGATTCGATCCAATATCCCAGTCTACCAGCATAAAGTCCTAGCAACGGTTAAAGGAATTGATTTCAAGAAATTAAAATAATCAGTCATTTATGGTCAAACTGAAATGCATTTGATGACATTTATTAATTAAAGACATTTTATATAGTAGTTATAAGCAAAAACAAAAACGGATTTCGTTATATATCAGTTTTATTCGTTTTCTATTTGTGCATTCACTAATTAAATGAACCGAATAAATCTATTCGCAAGCTTTATTTGAATTGTCACCGATAATTTATAATAAACCAACACTATCACACACGACACAGTATTTGTATCTGAACATCACTAAAAGTATTCACAAAATAAGAATTTAAACGTTGATGCTCATTTCTATAAACAAATTACCCCCTTATATTAACTTATATTAAAATAGGCTAATAACAGTTCGCACGATACTTCTTAGTAGTGCAGTCGTGTTTTTTGTAGTTGTCTTTGAAGAAGATTTAATAGAAATTCGTGTGTATGCGAAAGACATAATGCCTAAACAATTTTAATTAGCAAAACTACTAAAGAAAGAAAATATATTAAACATATCTCGAATAAAATATATAAGCCCGTATGAAATTTTAATTCAATTTGAAGAAGACAGTGCAAAAAAATTAATGTCATGTAATAACTTAATAGAAATAGGATGGAGAATGCACAATAGATATGAAGTAGGAATATTATATGGTTTCATAAAGAATGTAGAAATTGAGTTAAGCGAAGAATATATCAAAGAAAATATTACTAGTGACAGAGATTTACTATCTGTAAAACGATTGATGCGGAGAAATGGCGAATCGGACTGGTTAACGAGTGAAGCAGTTCGATTAGGATTAAAGATTCATCTTTACCCCCATATATATATATATATATATATATATATATATATATATATGATATGTCCTAAATGTGGATCTAATCATGCTAACTGTGAGTTAATAAATCTTAAATGTGTTAATTGTTTAGGATCTCATCTACCATTGAGCAGGGATTACCCTATATTCAGAAAAGAAAGAAAAATACGTGAAATCATGACTGAATTTAATTGTACGTATAAAAAGGCTTTAGAAATATCGCTCAGAGTATAAAAGGGCAGCTAGGTGCATTCCGTCAGTTTTTAGCATAAGAGAAAATTCATATTGCTGCTGTATGTGAAACGTCGCTAGACTCAGAAACGAACCTTACAATTAATAAATATATCAATTATCGAGTGGATAGACAAGAGAAGGCGTTGCAGTTCTTACTCATCGTTCTGTTAAAGCTCAAATGATACATTTAAATTCTAGACCTAATTTAGGCATTGAAATAATTTTTGTAAAAATGTATAATTGTTCACATATTAATAATATAATTGTAGTATACTGTCCTTCCTCCGTAAGAACTAGTCAGAGTGATTGGGACCATTTATTTTCTTTAGTTGATAAAAACACACTAATTCTGGGAGTTCAAAATTGGTCTAATAGGGTTGATCAACGAGGTATTCAAATATACAAATCTATATTAGATAGTAATTTTGCAACATTAAACGATTCATCGCCAACTCGTGTTAGACTGGTTAACGGCATTCTACAAGAGTCTTCTCCGGATATATCAATAGTATTATCTAACGTGTTTGAGAAATTTCATTGGAAAGTGACTAATGAGACATCAGGAAGTGATCACCTTATTATCAAAATGACAACTGTTATTAACCCCATATTAACCTCTTAAAAAACGAAATTTTAAAAAAGCGAACTGGCCATGTTATCGGGAATATCTTGATCGCATATTCTCCGACCTAAGATTACCAAAAAA
This sequence comes from Nymphalis io, assembly GCF_905147045.1. Lineage (NCBI taxonomy): Eukaryota > Metazoa > Arthropoda > Insecta > Lepidoptera > Nymphalidae > Nymphalis > Nymphalis io. The sequence goes on from NC_065914.1 coordinate 2,930,281, forward strand.
TCCTCAACAGGCTTACGTATTTTTTATATCATATTTAAATGAAGCAGCGGATACGTATATTCCAAATAGTTACATAAATCAAAATCCAACACGTAATTTTACCCCGAAACCATATTGGAATAGTAAATTATCAAAATTAGTTGCAGAACGTCGACTGTCTCTTACTAACTTTAGAAAAAAACCCACCAGCAAGTAATCTCGATGTTCTACAAAAAAAAAATATCTCAACTACAAAAATTCGAAAAGCTGATTCTATTTCGTGGCATAAATATTGTTCGTCATTGAATCAAACTTCTTCCTCAACTGAATTGTGGCAACGTATGCGTTGGATTAAAAGCTATAGAACTACAAAGTCATATATTGTTTTTTATTTTATTTTTTATATTCGCCGTGAGGGCAAATGACTCTACTCCACCTGATGGTAAGTGGTAGTAGAGTCCAAACGCGACGACGGTCAGTACAGACGGGAAAAACGTTCTGCACTAGCCGCTTTCGCCTTGCCGGCCCGCAAGATGCCGCTTCACGCCTCGTTTGAAGGAACCCGGGTTGTAAGAGGAGGGGAAGACGTGAGCTGGTAAGGAATTCCATTTTCCAAATCCGGAAGTGCGACAAAGAAAGGAGTTACCAAATTTCTTTGTTCGCGATGGAATTGATGAACAACTGACTCACGATGTTTTAAAATCCTTAACCCCCGATTATGTTTTGCCACCCAAGCCCTATTTTGATATTCACAACAGCAGTTTAAAAATTCCTATCTCTATGCAAGAGATTTTATTAGCTATTAAGGCTACTGACACGGCTCCTGGTTGTGATGGTATATCATACACAATGTTAAAAAATTTACCAGAAAAAGGTATTCTCATTTTGCGCTATTTAATGAATTTCGTATTTTTAACAGACTCCAAGAGTGCTCTTCAGCATTTGACTAAATGACCACCAGTTATCGGGGTATTTCAATAGCCTACACTATCCTAGATAAAATTGATAAATTAAATAAAACCACAAAATCTGTGTCTTTTCAGTAGATACCATCACATGTTGAAATAACTGGCAATGAGATAGCGGACCAACTGGCATTAAACTCAATTGCGTATTTACTTTAAAAACTACGTTAACTATTGATAAATGTATAACTTTTATGACATTTTCTAACAGCAATGAGGCGAAAATATTATACAAATTAACCAACAAATGTTTACAATTAAGGAAATAAGTGTATTGTATAACTAACAGCGTCATAGTCACAAATGGTGACTGATCTCTTAAAAAAAAGGCGAATAAGGCAACGCTTATATTAAAATACTAGCTAATCTGTTTAGCTTCACACGATAAGAAGAAAAAAGTATTACGGATAGGATTGGCGTAAAGTCCGTTCTTAATGAGCGTCTACGTCAAAGAGTAAATATGACAAATTTCAAAAAATATTTGTTTTTTTTTTTACTTTTTATTGTTTTTATAATAAACGTAATTGATCACTCCTCAATAATACATACTAATAATTAAAAGATTAAATCTACCTCACCATCGATATAACTGCCACCCACAATCAGATACATAAAATGTGTTATAACCGCAAACGTCGTAAAGGTAAAGTGTTCTAAATATTACAAACGCGTAAACAATTGATAATGGTTCCAATTATAATATATATATATATATATATATATGTCAGAGATAATAAATTTAAGCGGGAATACGACGTCACTTATTAGAATAGCAACACCACACAACGTGATGTATGTGATGATGATATGTGTCTTGTAGGTTGGTCGGTTGTCAGACGTCAAGTGTGAAAAATATAAGACTGGTGCCTATTTTATTATGTAGCCGACTGATGGAAATATAAAATATAAAGGAATATGTATGTCAGTAGCGCGTGTAATCATTTTGTCGAGCGACCCCCTTGGTCTCTTGGTCTCTTGCTCTCAGGACTGCGCCAGCGCCGGACGTGCGCACTGACTGATTTAATAAATCCAAAAATTTAATAAATTATTGGACGACAATTGCGGCCATTAAATGGCAATCCATTTGAATCCGCGACATATATATATATATATATATATATACGTATATAAACAACTCATTATTATTAGAATTCAGTGGATCACTTAGTGGTTTAAAACCCAGTGTGGGTATCACCCACTTATGGCATGTTCTACCGCCTACAATACCGAATGAGTGAGATAGTGTACAGACACAAGGGATGTCACATAGTTCCTAAGATTGGTGACGCATTGGTGACGTAAGGGATTGTGAATATTTCGTACAATACCAATGTTTTTGGGCGGTGGGGACCACTAACCATCAGGTGGACCATATGTTCGTCCGCCTACATATTCTTTAAAAAAAACTTAAATATGTCTATTTAATTTTTAATTAATGATAAATAACTTGAACACGACGTTCAAAAATAACTTATTAATTTATAACGACATATTTAAAAAATATGTTCGGAAATCCTTATTACATCCTTACATAAATAACATAAAACGTAGCTAACCGTTAACGTTGTAGTTTTTAAAACAACAACTTTTTTTCTGCTGACAGTATATTTTGCATTTATAAGAACAAAACTTGAAATATGCATGTATAATACTCACGCTCATACGCAAGCACGAATTATCAATAAAAAAAAAACAGTTCGATTAATTCAAAACGATTTATCATCGATAAATATCGACAGTAAATCAAACATTGACAGTAAATCAAATGATATACTGTCAATAAGGACAATAGTAAACAATTAATTAGTAAACTTTTCTTTTTCCCATTAGTTACACACACGTTCGTATCATTCAATTGAGCACAATTTAATTCACTTTCAGAAACTGAAGGTTGAGCAGTAACAGATTCCGTATTTCTAACACCAGTACGTCCGCCATTTTGTTCAATCATGTCTAATCTTGCAAAAATTACGTCTAACGAGCGTTGTAGCTTTTCCGTTTTAGAACGCTTTTTACGCGACCTATGCACCACCGGTGCCCGTGACCTTGTTCGTGAACGGGGTTTATCACTATCACTGGACTTGTCACAAGAATTTCGGCGAGTTCGGCTACGAGAACGAAGACGCCGCGGTCTACTCGCCATATTAAAACAAACACTGGTGCAAAACACGATACGTGTCAAGAATTACAAGGATAGGAACCAGAAGTGGATTTTAAAATAACGGAAATTAAAAGTTAAATAAAGAAACAAAGGAATTAAATTAGTAACGGAAAATGACTGTTTAACATTAACAGAGAAATATACCACTACGACACAGCTTAGGTGGGTGAAATTAGAGTTCCAATCTTCAGGAACAAAAAGAGGCCCATCATGGCGAGAGGGGTTCTTTTATAGCCCGGTGCCCCTTTGTTGCCGGTCTTTTCGACTGACTCTACAATATAATAATTTTGTACTAAATACTATTGTTAAGTATTTATGTAATTTGAACGCCAAGTTTATAACTTTGTAAAGTTTTGATTTGAAGTCTTAATTGTATTGTCGCAAATAATTAATATTTGGGACATGCTATATGCTAGCTATGACGGATGGAGATGATAAAATGACTTTAAAACCTTCTACTTCTAATGACTTAGTAGACTTGTCGACAGACTTGCAACAATTCTTTAATAAAACTTTATCTATGAGCAATTATAAACAACCTCGGGTTTATAGGTTCTTATATTCTAATAATTGGTCATGGATTGTGTTCATCTGGTTTATTTTGTTTATCTAATATTAATTATGAACGAATTAATAGACGAAATTTATTTTTAAATATAGTAATAATAACTTTTATACCTTCTATAAGTATATGATGATTTTATTTATATCTTCCAATATAGCAGCTCCTCCATCTTTGAATTTACTTGGTTTAATAAAAAGTTTAGTAAGATGATCTTGGTTAAGAATATTTATGTTAATAGGAATTTCATTTTTTAGTGCAGCGTGCCTGGCCAAGTTACTTTCGTTTCATATCGAATCTCTTTCTACAATGGTTAGCGCCTCAGCGTAAGCGAATTTATAAAACAATAAGTGGTAGCCAAATTGACACGAGTAAGTCGATCGCTCACTCTACAATGAACTTAGAAAAAACCTACACTTTAGTCTATGGTGAGTGTTCCTACAAACGTCAAACTAACGTCAAAGTCGCAAATGTGTAGTTTGTGCGCGGGCTGAACTTTTGGTTTGAATTGAAGTTGGAAAAATATTTGTATTAAGTGATAAAATAGTAAGTAAATGAAATAGGGTTCTAGGTTTAGCACTATATATTAGAATGGCATAATTATATGTATTATTCAATATGTGATCCAGTAACGATCAGTATTGTTTCATAGGATTAAGTTATATTGTATATTAAGTATGATTCAATATCTGCATCCAGCATCGGGCAGTATTGTATCTTGGGATTAAGTTAAATATAATATTTAGTAATTAATTAAAGTGTTAGTAGAAACTTTGGTTTTTCTCAAATCCTCCGGCTATCGTAAACGTAATTTACATCAAAACATAGCCGGGTTATTAAATAAACTAGATTTGATTGAATTGTATTTAAATGAATTATAAAATAGCTATTTTCATGTCGATGCACTTTGTTTTACTGAAACGTTTATTAAAGAAGGTGAGGAACACAATATTAGTCTACGTAACTATAATATAGCATCAACTTATTGTAGAAAACTGGAAAAGCGTGGGGGAGTCTGTATACTATTAAATAAAAACTTAGAATGCAAACTAATACAACTATGCCGTGATATGTCAACAGAAAAAATATTTGAATGCTGTGGTGTAGATATACCTCTCCTGAAATATCAAATTATTTGCTTATACAGAACACCTAACTCAAACATAAATATATTCTTTAATAAACTTAACTCATTTTTAAGTAGGCTTACCAAACAAGATAAAAAATCTATAATTTTGGCAGGTGATTTTAACATTGATGTATTAAAAAACAATAAAATCACAGAAGAATTTAAAAACATTATATTAGAATATAATCTTAGATTAAGCATAAATGAGCCAACACGACAAAAATCTTGCATAGATAATATTGCAACGAATATTACCAAAACTGAAACAATCTCGAAACAGTCTTATCTTTCAGATCATGATACGTGCCAAATAATACAAATATCTTTAAACAATCCAATTCAAAAAAAATAATTCCTGGTACATATTTAGACGCAACAATTATTGTAAAAAAAATATTCAAAAATTCATTACAAAGTATGGCTTGGTCGGAGGTTTTTGAAGCAGATGATAATTTGAACTTAGCTTTTAATAATTTCTATGAAATATTTAGCATGTTTTACTTTTTCTGCTTTCCCTTACAAAAAAATAAAAATTAATTCTAACGTTGCAAAATTAAAATGGATAACAGGATATTAGGAATTCTTGAATATATAAAGGAAAGTTAAGATTCTTATCCTATAAATAAAAATCAGCAGGTCTAAAAAAGACATATGATAGTTATTCTAAAATACTAAAATCATGCATCAATTGTTCAAAAACTAAAGATAATAATAAATATATACAAACTGCAAATAACAAAAGACATGGGACATAACAAAAAATAAAAAATATTGTAAAAATATTTGTATGAATTTACCGACATTATCTTTAATAACAAGAAAATTGATGACGCATTGGAAATCGCAAAAAATATTTAATGAGCACTTTATAGATATCACAAAAAATAGAAATTTAGCAAATAATAAACCAAAGTATTCTTTTGCAATAAACGACGTTAGTGCTAGCATATTCTTGTATCCAACATCAAATGTGGAATTAGTGAATATAATAGGTAAACTCAAAAACTCTTAATCTGTAGACTATGACTAGAATAGTGAATATATATATAATATAGTCGAATCAGTGTTGTCTTGGGTAGAATCAAATGATTTATGCGCCAACATATCAAAAACGCGATTTGTCCAATTTTCAAATTTTAAAACAAAAAAATTAAACTAAAAATTGGTTATTGTGGAAAACAATGATGTAAAATTCCTTGGTGTAAAATTGGATCATCATTGTGATTGGAAACTGCATATAAGTAATCTTACTTCTAGAATAAATAAGTTTGTATATGCTCTTCGCAAACTACAACGTACTGTTGGCAAAAATGCTGCTCTCACTGCATATTATGGATATGCTGTTTCTTTATTAAATTATGGCTTAATTTTATGGGACAATTCTACTAATTTTAATAATGTTTTTATCTGTCAGAAAAAGTGTGTACAGGCAATTTTTGGAATTCAACCTTTAGATTAATGTAGACCGATTTTTAAAGTTAACAAAATCTTAACACTAGCCGGATTGTATATAATGGATGTAGTCATGTTAGTAAAAAAATATCCACATTTATTCGAAAAAGCAGGTGAAAGAAGCAAGCTTGGATTAAGAGATCCTACTAGGTTATTGATAATACGTTGCCACTGTGCTCTTTCAAAAAAATTCCTACATAATGTGCATCAAAATATTTAATAATATACCAAAAAGCTTAAAAGAGTTACCATTAAAGTTACTCAGGTCTAAACTTAAAAAATGGTTAATAGATAAAAAAAAATTATGAATATTTAAAAATCCAAGAATGTATTGAATGAATGAATAATTAATGAATTTGATGATTCATTCAACATTAGTAAATGGGTAATTTTGGGTAACTTTATTTTTTATTAAGTTAGAAATATCAGTGTTTACAAAAACTTTATCCCCAAAGTATGGTTAACTAGGGATGCTTTTAATATAAGTGAATTAATTTCCTTGTCGGTTCTCGATAGAATCTACATTTCAAACCGGTTTTTAACCATAACGATTTGACATTTAAGGATGTCTACCTTTTTTTTTTTCGCTGGAAAAACGCACTGACGCGTTTCTCCCACTTGAAGTGGGAGAAACGCGTCAGTGCGTTTTTGTCCAAATGTCCCACATACCCCATGTGGGACTCGCCGCCGCTGAAGGCGCCGGAATACCCACCAAAAAACCAGCGATACCCACACCGTCTTTTCGGGGGACGCCACGGGATCACTTGCGCATACTACCGTGACGTCCCGACGGTTGGCCCGCCTCTGCAGGCCTCCAAATTCTAAGGGGTTCTCGGGTTACAGACATCCCCTAGCCCCGGCGACATTTACGGCGGGAGGAGAAGGTTTGCATAGCGCCGACATCTTCTGCCCGGTCTTCTTCGGCGAAGCGGGTCAGCGGAAGCACTGTTCTCACGCTCCCGCTCCGCGGCCTCCTTCTGCGACATGACGTTTTCGCAGAAAGAGACCATCTCCTTCCAGCCCCTCTCGCTACCGATCATGGCGTTTATCACGCTCAGCAGCGAGAGGTCTCCGCCTACAATGGCCGCCAGGTAATGGCGCTGAGGCCCCCATGCACCACACTCAATCAGGGTGTGACGCGCCGTGTCCGAAGGCGCGCCGCACTTGTGGCAGGAGGGAGTGACCTCCCGCCTCGCTATCCGGTGCAGATACCTACCGAAGCAACCGTGCCCGGTAAGTACCTGCGTCAGCCTGAATGTGAGTGTGCCGTGACTCCGTTCCACCCAGCGACTCAAGTGGGGACGGACCGCCTCCACTGTCGCCAGGCCTGCCGAGGGGGACCCCAGGTCCTCCTCCCACCTGCGAATCAAGGCTCGCTAGGCTAGAGCCCTGACTCGCTCCACCTCCGCCAATCCTGGACGGTCGCCACTCGACCTCGCTTCCACCCGGAACCGGTACACTTCCGCAAGCACCTCTCCCTGGAGTTCCCAAGGCGGATCGCTCGCGAGAGGTGTCGCTGCCGTCCATGACACTGTACGGTAACCACGTATCGCTCTCACCGCTATGACTCTCTGTGATCTCCGAAGAAGAGCCTTGTTACGAGCAGTGAGAGCGTCCACCCAGATGGGTGCACCGTACAGCGCCATGGAGCGCACCACACCAGCGTATATTCGCCGGCAAGGTGTTTCCTGCCCTCCTACGTTGGGTAGAAGGCGGCCCAAGGCGGCAGCGGCGTTGATGAGCTTCAGGCTGAGTTGGACAAAATGCTGCCCGAAGCTCCATCTTCCATCCAGAATCAGGCCTAGATACTGGGCCAGATTCTGGGCCTGCACCTTAATCACCGTTCCCTGGACGGTGATAGACGCTCCTCGAGGCGGACCTCGACGTGGACCGTGGAGTAGGAGAGCCTCCGTTTTTGTTACAGAGACCCTCAAGCCCAGCATCCTGATTCGATCCATCGTGAGCGACACTCCGACCTCAGCCAGGCGGGCTGCCTCCTGAAAAGTATGTCCCGTCGCCGTGATGAGGGTGTCGTCCGCGTAGCACAGCACCCCCATCCCGGGAAGGACGGGTGCCCGCAGGAGCTAGTCAAAGCCAACGTTCCACAAGATTGGGCCGAGAACCGACCCCTGTGGAACGCCGCAGCCTACTCGACAGCAGCCTTCTGAGATAGGAAGGCACCCCGTGATATCGAAGCGCCTCCCTTATTGTCCCGAAAGGAAAACTATTGATGGCGTTCGTCACGTCCAGCGATACCGCCAGGACCACGTCCCCTCGGGCTACCGCCTCCATGGTCCGGGTCTTCAGGGTGTTCCGGGCGTCGATAGTTGATCGACCCGCCCTGAACCCGAACTGAGCCTCTGAAAGACCCGGTCCCACCTCCTCGAGGTGCTGAACAAGACAGGCAGCGACAATCTTCTCGAAGAGTTTGCCCGTCTCATTCAGCAGCACAATTGGCCTGTATGCCGAGGAAGAGCTTAGTGGGCGCCCCTCCTTCGGCAACAGGACCAACTTTCCTTCCTTCCACAGCTTCGGAAACTGCCCACTAGAAAGACACTTGTCGAACAGTTCCCGAAGCCTCCCTCCTAGGTGTTCCAGGGCGTCACGCAGAACACGCCCTGGAACCCCGTCCAGACCCGGCGCTGTTCTGGCCCTCAGTCGATATAGGGCCATCTCCATCTCTCGCTCCATGATATTTGGTGGAGACATATTATCATCTGTCATGGAGCGATGGGCCATACTTGATGGGACGTGCTCGCTTGGGTTAGGAAATAATTCCCCAACCTGGCGCAGGAGGAGATCCGGCGGTAGCGTTTCCGTAACAGGAGCGCCGTGTGTACGGAACTTCCCTCGCACACCAAGATACGGGCGCCCGCACGGGTCCCTGTTCAGGCCCACCAGAAGCTCCTCCCTTGCTCTCTGCTTGGCACAACTTATCGCCTGCTGCAGCTCCTTTTTCAACTGGCGATAAGCGGCCCACAGCCGTCCCTCCAAGTCCGTGTCGAGGCCGTTGCGCCTGCGACAACGGACGTATGCTCTCCGCGCCCGGTTACATGTCGCCCGCAGCTCTGCTATTTTGAGCGACCACCAGTACACCTGACAGCGCGGTACCCTGTGCCGGGTCCTCGGCATGGCCGCATCGCACACCTCCTTTAGAGCACTGCGCATGCTGCCCGCCATCTCTTCGACGCTAGCACCCTCCCTCCATCCCGCGGAAACCCACCGCTGCACGATGGCGGCCTCCTTGACCAGCTCACGATTTAGCTGGCCAAGAGACCACCTCGGAAGCGTGGTTGGCACCCTCAGTGGTCTCGCTGGCCTGCAGGAGTTGGAGATCTCAAATCGGATGTATCTATGGTCCGACAGAGTCTCCCCCTCTTCCTCTACCCTCCAGTCCCTCACTCTGCGTGCTGCAACAGGGGTGGCGAACGATAGGTCCACCACAGATGCCCCCTGCTGCCGCACGCAGGTGTGCACCTGCCCCCTGTTAAGTAGAGACAGGCTGAAGAGTAGGGCCCACACCTGGACGGCCCTCCCTCGCGGATTCGAGGCAGGGTTTCCCCAGGCACGTGATTTTGCGTTAAAGTCGCCGAGAACCATTGTCGGTTTCGGCGACTGCCTGGACACCGCAGCTCTGACAGAGCCAAGAAAGATTTCGAACTCCGCCAGGCCCCGGTTAGGGGAGAAGTACGTTCCCACAACTATGTACTCACCTCACCCCGCCACTACGTAGCCCGAGCCCCTCTCAATGAGTGAGAGGGGGGGACCCGTTCCGCTCCGAGTGAGGATCGCCACGGTGCCATCCAAATCCCCTACCCAGTGAGGTAGGGAAGGGATGAAATAGGGCTCGCAGACCACAGCCAGGTCAATTTGCCACTCCGCTGTAGTGTAATAAGTAGTATGTAAGTCAGATGGCGTATAAATATTAAGATCGTTGCACTAATTAGTCATTAATAAATCATCTTCTACCAAATACACTCGTTTCAATAACATAAGTCCCCTCATGGCGACCCTGCCATATTTGGGGCGCGCGACGCGAATTTGATCGCAGTATAGTGTGCATCTCCAAAATCGGACGATGAGTTGAAGAATTGGATATAAGTTCAAATTAAAGCAATATGTAGAAATTTAAGTTTATTCTTCGTTACTGTTTTACTAAAAAAAAAAAAAATCTAACTATGCCGATTCAGTGTCGAGAAAGAAACAGTATTTGTAAATCAAAACGCCGCAGGCTCGAACCAGGCACAAGTTGAAGAAATACGAATGCATCTGTCTACAATCAGCATAGTTTTATTGGTTATTTGTGTGCTACTGGGCATTGCAGCACTGTACTTTATTTATAAAAAGTACAAAAAATGCCATAAAAATTGGATATCGGATGAGATCACGCAAAACAACTTAAGACGGTCATTCACCCGCGCAAGAGACATACCCAACCAGTAGAGAAGTGACGGCATTAGAATTACGAAGAAAGTGCGTGAAAACCAGGTGTTTATATTTAATATTAATAAAAAGTGCGTGAGTGTTTTGTAAAGTGATCCAATAACATTTCAGAAATAAACTTTGAACTATTAAAATGACTATTTATAAACTTTAAGGTGATTTTTTTTTAACGAATTAGTGTAGAATCTAGTAAAATAAATGTATCCTATTAATATTATTTAATCGATTAAGTATGTATAATGTAAACAAAGAGTTTCATATTGCAATGTATCAGGTCGTAGCCCCTACCATGGTAACTACTCGTAAGTGAGTTAATATACTTGGTATGTATTTCTTTTATAAATATGTTGTTATAAGGGAATGGAAGAAGATTTAATTAAATGTTTAGATGAACTTAAATTGATAAGAAAATATTTAATTAAGAAGGGAAAGTTAAGATATCAAGGTAATGTTATAAAAAATAAGTTAGCGGAAACTGAGAAAATATTTGAGAAAAGTTCGAATATAATCCAATGTATCGCATTAAGAATGAAAAAAAATAAAGTACTCGATCTAGTGTTTTTTAATGGTGAATCGTTAACGGTTACAGTAGATAATGCCCCTAAAGAATTAACTCGCATTGATCCACTACACCCACCCCTTAATATTGATATTGTCGTAACACACAATTTGCAGGAAAACTTGAGGTTTAATCAAGATATCAAAAAATATAATTTCGCTAAGGCCAATTTTGTAGCTATAAATGAATTTCTTAAAAGTATAGACTGGAGTGAAAAATTTGCAGAGCTTCATGATATTAACACAATGGTTGATTACCTATATACGAAGATATATAATTCTATAGAACTTTACACGCCGAATTTCAAAAGAACAAAATCATTAAAATATCCACCTTGGTTCAACAAAACTCTAATAAAGAGAATAAGAGAAAAGGAAAAACTAAGATTGAAATTTAAAAAATACAAAAATGCTATGGATGGTTTGTCACTTACGCTCTTAGAAAAACGATGCGATAGACTATCTATTGAGTGTTATAATTCTTATCTTAACTTTGCAGAAGAAAAGATTACATCCAACAGTAAATTTTTCTGGTCATATATGAAAAGCAAACGCGAAAAAAATGTTAACACCTATCCAACATTAATGAAAAATGATGAAACTGTAGCGTCTGATGGCTTAGCAATTTGTAACCTATTTGCGTCACAGTTCTCTTCGCTGTATGAAGAAAACGAGAGCAAGTACGATATTGACAAAATACTGCGAACCATGGATGCTACAGTCAGTTGCAATAATAGCCTACCTTTGATCCAGCTTGATGAATCCGAAGTCATTAATAAATTAAAGAATTTAGATATAAATAGGGGTGCTGGATCTGACAATATTCCGCCTGATTTTATTATAAACTGTGCCCAAAGTCTTGCTGTACCACTAACAATTATTTTTAACAAAGCATTAGTCACCGGAATATTTCCTTCTAAGTGGAAAACTGCGAAAGTAGTCCCTATTTTCAAAAGTGAGAACAGAAACGTTTTCTTTATCATCTTACTTTCTCGTTAGGTAAAGGGAAAATACTTCCTTCTTACAAAAAAAGATTGGAATTTTTCAAAATTCTTTCACTAAGTGATCGGAGGGATTTGTTTGATTTAAAATTTCTTTATAAAACACTTAACAACAACTATGATAACTCGTTTTTGATATCAAAAATTAAATTGAATGTTCCCATTAGATATCCACGTAAACCAATAACACCATTAGTAAGACCTTTCCGCAAAACTGTTTTAGGAAGCAATTCACCTGTATCTCGCTTATGTGGGATTTTGAATGAGCACAGTGCTGTTTTAGTTAAAAAAATATTGTCAAAATTGTCAGCTAACTAATTTATTTTGTTTATATTTGTGTTTTATTATTTTACTATTATTGTTAATTCTTGTCATTTTTAACCTTGATTTACTAACAATTAATTATTTGTAAGTTTGTCATCTCCAACTTTATCTTTGCAAGTGGTATTCACCTTAATAGGTAATGCATTTAGTTTTAAGTTGTATTAAAATTGTATACCTTTGTACGTGTTGATGTATTTACCACTGGTGAATCTTAAATAAATAAATAAATAAATAAAATGTATTACTTCTAAAGAAATAAAGCCTAAGTCTCTTACATTCATTGCTTCAATAAGCGATGAAATAAAGTCATACCACTCACAAATTATCAATTTATGTTCTAAGCCTGCATGTCATATGAGTAGTAGTGACAGTGACAGCGAAACGTGTTCGAATCCTGAACTAAAAATGGAGTTAGATTTGAAAACAGCATGTAGTTTAATTCCTGTTATGAATAATAACGAAAACAGCATTAAAGGTATCATTGACTCTATAGAAATGTATTTGGATATGTTGTCATCATCGGGTCAAAAATTACTAATTACATTTGTTTTAAAAAGTAGGCTGTCACAGAATGCTAAATTACGAATGTTACCTGAATACAGTTCTACAAAAGACTTAATTAAGGATTTAAAAAACAAATTATTGGTAAAGAAAAGTCCTACCGCAATACAATCACGGCTACAAACTGTATCTCAAGGATATCGCACTATAGAACAGTTTGGAACCGAGATAGAGAACTTATTTGCAGATTTAATGATAGCTCAGGCAGACGGCGATGCTGAAAAATACGAAATTTTAAAACCTATTAATGAGCGATTCGCAATACAACGTTTTTCTGACGGTCTAAGAAATTCAAGACTAAGTACGATTATTGCAGCACGCAACTACAAACACCTAAACGAGGCGATTCAAGCTGCGAAAGATGAAGAGCTGTCAGCTGCATCTTAGTCGCGAGGTGAGGATGTCATGCATTTCTCCACTCGTGGAAGAGGTAAGTCACATTCTCATTTTAATTCCCATACTAGACCACAGATTCGTGGCCAAAGATCATATTTACCACAAAATAACGCAGGTAAGCCAAATAATTCCAGTTATTTTAATAATCGAAGAAATTTTAATAATTATCCACGCGGCCAAACATATTATCATGGTAGACCTAAATTTCATAAATTGAATCGCGGACGAGATTCGAACGAGAATCCATCGAGTTCGATATCTTGTGGTAGTGGCAATAGAAACAGAGTATTTTATTCAGAAAAACTTGAACAAAATCAATCCGTAAACGCAGATAATAATAGTGAAATGCAGTTTTTTCGTGTTGAAACATAACATTTTGGCATTAAATGGCAAAGCCAAATATTTATCATTTTTATTAACAATAGGAAATATTTTTGGTTAGTAGATACAGGAGCATCATTATCTGTAATAAAGAAACAGGCATTACCCAGTAACAGTAAAGTAATTAGAGACGAAACTACATATCATAAATGGTATTGGAGGTAAAATTCAGTCCATAGGTTAAACTGATATCATCTTATTTCATCGTGATCAACAGTTTCATGTTGACTTTAGTATAAGGCTACATGTTTTCAATAACTTACCTTTAAAGGCTGACGGTATTTTAGGTTTAGATTTTCTGTGTCGCTACGTATCAAGTCTCAACTTTGATAACAATTCCATTACCTTAAACAAATATGGAATGGAATGTTCCTTACCACTTTATGATTCGTTGAATTATTCTAATGAAAGTTTACTTATACCTGCGCGTTGTGAATCATTTCATTACTTACTTTTGGATAATGATTCGGAAAATGACTTTGTTATCCACAGTCAGCAATTAGCTGATAACGTTTTCCTTGCAGGTTGTATCAGTAGGATACGAAATAACAGATTACTTGTTAAAATTTTAATTTTTTTTTTTTTTTATAGAATAGGAAGAGGACAAGCATATGGGCCACCTGATGGTAAGTGGTCACCAACGCTCTTAGACATTAGCATTGTAAGAAATGTCAACCATCGCTTACATATCCAATGCGCCACCAACCTTGGGAACTAAGATTTTATGTCCCTTGTGCCTGTAATTACACTGGCTCACTCACCCTTCAAACCGGAACACAACAATATCAAGTATTGCTGTTTTGCGGTAGAATATCTGATGAGTGGGTGATGATGACCAATGAACATGATATTACTTTGCCAATGTTTCAACCGGAAATATATTCGATTCAAGATTATGAGTTATGCGACTTTAGGTCAACTGCTTATGACTTAAATAGGGCTAAAGCTTTATTAAACATTTTAAATTTAAATCACCTCAATACAGAGGAGCGCAAATCCATTCAGGATATATGTGCAAAGTATTCAGATGTTTTCTTTTTGCCAGGCGATAAATTAAATACTACCAATATTTATCAACAATCAATAGCTTTGAAACCAAATACGAGTCCGATATATGTTAAGCAGTATAGATTACCCCATTCTTTAAAAAATGAAGTTAATAATCAAATTACAGAAATGCTTAAGAATGACATTATAGAAGAAGCTAAGAGCGAGTGGTCAAGTCCAATTTTGTTAGTACCGAAAAAAAGTGATAGTGATAAAAAGTGGAGACTTGTTATCGACTATCGGAAACTTAATGACTGCATTGTGGACGATAAGTTCCCTTTGCCAAATATAAATGAAATTTTAGACTCTCTCTGTGGTTCTATCTATTTCTCACACTTAGATCTTAATCAAAGTTACTATCAGGTAGAGTTAGATAAACGAAGTAGGGGGAATACACGGCTTTTACGACAAACACTGGTCAATACCAAATGAAAAGATTACCAATGGGTCTTAAGACTAGTCCTAGCGCTTTTAGCAGAGCCATGTCAGTTGCAATGTCAGGGTTAACATTTGATAAGTGTTTTGTTTATTTAGATGATTTAGTTGTATTTGGAAAAAATTTGAGCGTACATAATCAAAATTTGATTGACGTTATGGAAAGGCTAAGAAAAGTTAATTTAAAATTAAATCCCAAGAAATGTAATTTTTTGAAGAAAGAAATTCTTTATTTAGGACATTTAGTTTCAAAAGATGGAGTTTTTAGAACCTGACCCTGCAAAAATCGAAATCCTACAAAAATATCCCATACCTACTAATACTGACGAAGTTAAAAGGTTCGTAGCGTTTTGTAATTATTATCGAAAATTTATCAAAAATTTTGCCGAAATAACATATCCCTTAAATAAATTAACGAGAAAATATGAACGATTTGTTTGGACTGAAGAGTGTCAAAAAAGTTTCGAAAAATTAAAACAGTATTTGACAAGTCCCCCAGTATTAGAATTTCCCGATTTTTCAGAAAATAATGAATTCGTCATTCAAACTGACGCTTCAGGTACAGCAATTGGCGCTGTTTTGTGTAATCAAAATATGAAACCGGTAGCTTTTGCAAGCAGACCTCTTAATAAAGCCGAAACAAACTACCCCACTATTTAAAAAGAGTTACTTGCTATAGTGTGGGCAGTAAAATACTTTAGACCATATGTATACGGTAGATCTTTTACGATTATGACAGACCATAGACCTTTATTATATCTATTCTCAATGAAAGACCCCTCAAGTAGACTTCTTAAGTTTAGATTAGCACTAGAAGAATACGACTTTAAAATTATATATGTAAAAGGTAAGGATAATAGCGTAGCGGACGCTTTGTCTAGAATTAGCATAACATCGGACACTTTAAAACAAATGAACGAAGAAATATTGTTAGTTATGACTAGAGGCCAAAAGAGGCGTTTAGAAAATAAAGTAGAGCAGGATAATACAATTAATATTAGTAAACCTAACGAATCGTGGCCTGATCAACCACGAGTAGTTGAGGTACTAAAGATACCAAATGATTCAGTGGAAATGACTTTTATAAATAATGAGGAGTTAAATAAATTGAAAAATAATGATAATGTATACGAAGAGAAAGAATGTTTTATTTATAGTCTACGTAGAAAAATATTATATATTAATCTTAACTTTAGGGCACAATTTACGCGAGCCGAATTTGTGACTAAGTTAGGAGAATTTTGTAAAACTAGAAAAATAAATGAACTATGCATAGTAAAGAATAATGAAATTGAAAATATCATAAAAGAATTGTTAAAAGAAATGAAAGAACGTAAGGACTGGAGTGGTCCACGTATCTATGTTCTAAGAGGAGTTAAAAGAATATATGATGGGGAAGAAAGAAAATACCGCAGGTCATGCAGGTGTGCGTAGAATGACAAATAATATTAAAAGAAAATTTTACTGGCCAGGCTTGGATAAAGATGTTAAAACATTTTTTAGCAAGTGCGTTCAGTGTCAAAAAATGAAACATAGTAGGTATGTCAAGGCGCCCATGGAAATAACTACAACGGCTTCACATGCTTTTGAAAAGATCTATCTTGACGTCGTAGGACCTTTGCAAAAGGACATTGAAGACAATTGCTACATTTTAACACTTCAATGTGAATTGACTAAGTTCGTAGAGGCCTATCCTCTAAAAAATAAAGACACGGTAAGTATAGCAAAAGCATTAGTTAATAATTTTATATTAAGGTTCGGGATACCAAACACCATAGCTACAGATCGTGGGACAGAGTTTGTATCTACTGTAATGGAACAGGTAGGTAAAATTTTAAATATACAAAAATTGACTTCTACAGCTTATCACCACCAATCTATCGGTGCACTTGAAAATTCGCATAAAAATTTAGGTGCTTTCTTACGCATTCAGTGTGATGGTCAGAAAGACACCTGGAGTCAATGGTTATCTTTTTGGTGTTTTAGTTTTAATAATATTGTTCACACAGAAACGAAATACACACCATTCGAGCTAGTTTTTGGTAGACCTAGTGTAATACCTTGTAAAGTAAGTCAATATATTGAACCATTATATAACCCAGATAATTATGCTTTAGATCTTAAGTTTAAGTTACAAGTAGCGCAGCAAGATGCTCGTGAAAATTTAATTTTAAGCAAACAAAATCGTAAATGTAATTACGATAAATATACAAATAATGTAACTTATACAAATGGACAACTAATTTTAATTAAAAATGAAACGGCAAATAAACTGGACACACAGTGGATTAGACCATTTGTAATTTTAGAAGATTTAGGACTAAATGTAAAAATTTTAAAATGTAATAAGCCTTATATTGTCCATAAAAATAGAACTAAACCATTTAAAACCTAAATTCAATTATTATGTACCAATTCCTAAAAAAAAAAAAATTGTATCAAAACATTTTTTTTTCAATTCACCCCCCGAGGTGTAGTGTAATAAGTAGTATGTAAGTCAGATGGCGTATAAATATTAAGATCGTTGCACTAATTAGTCATTAATAAATCATCTTCTACCAAATACACTCGTTTCAATAACATAAGTCCCCTCACCGCCATGGACTGCAGTAGCAGGTCCTGAGCCCCGGCACAGTGGTTGACATTCGCCTGAAGAAAGCTTAGCTTGTCTTTCATGATGACATGGCAGCTTCCTCCTCAGCTTGGCGCCGTCCGACGTTATCAGTGGTCTGGGTGTCTAAGACCATTTTTCCTTTTGTGATCGGTGGGTTACACTCCCCTGACCCCGTTACGTGCCTGAAAGGCCTACCGGCATCTGTGCATACAGCGGAGCACAACTTTCCGGTGCAGGTATCTGCCTTGTGGCCTTCGACACCACACCGGTAACAAAGTCCCCCTCGTTCCGCCTTAGATGGGCAGAGCGCCTTAGTGTGACCAAGGCCCATGCATTTGAAGCAGCGCAAAGGGCGCTGCTCCAGCACGCACACCTTGGCCGAGCTCCACCCAACCAGGAAGCGACCAGCTTCGGACAGCCTTTTCGCTGCTGTAATGGGGCACGTCACCCGGACCATCCCCATATAACCGGGACCACGTTGCATATCCCTACACCTAACCTCCTCTAGGGAGCAGTCCCCTGCGCGTGCTACTGCGGCCACCACCTTCTCTTTTGTGACGGAGTCATCGAGACCCGTCATCTTGAGGTCCACCCGCTTCACAGGCCGCACAACGTTGGCCACTCCATCCAGCACAGTGCGGAGCTTCACGGCTAGCTTCTCCGCCTGCTCTGTTTGTGCCTTCGGGAGTTCCAAGACCCTGGCTCCCGTTGCCGACCTTCTGACCTTGAGTCCACCGCAGATCCCTAGATCCTGGAGCTTAACGCCTTGCTCGGCCCGCTCCAGGATGTGGGCGTAAGTCACGCCCTTTTCCTGCGCCTCCGGCTTCAATGTGACGATTACTGCAGCCGTGCGAGGTGCTGCCAGCTTAGGTTTGACCACCGCTACTGCCGGAGTAGCAGTCTTCTTCCCCTTCTTTCCCTTTTTAACCACTGTGGACCAGGACGTCTCCTGGACCACTTGTGGCGGAATCCTTTTCGGCACAATCATAGCGCTCGATGGGGCAACGATCGATGCCTGCGTGGCGGCTGGAGTCACCCGCTTAGGTGCCGGTGCGGGTTTCAGCAGAGGGGCCAGGTGGACCGCCTGTGCGTAGGTTGGTGCTGTATTCTGCATCACAACAGGCCTTTTATCCGCCGCTAGAGGTGGACGAAGAATCTTTGCAGGGGGGAGGCGCTCCTCAATCCCTGCTAGCCGAGCGTTAAGCATAACCCCGATTGACGAAATAATCGAGGCTTTGAGCTCCTCCACAACCTGCGAGTCACTTAAATTACTCGCCGACCCATTTGCTGCTGCGTTAAACTCGCGGCGATGGGCCTTCATTTCTGACCTAAGGCCCTCTAATTCCTTACGAAGACGCTTATTGTCGGCGCGAAGCCGACAGGTTTCCTCCGCCTCGGTTCTTAAAGCCAGAGCATCCACAATGCTCTGAAGAGAAGCTGCCGATTCCTTCAACTTCTTGATGAAGCCACCTATCAAATTGCTGGACTTCTGGGCAACCTCCAGAATAAGTGCCGCATTGCGGCTGATACCTCAGTGTCGACATCCATTGCCGAAAACAACAAACAAAAATCGAAATCGAACGACGCAAAAAAAAAAAAACAACCAACTATAACAAAAAACAAGGTCTATAAAGACCTAATTCAAAACAACAAAACCAATCAATACGCGAAACAAAAGTCCATATACCAAGCAAGAATGTCCATATGTGTCGCATTAGAGATAACAAAACCAGTTTACAAAGCCAGATGTCGTTTATTCATCAATTCGAACAATC
Source organism: Nymphalis io (assembly GCF_905147045.1). Taxonomy (NCBI): domain Eukaryota; kingdom Metazoa; phylum Arthropoda; class Insecta; order Lepidoptera; family Nymphalidae; genus Nymphalis; species Nymphalis io. The sequence continues at coordinate 2,950,064 of NC_065914.1, forward strand.
TTATCGCAGTAAAAAACACAACCACGCTCAACGACGTCCGAAAGGCGAATCTAAGGATGTCTACCTATTTTAAATAAATGTATATTTTATTATTAATTATGTAACTATGCACTTAAATGTATAAACTTAAGTAAATCATTTCATTTAATTAATTATTGTTAATATTAAACTAATTTTTATTTTATATACCTATCATTTTATACATATATTAATATAATTATTTTAATGAACAATTGGTATGATCTATGAATATTTTTGCGTGCCTATCGTGGGCGAAATGTATGAGATGAGAGATTCTTATAAAGAAATCAGAACATCTGTAAAACTATGTTTCATGCAAATAAATTACGATTATTATTATTATTATTTCTATTAAACTTTTAAAGTTTCTCTTCTTTCGAAAGGTTTAAACCTAAAACGCGGGCTGCAGACAAGCGTTATAAAGTGGATGATGATATAAACTTTCGGGTGATACGGCAGGTGTTAAGGATTACGGCTTTTTAAAGTATATGGAGGATATATGTTGGCATTTGTAAGGTGTTCAGACTTTCTGTCAAGGATTTTGGCACGATACCTGTGGATGATAGGACTATTGGGACTATGTTTACTGTTTGTGCTTTCCATTGCGTTTTGCCAACATTTGTTTTTGTGTACTTATGATATGTTCGTTTACTTGAGTGTTTTTGTCATGTAGGTTTAATGGTGTAAGCTTTTTGTTTATTTCTGTTGCGTGTCTATGTAGAGGTGAGTGTTCGGATTTATCATGGAAGTATGCTCTGAGTGAGAGTATCTGCTTATTGTGTAAATTTTGTATGTCTATTAATCCACGCAAAGAAGGAGGCTTCTTTGCGTGGTAGTGTGAGCCTTTGAATTAAAGATTTTGGATGATGTTTCCTATCTTTAGTGAAGTGAGTGTTTATAGTTGGCTGCAATTTTTTTATGTCACTTTTTGACCATTGTATTATTCCGAAAGAGTACGTAAGTAAGGGTATGGCAAATGTGTTAATAGCTTTTTTTGTGTTTTTAGAGTTAAGGTGTGTCTTTAATCTCGTATTAATTAAATTTAATCGGTGCAAGAATTTTGTAAGCAGTTCTTGTTTTGTCGTAGTTTGTAGTATATGCCTAGATTGTTTAAAACCAAGGTATTTATATGTGCTTAGTTCATCCATTGGTTCAATTTGTTCACCAGTTTCGAGTGTGTAGCTATCATTAAGGAATTTTCCTTTCGAGATTGACAGAATTTTGCACTTGTCGACTCCGAATTTCATATGAATATCTTTTGAGAACTGTTCCGTTATGCTTGCTTACTCAAGCAGCGTGTTTTTGTCAGTGGCGTAAAGTTTTATATCATCCATGTACATGAGGTGTGATAAGTTATATTGGGTGTTATTACCGTAAAGTGTGAATCCTGTATGGGTTTTATTTAACAAGAGTGAAAGAGGATTTAAGGCCAAGCAAAACCAGAGGGGGCTTAGAGCGTCTCCTTGAAAAATTCCTCGTTCGATACGGATTGGTTCAGTAGTTAGAGATTTCATGGACGATTGTTTTATTTTTAATACAGTTTGCCAGTTTTGCATCGAATTTTGAAGAAATGATATGAGGGTTGGGTTTATTTTATACAACTTTAAGACATACAATAACCAGCTATGCGGGACTGAATCAAAGGTTTTTTGATAATCAATAAACATAGTATGGATATCTTTTTTTGATTTTACCGCACTAATTAAAATGATTGCATCAAAAGTAATCTGCTCCTTACAACCTTGGCTATTTTTTCTACACCGCTTTTGCTGTTATCCGGACGTTACCTTGATATCCGGCTGGATAGCACGCTTTGGATGCCCTACTGCTATAATCACTGACAGAGGACGATAATTTGAATCTGCGCTTTTCAAGCACCTCTCTGAAATGGTTGGTTTTGAACATAAGAAAACTACTGCTTATCACCCTGCATGCAATGGCATGGTTGAGAGATTTCACCGCCAATTAAAAGCCGCCATTGTCTGTCATGAAAACTCAAATTGGACAGAATCACTTCCATTGGTGTTGCTGGGAATCCGAAATGCCATTAAAGAAGATATTCAAGCATCTTCGGCAGAAATGGTATATGGCGAGACGCTTAGATTACCTGGAGAGCTTTTTCAACCATCCACGAATAAGTCTGACGACATAACCGATTTTATGGCACGACTTCGGATTATTGCAAAGAACCTTCAACCGCAACCAGCTTTCAGGCACTGTAAGAAATCTATCTTCATATTCAAAGATCTTGCAACGACTAGTCATGTGTACCTCAGAGAAGATGCTAACAGAGGAGCACTCCAACTGGCTTATACTGGCCCACATGAAGTACTGGCAAGGAACGACAAAGTCTTCAAAATACTTGTCCGAGGAAAACCTACCTCTGTAACAATAGAAAGACTGAAGCCTGCATACATGCTTACCGACGACGACGATCCAAGGGATATACCTCTTCCTCCTGCTACTCCACCTGAAATAAAAAATCATGATGATAAAATTAAAGATAAGGAAAATAATAACAAAAAAACACGATCGGGCAGAACAGTACACATACCTGATTATTATCGCCCGTAGGACGGTCTCTGGAGGGGAGTGGTGTGGCGAACGCGACACTTACCAGATCCCTACAACCTATGTACATATAACTATACTATATATACTATAATACTTTATATACTTATATAAATTATATAATAAATACATATTATATATTATAACATATACATGTAATACACAATATAAATATTTACACTTTAAAATCATATAAATAATTAAAATATAATATAATAATTTATGTAATGTCGGAAGGCAGTTGCCGGGCGATCGTATAATAGAAATGTCTATTCTTTGATTATATACCGTTACTTTGAACAAAGAAACGTAAGCGCATCGGCTCAGCAGTCGGCCGCCTTCCGCCAACCAGTCGAATCCTAGATCTCGTACTGAACGCACGTCGCTTCTCTCTTGTAATTTGCTACACGATTTTGCACCTTAAGTCTTTGTAATAAATATCCAAAGACGCATTTAGACGCATTTATTACCATCCCATACTCCCGAAGCTTTTGAAACAGACTTCGTAAGTGATGTTGATGTGTTTCTTCATCAGGGGAAAATATGAGGAAATCGTCTAGGTATGCGTAGACAAAGTCTAAGCCTCTGGTCATTTCGTCAACAAAACGCTGGAAGGTCTGGCCGGCGTTTCTGAGTCCAAAGGTCATATATGGGAACTCATAAAGACCAAACGGTGTTGTGATGTCCTCAGAGAATACTGGAATCTGGTTAAATGCTTTCACGAGATCGATTTTGGAGAAAACACGACAACCCGATATGTTATGCGTGAAATCGTGAATATTCCGAATCGGATAGCGGTCAGGAATTGTTCTTGCATTAAGCATCCGATAATCACCGCATGGACGCCATCCACTTTCCTTCTTTGGGGCAAGATGCAAAGGTGATGCCCATGGACTCTCTGATGGTCGAGCTGTTCCATTTTTAATCATAGCTGCAAACTCTTCCTTGGCTATGAGCAATTTATCCGGAGCCAAGCGACGTGGCGAGCAAGATACTGGGGGTCCAGGTGTAGTCCTGATATGATGGACAGTGTTATGGTTAACAACCTTCTCGTTTCCAGCAGGACGTGTGATCTCCGGAAATTGACGTAGCAATATATGGTAGTTTGAATCACCGAGCAATGTCTTCACTGAAGAAATAGTGCTGGATGATGATACTGATTCTGCTGAAGTCGTCAGGGTTGTGGTGCTATCGATGAGACGCTGGTTACGGCAGTCGACTATAAGACCATAATATGACAAGAAGTCGACGCCAATTATAGCCTTAGTGACATCTGCCACTATAAATCGCCATGTGTAGTCTCGACGCAGGCCAAGATTCAGCTCAAGGTGAGCAAAGCCGTATGTTGAAATAGAAGTCCCATTCGCGGCATAATGTTGGTAGTTGGTCGGAGATCTTCTTTCACGTAGTGCTGTGCGAGGGAAGACGCAGAGATCTCTCCCTGTATCAACGAGAAACTGCATCTTCGATTTTCGATCCGTTACGAAAAGGCGACCAGATATGTTATGGCTATCGAATGTCGCCATTACCGATTGCCTTGGTAGTTTTCTGACTTAAAATCGCATGGTTTCACACATTTATTGGCATTCTTTCCGTGTTTATTGTGATACCAACATAATGGAAATTTTCTGTAGTTAGACTGTGATCTCATTTGTACTGTCGGGCTACGTCGTCTTCTTGATCTCGATCTTGGTCTGTGACTGCGAGCAGAGAGAGCTTTTACTTGCTTTGTGAGCTCATCTATTTGTTTCGCCATCGAATCAATGGTTGGCTGGGGAGCAGATGTTGCAGCGACTTGAGGTGTGCACGGCACCAATTCATGTAAGCTGTCGGCTAAGTCAGCCAAAGCTTGAAGGTCATAAGTCTTCTGAGCCACAATAATTGGTTGAAGAGCAGTAGGCAGACGACTTATCCAAATAGTTTTAATAAAATCGTCTGGAACTGATGGACTTGCCAATCTTTGCAGGTGCCGGAGAAACTGAGATGGTCTCCGATCTCCTAACTCTTCGTGAACGAGTAATTGTTTTACCTCTTTCTCGCGCGAGGCTGACAGACGCTTGATTAATTCAGTTTTAAGTCGTTCGTACTTCCCTGTCTTGGGTGGTGAAATAATTATATCCTTCACTTCTGCTGCGTAACGGTGTTCCAATGTCGAAGTAACGTAATAAAATTTTGTATCGTCGTCAGTGATTCTCGACAACACAAATTTTGCCTTCCAGTTGTGAAAACCAAACTGCAGGTTCTTCTGCCCAGAACGGTGGTGGTCGCACTCCGACTCGAAATATGTCGGTCGTGTCGTGAGGTGTAAATGGTCGTCGTGACTCGGCATTTACGTTCGAGTTACCTCCATTTTGTGGTTCCATTTTATTCCACCAAATAATCTAGTGTTCCTTACTTGTGCTGGTTAACTAATGCTCTTCGTTTTCAGCTTCTTTGTTTTCAGCGGGGTCACCAATTGCGGCTAATATATTATGTTTAGTTAAATGATTGTATATTTCTTCACTTATGCAAGCTGATAAAATTTTATATATGGTTTGTAAGAAAGTTATTGGTCGGTATTTATCTGGATTTGTGTTATCATGTTTATCTTTAGGTACTAAGTATGTGATTCCATGTGTTATATATTTCGGTAGTAAATGTGGTGATTGAATGAATGTAAAGTACTTATGTATGTATGAGTGTATGCTACTAAATTTCTTGTACCAATAGTTGTACAAAATCGCTATTTTGGATACCATTTCGAAATAAGTAATTTATAAATCATATAAGACTTAAGAATTATACTAAATACATTTAAACTGACCATTTCATCTAAATTAATTATAATAATTCTCCTTTCCAAAATTATACAAATAGAATAAACCTTAAACAGATTTAGCAGTTTCATCTCTCTCTCAAAGCCTAATAAAATTACAATTAAATAGAAAAGCCAACATAATTTTAGTAAATTTATAAAGAAGCCACCAAACGTACTTATATATAATATGTTGGATAAATTAATTGCGCGTATTACAATTTTTTTAAATCACATTCGTCAAGTATATGAATAACAGGGCTAGTGTCAGTTTTTCTAGCCATAATAGAACAGTTTTTTACCCAAATATACGTATATTTTTTATCGCGAGCTATTTCTTTTGTTTTACGAAGAAGCGCCTTATTAGCACTTATTAGATGATCGTTAAAGTAAACGCGATTAGTATTTCCCACGTAGCCAAGGTCGCAAGCCCTGATATTCTTCTTTGCTCGTAATCTAGCAAGGAAATCATCCTTCTTCCATCTAGACAAAAATCGAATAATTACGGGTCTTGGTTTTTTAGAATCATTGTTTTTAGGGACCACGCGGGTTATAAAATCGATGTCCGAATGACTGTAAGCTGAGTGATCCACCAGTTCCGATAACTTATTCATTGTTGCCATTAAATTTTCGTTTTTGGATTCGGGAAGGCCAATAATCTCAACATTAGAACGCCTGGACCATTGTTCTTTATTATTAATTTCATTTTGGAGGTTTATCATAGATAATTGGCAGTTTTTTACATCGGAATATAATGCATCACACTTTTTTATCCCATTCTCGGCTGTTTCTAGTCTCTTAAGAATCGCATCATGAGTATCACTTAATAATTTCACAGAGTTTTGGAGTGACAAAATTTCCTTTTTAACATCCTCAAGGATATTTTGAAATTCAGAAAAAGCCACTTTAAACTCAGATTTAATAATATTTCGAATTTCATCTCTTGATATTTGTAGCGCAGTGAGATTTACCTTATGTGTATTTTTTTCAGAAGACGTACTCTTATCAGTTTTTTGCTTGGACCGCTTTGTGACATTGCGAATTGGGGTATCAGATTTGTTGTCCCGAGAATTATTTGAGGTACACGATGAACACCGCCAGGAGAGTCTAAGATCATCGTCCGGTTTTAGTTCTTGATCTTTTAGCTGTAGCATACAAGCTACGTGGAATTCCCTATCGCAAGATGTACATACAATAGGATCTTCAGCATCATTTATTGATTTGCTACAGCAGGCGAACTCCATATTATTACTTCGTAACCAAAAAAAAAAAAAAAAATGTAACGATGCGCACAAGTGAGATTTGAACCTGTGTCGACTGCGTATGCGGTGCGTTCGAAACCTCTGTTCCAACAACTGTTTAAGTTGACCGGGCAAAAATAGTTATCAGTTTTGTACGTTGTTTATGTGTGGTCAATGACCTATCGGTTGCGGTATGTTTTTTCAATATGAAGCTCATTAACGTCTTGACGCACGAAGTAGATCACGATGCACTTGACCAACGTTAAACATATGTAAATCACTTTTATTTTTACAAAGTTATTGTTGAAAACTATTATATTTTGGCAAATAATATTAAAGCACCAATAGTTAATACGTCTTGTCGCTATGTAACAAACAGCGCAACTGTTTATTTTTTTATTAATTTATCTATAAATTTTATATGTAATGAAGAAAGATATGAATTTGTGTCTGATTCTAAATTTTTAAGATATAGGTAGGTACGTAGGATGAACTTATTCATTTCCATACTCCACTTTTTACGTTTTTTTACGCCACCTTGTGGTGGGCACAGGTTCACTGACAAAATTTGTCTTCTGCGCAGCATCTGCCAGTTGAGCACCGGTTGATGATGAATTTGATGAAGATGTATACAAAATTGGTGATGAAGAGGGTATTAATGGGAATAAAGATTTGGAGGATGAATTAGAAGTCTGCGTGGACTCTTCTTCTAACAATGGCACGTTCGCCTGTATATATTTTTTAGTTTTGGACCTAGTTATCATATTATTTCCACAAGTAGCTAGGGACATAAAAGTCAATCACAGCAGAGCCCTGCATTCACTGTGATAAGGGTAAATTAAATTAGAGGTCCCCTTGTCTCTAAGGTTCGCATACTAACGACTAAGCACCCCCTTAGTCATGGAGCCCTCGGCGTACGCTGTTCCACCTTGGCTTGGGTTGTATCTCTCTTGGTCTGTCTTCTCATCTTAGGCCAATCCAACATGAGTAGCTCTATTGGCATAACCCTAAGAATCATTGAAGCGCACAAGCCCCACCATGTCGGCAACGTAAAGATACGTCGGTGGGGATATTATTATTATATAACATCTCAGTTCCTAAGTTTAGTGACACATTAAAATTGTAAGGATTGGTTAATATATGTTACAGCAGGCAATGTCCATGGGCGTTGGTGATGTCTCACCATCAGCTAATCCATTTACGTGCCTACCATTTTTTGTTTACGTTGTACTATTTGCCTTTACTAAATAAACGTTTCTTGTTTCTCAATTATTCAGGTAACGACAGTTCACAAGGCGAATATAATGAAGCTCTCTGATGGCCTGTTCCTAGAAACCTCGCGTTGGCTCGCACAGGAGTACCCAGAGATTGAACACAACGGCATGATTATCGACAATTGTTGTATGCAACTTGTTGCTAGGTAAGATTATAAAATAATATATAATACATTTAGCATACAGAAGTGAAACCGATTTTATAAAAACCTCGAATTGGTCTTTTTAAATATTGATATAAATAACTCACTAAATTACTTCGAACACATTCAACAAATCACAAGTCGCGCCAATAATGAATTAATTACCTCACTCTTTTGTCCCCAAACAAAATGGCGGTTTTAAATTAGCGTGCGTTTTTTTAGCGCTGTTGTAGAGATCAACTATTCTTATAACATATATATACATACATACATATCAGCAGTGAATCTTAACTGAAGGCTGTGGGCTTAATCCGAGCTCCGCTGGGCTTTATCTCCTGCTCATCTGTGAAGGAAAACCTACATGACTCTGATGATATTCTGTCAAATGTGTCACATCCAATAACATGCATTGGATTAGCATAGTGGCATAAGCTCACACACACAACACAGCATAATCATTTCAACTATCCAGCTTTAGTATAATTACAGGCACGAGGGGTTATCTTAGTTCCCAAGGTTGGTGGCGCATTGGCTATGTAAGCGATGGTTGACATATCTTACAATGCCATTGTCTAAAGGCGTTTGGTTACCACTACCCATTAGGTGGCCCATATGGTGGCATAGCGATAGCTGACAAGAATGTCGCGAACCCAATAGCTATGATTAACGCTTCCATCGATATGCTAGAACATCTCGGTCACCACTTCCATGCTGACCTGATAAGAAGAGCTGTTAATAAGACAATCAACGTTGACAAGGTCCTCACCTCGGACGTGGGTGGTACAGCCTCATCGACGGAAGTGGTCAACAACATTATGGGTAATATTGGACGTTGCTAAGTATTTAATTGGTATTTATCATGATAATTTATATTACATTTGGATTTTAAGTTTTAGAAGGAAATGACCAAATGTCTCTTCGTTCAATGCATAAATCAAATTGGATTATATTCAATAAATTTTATACATAAAAAGTAAATGTTTTAATATTTCTGAACTGTAATATATATATATATATATATATATATATATATATATATATATATATATATATATATATATATATACTAAAAAGGATTTATTATCATGATAATTATTATTATTTAATTGGCTTCCCCTGTTTTCTAAATACCCCGTAGCTAGTATCTATCGCAGAAATCAGTTATTATTGATAAAAATAAATTGAGAAGGAACTAATTGTTACTTTTCTTTTTAAAATTTTAATTTATAAATGTAAATTTGATTTCAAAGAATGGATTTATAAAAAAAACAATATGTCAATTATGATTTTAAAAATGGAACCAATTTAAAAATTTAATGTAAAAACAGATGCACAATTAATTTTAATAACAGTTTCCTGATGATTAATATAATATATAAGGTTTATTCAGATATGAGCGAAATTCTCTAATACCAAAGCGATTGTCTTAAGCGATATTTCGCTAAACATTGTATTTAGTATGTACATTATATGAACACTCAAATTTACTATTTATGACGTAATTAATGTTGCCATTATCATATGATTAAATACATGAACGCAATCATATTGATTGGTGATATGTCGCTAGGATAACCGCTTACATCTGAATCGTATCGGATCGGCTGTCGATTAATATCGCTTATCTGAACCTACCTTTATATTGACATATTTACACTTCACTAAGACTTTAATTTTTGCTAAATCATATTGAAAAATGGTCTTACAAGTGTAAATAAATGAATTTATAGTATTATTTTAAATTTCAACCAAATAACTAGTTTTTTTTAATCTGTAATAATGTTATAGTCGCCAACTGTAGTCTGTCCGATTAGTATTTATAGTTTTCGTTGTTTAACCATAGATTATATAAAAGCTTTTTAAAGTCGATAAGTAATTGCAGTAGAATTGAAATTGAGATTTTATTTTTTTTATTAAATTGTATATTTAATGAATCGGACTCTTTCTAGCGCCGTTTAAATCATTAATGTACTTCATTGTACAATATGTATTATAATTAGACGAATTTTGTATATATTATCTGTAATTTTAAGTGTGATTTTTTTTTCTGTGCAAAAATATGTCGTAACAAAGTTACCCGAGTATTCTGTTAAATATTTATTTTAGTTTGTAAACAAATAAATACGAAAAATTTAGACGGTCGTTTTATTATTGTTGTCGTATTTTCGTATTTTTTCAATAGATTTTTATATAAATTCGATAAGTGTGTATTTGCCGTAATTAAAGTAAAACATTGGGCGTCTTTCGGGGACTATTGCGTCGCTATCGCTAAGCTTAGGGTATATATGTAATTGCACGCGTTTTTTTACAAAGCTTTTTTTTAATTTCACTTGTTAGTATGTGTGACTCGCGCCTAACTAAATTTTAAGCTAGTTCCAGACAAGCGATTGGACGTAACCTTGCAAACACCTTTGTTACTTTTAATATCTATACATATATATTTAAAAATCTATTGAAATAAACGAAAAGCTATAAGCGAGTTATAACCGCTTCTGTAGTTATAATTTTTTTTTGTTCTTGTTACAATTGTTTTTAATTGTATGACTTGATAAAATAGTCGATTGTAAATAAATATAATAAATAGTGTGATGGTAAGTATTCACCTCTTGAGTTATATTGGCAATATGCTACCAAATGACTGCCTCGTTGGTATAGTGGCTAGATATGCCGCAGACCCCGAGGTCTAACCCCAGGTAAGGCTGATAAAAAGTTACTGGACTTTATGTCGAAAAATCTCAGTAGCAGCCCGGAGTCTAGAAGTTGGAATTGTGAACACTCCCGTGCCTCGGAAAGCACGTAAAGCCGTTGGATCTGCGCCTGAACTCTTTCCGGTCGTGTTGGATTGTCGTCCCATCGGATTATGAGAGTGAGGGAATAGAGAGTGCACCTGTGTTTGTGCACACACTTGTGTCCTATAAAATGTCCCGCGCAGTTGGCTAATCTCTCTTAAGATCAATATGAAAGTGTATTATGTGTTCCATGAGCCGCTTAGTACTACCGCTTAGTAGGACCGTTTGAAACTGCGATATACGGCAGTGTAGCGTCAGAAGAACAATGATAAAAAATTATATATATTTTTGAAACTTGGATTTGGTATTCGTTGATGTTCGTACAGGACTTTGTAACCTCCATTACACGTCTGAATAGGGTTAGTATTTTTTTGTGAGATTGGTATGCGTTTTTAGAACAGGACCCTAAATAAAAAATTACAACTGGAATTAAAAAAAGTCCTATGTCAACCACATGAAATTAAATAAAATTTTTACTAGATTTAGACTTAGCAGTTTTGTGCAAACCCGTCTGGGTACCAAATATCAATACTTATTATTATTGTGTTACAGGTTCAAGTATGAGTGAGCCAGTGTAACTACGTACACAAGGGACATAACATCTTAGTTACCAACGCGGCGCATTTGCGACTTAAAGAAAGGTTATTGCTTCTTACAGTGCCAATATCTATATGGCGGTGGTGACCACTTACCGTCCGGTGGCAATTATATCTACTTCAAACACTCGCTTACAAGTCTTACAGGTAAATAAAGCAATGGCTTTACCGATGCAAAGCTACACCTGTTTGACCCTTTCGTGTATTTAGTTTATATGTGTGAAGAGTTCGAGCGTCAGATGACGTCAGCGTAAGATTTGTTATTGTGAGTGTGTTAATGTGTGCGTGAGATCGGTACACGAGCTCGCATGCTTACACATCAACTCTCGTGTACCTTGGCACTCCCACTATTTTTATTTTTTTATTTCTCTAGTTAAAGTAAATCCCGGCTTAAATAGTTCAAATTAAGCCCGATTTTCTCCAATTTTAAGATAGTGACGTAAAATTCTTAAGTTAATCTAGTAATAGTTTTAATTAAAGTACTTTTTTTCTATTTCCAGCCAACATTATACCCGTCGCTAAAGAAAGGGAAGCTATCGTATTATAAGCTATAAATTTTTTATCTGTTTTTGTTAAATGTATGGAAAATATTTAAATTTAGTTTAGTTTTAATGAAAATTGGTGGTTAATATATGGTGACTTCATAGACCATTAATATTCTGTGACGTCATAGTATTTTTGTTTTGTTTATTTAACTATCGACTATTTACGTATAGTCACAGAGTTATGATGGCTAGACCCCACTCACACGTAGCCTTGTGACGTTCTGTCAATACTATATAAACAAAGATATTAAGATGACACCATAGACAATTAAAAATATAAATATAAATTTGGTACTTTTATATACATGTATGGACTATAATCTAACTTCTAGAAGTCAACAAGTGTTGGGATTATAACATAAAAATTATATATTATCTATGCGATTTTTAAAGAACTGCCTCTTTTTAAATTAATATGGCTATTTGTGAGTTACAAGCTATTTAAATATTTTATGTGTATAATTCAAATACGCATTGTGAAAGATGAAATGCAGATTTTGAAGAATTTTCGTCACAAACTGAATTCCAAGATGGCGAGGCCGCAGCTTCTGCTAGTATATAATAAATCCATATAAATCTGACGATCCGGTTGGCGTGATTAGTGGACGCTTGCCTTTCACGCCGAAGGTTGTGGGTTCGATTCCCACCCAGGACAAATATTTTTGCGCATGAACATGTCTGTTTGTCCTGAGTCTGGGTGTAATTATATATACAAGTATGTATTTACAAAAGTTGTAGTATATCAGTTGTCTGGTTTCCATAGTACAAGTTCTGCTTAATTTGGGATCAGTTGACCGTGTGTGAAAAATGTTTCAGGATATTATTATTATATAAATCTTTATAGAGCTATTCTGGATGGAGAAATTTGAGATGGAGTAACTCACCGCAGAATATCGTGAAATGTCAGGTATACGACATCCTGTTATAATAATAATAATTTAAGTTATCCCTGTTAAAAGGGAAATATAAAAAATAGATTTAAAAAAATATATATTTTATTTATTTCTTCACAAAAAGTTTACAAATTGACATTTAACATTTAAATATCAATTATAAACGTGAAGACTGGTGCTTGCAATAGATAAGCTGTTCTACAAGACACCAGGCCGCCACTCCCGTTTATATGAATGAAACAATGAAAGAAAAATAAATGTATAAAGTAAGAAGTAAGAAATAATAAAAATAAAAAATGGAACAAATATGATGTCCATGGTTATGTATGCGTGCACGCAAGTATATGTGTGTGTGTTGAATTTTTTCTTTATTAATGTGTAAATTTGTTTATTTTTTCAAGCTTGTTGAACGACTCCACCGATTGTCATTTATTAGATTTTGCATACACGTTATCACGGGTATGACATATAGAAAAGGACGTAGGGTATCAACACCTACCAGAACCGCCCCCCCCCTCCCTATTCGGGCGGAAACTATTTGGCTATAATGATTATAACATTTAATTAAGCGTGTCCTACACGAGTGACGTACGTAGTGTCTTTTTAAAGAATAGTGTAGCTCTGTATTCGGTTATTATATAATTACGTATTTGTAGTCGTTCTTATGTAATAGTGTTTTATTATATTATGTATTAAATGTTTATCATTCATGTTGTTTTATTTATTATTATATTATTTATTATATTGGGTTGGTGAAATACACATGTGACAGAATTTCAGTGAAATTAGACACATGCAGGTTTCCTCACGACGTTTTCCTTCACTGTCAAGTGCGAGATGAATTATAAACACAAATTAAGCATATGAAAATCAGTGGTGCTTGCCTGAGTTCCAACCCTTGATCATCGGTTAAGATTCTAACCACTGGGCCATCTCGGCGACAAATGTTGACATATCCCTAACAAATAGTTTTTGTCTTACATTACTTTATATTTAACGATCATATATTTTACGGTCCAGTGGACATACTTGTGGCAAATTACAATTGAAATCTTTATCAATTAATAAGATTTATTCGCTTATTTGGTCTTGCAAAATCGAGACCAAATACTGTGGATGCCATAAAAACAGAGTTTTCACATGACCATGTATCGCAAAGTACCAATTTAAAATAATACAAATAAATACTTACAAAACATGACAACAACAAAATATATAAACTTAATGACAGCCGACGTCAGTTTAAATAACCCGTACAAGTACAATGGGAGTGCTACATAATGTACTATTCTCAACACCGACTGCTTCCATAAGGCGTAACTTCTGTTCTCCATGTCCTTTTTTACGATATATTTTAGAACTCCGTAACACCAAACTAAAACGAATTCCTTCATGTCTACAGATGAAATATCACAATTGTATATTACTTTGTCAGTTTCCGATAACTTGTTGTGTAGACTCAGAGTGTTCGCGTCGTGGAAGTTCCATTCATTGTTTGTGAAAGGGATCGCACCAAATTGTGTACCTTAAATAACCTGAAAATTAAAAAAAAACACAATCTAAAATCGTTCCCCTAATTTGTATGACGCAATCGCTCCCTTTTTGGTCTAGTGGTTAGCTTTTAAGATTCCAAAAGTATTTCTTGGGTTTTTCTGTCGAGAACTTCGCTTCACTTCTAATAGCTTGGAGTTAGCAGTGTGTACACTCCTGTATATAAATTTCGCTCTGCGTCTGAATGATTTCCGTTCGGATTTGCCGTCCCATCGGCTTATCACTCATAAGCCGATGGCACTTTGCGTACACATGCCTTTACTTTAATATGTTCTGCTCAGTTGGCTAGTCCAACAAAATGTCCGTAAGGCCGAAATCATTCAAGAAACCATCAACAACAAAGGATCAAGTGATTTTTTTTTATCAATTTGGCTCTATGTTTAAAGTCTTACAAACGTATTAACAATACCTTGCTTTTTGTCCAATCAACAAACAGCATCCATCAATTATAACAGCAGGAATGTAGTGTAATATCAATGTTAGTATTAAGTAGAGAAACTTATATGGGGTATCAAATGTGCCGCAGTACCATAATGCTTTTGTAGGTACAAGAGCCCTTGATTCATTTTTCATAATATTCACGAGTTCCCCTGTAATGCGAATATTATATTTTATACGATTTGGCTTAATTTTTTTTTATTATGTAGGCAGGTGGACGAGCATCTGGGACTTGGATGGAGCACTTACCTGATGGTAAGTGGTTATCACCGCTCATAGACATTGGCGATGTAAGAAATAATAACCATTCCTATTATCGCCAATGCGCTACCAACCTTGGGAACTGAGATATTCGGTCTGTCAGTTATATCATTATAAAATTTATATTGCTTACAAAAACTCAAATAAAATAAAATCTTAAGTACAAATATTTCTAGCATGAGTAAATCATAGCAGTTCTATATAACTTTCAAAATTGGGGATAAAAAATATGTTACAGATCACAAAGATTTGGTACTTAGAAGAAATCCTTATAACACGAAAATAATTATTGGGCAATTCGCTTCATACAATACTTACCGAAAATCAGTGGATTTCTTTTGCCACTAACTGTATAAACAATTGGCTGTTGGTTTCCTGCTATAGATCTGTCGTGGGTCTCCACCGCTGCAGTTATCATTGTATTGGTTACGATATCCACAGGTACGAAATCGATTTTATTTTCAAATTATTCCAAAACACACGTACAACGCCTAGAGATACTCCAAGAATTACCTAAAAATTTAAAAGTAGTGTAACGATAGAACTTGCAATCAACTTCGGGCTCTAGGCAGTAGACGTGAAGAAGGAGGGAGAAGGTAAATGAGGAGAATTCCTTGTAATTTCATTACCAGTTTGGTAAACAATTTCTCAATATCTCAACATTTTTCGACATTTTTATATTACATAATATTTCGTTTTCGTAACGGTAGAAGTTAGCTCATCGGCTCTTCTCCAATATGAGTTTTATAATAGGATTAATTTTATGGTAATTACGGCTGCTCACAGAATGAAATCCAATGATCAATTCAAGGTCAAAGTTTATTTTAATTCCTGCCATTGGAATAGACTTGAGCGTGGCCACATGTCTATGGTACGGAGCCGACCGCCGTGTAACGGCACGCTGCCGCGCCGGAGGACGGAGATATTAACACATGCAAACTAAGCAACAGCAATAAATTGCGGTGCACCGTACACGGCACCGCGTTGCGGCACGACGCCGCGCCGTACTGTAGACATGGGGCCACGCCCTTAAGGTAGTTTCTGCAATTATTTTGTTGTGATTTCTTGGCTTTCTTATTGTTACGCATATTTTACCGATTGCTGGTCGAGAGATACAAATAGGCAAGCCTTCTCCCATGACTCTGACGAGCTCTTCAGCGACTGCTTTTGTGATTGCATAACTATTTGCCCATTGATCCATAAATCTTAAAAATGAAAAATAAAAATATGAATACTTATTATATTGATATATTTTATTTCACCATGGAAATCCTATAAGCTATATCTTTGCCTTTTGCCAAATTGGCAATGAGCATAACGACTAACGCTGATATTTAATAAATCGTTTCTTAAATATTGTAACCAGACATAAATCGAAACGACGTTAGACTATCGAAAGTGCTAAATAGAAGATGGAAAATACTTTTTGATACATTTGGACGCAGTAAATAGTAATTTTATACGATCTTGTACTCACGGTTCGATCATGGCATCAAGTTTATCATCATCCACACATTCTGCGAGTTGTATCATTGTTTGTTGGTATAGGACTCTGGTAAAAATCCTCTTTAACATCTCCTTTAATACAATTCTTTATGGCGTGGGAGTACGCTGTAGAGACGTGGACAACCGATCTACGAACATAGGTAATAATAAAAAAAATGTAATAATTGCAGCACAAAGTTATATTATAGTTTTTTATAAGACGAATTGACGAATTAAAGAAGTAGTTAAAAGCTCCTTCCTCAGTTTTGAAATTAATTATATTCAAAGTGATTTTAATTTTATTAGGTACATTTTCGATTTTGTTATTTATGTTCCAGAGAAATGACTCAATGAATAATTTGAAGTAAGCACTAATTCTAATATTTATTGAAAGGGTTAGTACAATTACTTTGTTTAACATTATAAAGTATATAATAGTATAAATATTAACTAACTTTAAGTGTTTGCAAACTTGAGCTAATTTAAGCATCTCTCTGCAACGTGAAATATTACGTTGACCTGAAATAATAGTATAAAATTAAACAAATAAAAATGTTGTATTATAACGGTTGGGTTGAAACATTTCTGTCCAACGCGGTCCATTTCACCTCTTACTCTGCGTTAAAGAAAAAAATATTTAGGAAACCTGCATATGTCAAAGCCACATATGCTTCTACCAACCAATGGTGCAGTAACCCTCAATCCTTATCCTCAAAAGGAGAGGAGATTTAAGAGCCTTAGTTAAACAGTGTGAGATTCACAGGCTGTTAAGCCTTAATATTAACATGAAATGTACCCGTCCAAATATACTTTATTTATTCATCAAAAAATGTCATCGTTACCTCATCACTCAGCCTCGCCCAAGTCTTCACATCAATACCGAGTTTATCTTCGCTAGAATCGCCTTCAACAATCTCGAGTTTGTTAACAAAGTTCGGTTGTTCCATAAAAAGTTCCTCGAAAAGCTGAAATTAAAATATTTTACATAATAAATATAAAAAATACATTTTTAAAAATATAAATGAGAAAATATTTATAAATACTGCATAATATTAAGGGAATCGAACGAGTGATGCCGAGATGTTAGACGTTAAGAACGCCTGAATTTTAACCGCTGATATCGGGTTACCCAGCCTAGCATCACTGAATTTTTTTATGATTAATTTGTTTTTATAATTTATCTCGTGCTCGGCGGTGAAGGAAAACATCGTGAGGAAACCTGTATGTGTCTTATTTCAATGAAATTCTACCACATGTGGATCCTGTGGCATATCAACCCGAATTAGGGCAGCGTGGTGAAACAAGCTCCAAACGCTCTCCTCACGATGTTTTCTTTCGCCGTCAAGCACGAGATGAATTATAAACACAAATTAAGCACATGAAAATTCAGTGGTGCTTGCCCGGGTTTGAAGCCACGAGCATCGGTTAAGATTCACGCGTTCTAACCACTAAGCCATCTCGGCTATTTTCTTAGATAAATTTATTTTATTCTACGTAATCGATAAATTAAATCAAGTCTACAGTTCCGAAAGGCATTTTGAAGTCGATTTTGCTTTTATAAAAAAAAATCTAACCAATATTTAGGCAAACAGGGTACTGAATGAGAAACTTACCTTACGGATTCGATCCTCGAAGCTAAATAACGAATGCAATTGACGTTAACAATAAAACGAATATATTTTTCATTTCCTTTTATATCAGTAAAATACGAGGCAAGTTTAAGTTTACATATCAATATAATGTTCCGTGAGATTTTAAATCAACAAAAACCCAATACATTACAATACACCCAATCTTTCATGTTATTACATGAAAGATTTTGTACATCTGCGAAAACTGGATTTATTATGAATATGTCATATTAAAAAAGTATTTAACTTTCCAAATATCTTTGATAAGATCGAAGAAGAAGTGAGTACTTAAATAAGCAAGACAATCGGACAATTTCAGCCATGGCGGCCAATCTCAAAAGAGATTAGTCAACTACGAAGGAGATATTATAGTGCACAAGTTTGTGCGCAAACACAGGTGCACTTTCTATTCCCTTACTCTCATAATTCGATGGGATGGCATTACGACATGACCGGAAAGAGTTCAAGCGCAGGACCAACGGCTTTACGTGCTTTCCGGGCACGGGAGTGTATACACTTGAAACTTCCAGACTCCGGGCTGCTACTTAGAGACAGAAAAACTCAATAACTTTTTATTGGCCCGACCTGGGGTATATGGACCTGGGCTATGGGTAATCCAGGACCTCCGCGTCTGCGGCCTTATTTGTGACTACAAAATTAATATATAAATAGACCAACGAGGCTGTTAATCAATCTCTATAAAAATGCTTAAATAAAAAAAGACGCAAGTCAAATCTCCGAATCACCATTTTGTTTCTGGTTCTCAAACGATAAGTAGGTTATGTCGCGATTTGTGATTTGTTAAAATTTAAAATATATACTTTATTCATAGAGACTGTCGCAACTTTTGACTCGTCATTTTACAATTTTAATTTTATAATAAAGCTCTCTCTCCACTAATCTAATCTGACTAAGATTACCTCCTTCCCGACGTCGCGCCCTTAGGACACGCATATTCTAAGCCCTTGTGGACTCCCAACATCCAGCTGAGTATCTTAAAGACTTCATCTTTCTTCCAGATAATCAGAATTTCGATTACACTGGAAAATATTTTCTTAAATTTGTACCGAGATGCCTAGCGGATGTGAAACATTGAAATTAACGGTCTTTGAAAGAATTTTAATTAAGCAAACGCATTAAATGGGTCATAAAATTAATATATATTTCTTATTAAATTATAATAATATATTAGGAACGAAGTGAGTATGAGTATACATATATGCGTAACGCACACACAAGAGATTAGAGAGTGGTGGTGGAGAGTGGACATGAGGCAAGAAAGCAGTTTTAATTAATGACATTCAAGAAAATTGTAATACGTATGTAATATGCAGTACTTGAATTGAAGGGGTAGTTAGCCAGTGTAATTACAGGCACAAGGGACATAACATCTTAGTTCCCAAGGTTGGTGGCGCATTGGCCATGTAAACGATGGTTAACATTTCTTACAACGCCAATGTCTATGGCCGTTGGTGACCACTTACCATCAGGTGGCCCATATGCTCGTCCGCCTCATATATTTTATTCTCATTGTTTTGTTAAATTTATAATTAGTTAGTTACTTCATAATAAGTACTTTTTTTAATTCACAAATTTAACTTTAAGTTTTAAGAGGATACAATTTCCTGGGAAGGTATCGTTTGCAGTCACAGTAAATAAATCACAGAGACAGAAATTCAAGTATGTTGGAATAGGGACTAATGTTTTTCTCATGGCTAATTTTACAGCTAGTTATTATACAGTTAGTTATTATATCATAAATATTTTTGTCATATTATTGTTTTAGACAAGATGAGGAGCATCGAAGCTATTCAAGAAGAAGCGCGAGCAACGAATGACGCAATTAAGAAGGCAATTTCAAGCGGAGACTCTTCAGTCCAAAAGTTTTACGACAACGCTGTGGTCTTTGTTACTGGCGGGTCAGGATTTGTTGGCAAACACATGATCGAGAAAATCTTTAGGTATTTAGAGTTTTAATTTCTTTTTTTGAATAATTCTATTTGTTTTAATGGTACTGCATAGTAAGGTCCTCCAGATCGATTTCGGCCACAACAGCCTAAAGAGAGATTAGCTAACTGCGCAGGAGATATTATAGTGCACAAGTGTGTGCGCAAACATAGGTGCACTCTCTATCTCTAGCTCTCATAATCCGATGGGAAGGCTATCCGACATAACCGGAAAGAGTTCAGGCGCTAGTCGTTCAGAAAGAGGTTTCCGAGGTACGGGCGTGTACACACTTCATAACCCCGGGCTGCGGACTGAAAATTTTCTAACAGAAAAACCAAATAATTTTTTACCAATAAAAATCCCAGGTCAAGTTGGCCCGATTGAACAAAGGACCTCCAGGTCAGCGGTCTTATATCTAGCCAGTAGACCAACGAGGCAGTCAACCTGCATAGTACAGTACATATATATAGTAACTTATTTGTGGGGCAATGACGGTTTTAGAACAGGATCCCTGCCTCTGTTGCTTGGCAATAAAATAAATGCCATTCATTCGTCAACTTTATACAATATGTAATGTTTGCAAAGTTTGCCCTTATCCTGAGAGCAATTATTTTTTTCATTAGATCATCTAATGTTAGAAAAGTCTACATGTTGCTCCGAGTAAAGAAGGGAAAAGCTGTCCAAGAAAGACTTAAAGCTGTTTTGGATGATCCGGTATGTTGCGATGCGAATATGAATAGATATTATAAATGTTAAAGTTTGTGTGTTTGTTATTCAATTACGGACAAAATCAGCTTGACGGATTTGGTTATAATTTGGAATAGCCTGCTATAACACACCCCCTCACCGTCTCACGAGGCGAAGCAGTGGGAAAAAACTAGTGTTAGTATAATCTCAGATCAGCATTGCTTAAAAGCAACATGCTGCGGAAAATTTGAAGCATGTCTTTTGGAGTTTGTGTAATTTAGACACACATACACACACATGCAAGAGAAACAGAAACACAGATAATCAGAGAGCCTCTGCTTGCTGTAAAGGTTTTAGTAGCACACTGAGCCCATTAATTTAATTTTAGTTTTAATTTTATTATAGTGATCCTTATTATGTGCGGCCGTAAATAGTTTTATTTTTATTAATAAATACGAATATAGACTATTAAGAGACTAGACACAGAGACTAATAAAACTCTGCTATTCAAGCTAGCCACTTGACTAACGACGCAGAAGACAATAGTATTTATTACGTAAAATGTTTTCATTTTAGCTTTTCGAAGAACTACTTAAGGAACAGCCAAACTTTGTTAACAAACTCGAGATTGTAGAAGGTGATTCTAGCGAAGATAACCTGGGTATTGATGATAAGACCTGGGCGAGGCTGAGTGATGAGGTAACGAGCGATTTTACTAAGGTTCTCTATCAGTCAGCCAATAACGTGAATTCCATGGACCATGGTAAAAAATCTAACTAATAGGCTAAGGTATCTTCGTTTTGAGGAAATGGTTAGGACCTTACTCTACCACACTACTCCAGGGTTGGTACACATGTAGCTCTGACACACGTAGGTTTCCTCAGATGGTTTTCTTTACCGGCTAGCACGATATTAATAGCAACGTGTTGTGCAAAAATGTGCCAACTGAAACAATATATATTATTTTAAAGACATTCCATAGTGTTATGTGACAACGTTCCTGTCTGTAAAAATGGATTCCACTTTAAAATCTTAATCACTTTTATTGGTATGTCTGTGTCAATTGTAGATTAATAACTGTTAATTTTTTTATTATTATTTCAGGTCAACATAATTTTTCACGTTGCAGCGTCCGTAAATTTTCGCGAATCTCTTAAAATAGCGACTTTCACCAACATTAAAGGGACCAGAGAGATTCTAAAATTAGCTAAGGCTTGCAAGCATTTAAAGTTAGTATTTAATATAATATTTTTATATTATTATCTACTCTATAATTTTCACACTTGAGTCGCTGGGTGGAATGGAATCACGGCATACTCACATTCAGGGTGACGTAGATACTTACCATACACGCATTGCTTCGGTAGCTACCTGCACCGGATAGCGAGGCGGGAGGTGACACCCTCCTGCTACGAGAGCGGCCCGCCTTCGGACACAGCGCGTCACACCCTGATTGAGTGTGCCACATGAGGGCCTCTGCACCATTCCCTGGCGGCCATTGTAGGCGGAGACCTCTCGCTGACGAGCGTGATAAACGTCATGATCGGTAGCGAGAGGTGCTGGAAGGAGATGGTCTCTTTCTGCGAATATGTCATGTCGCAGAAGAAGGCCGCGAAGCGGGAGCGTGAGAAAACGTTGGCGCTATTCACAACTTCTCCTCCCGCCGTAAGTGGCCACCGCCGGGGCTAGGGGTCTCTGTACCCCACAATACTAAGTATTGCTGCTTAGTGGCAGAATATCTGATAAGTGAGTGGGGGAGTACTACTCCACCCAGACGGGCCTGTACAAAGCCCTACCATCAGGTCATGTAAATGACTTATCATTTATTGTCGTTATTATTGGTTTTATGGCTGAAATTAAATATGTTTATAACATGAACAAATAATGAATGGACGAACGTTTGTGCGCTAAAGCTTTTAAATAATAGCACATTTATATAGCACATGCGAGAGGATTGAAATTGCGATTCAACGAGCAAATGCCCCGTTATTTTTGCTACCACGCTTCATTATTTCTACAGTAGCTATTTTTTATTTGAATATACGCATTTTATTTATGTACCAAATGTAAATAATTGTAATGTAAATACATGTTTTATTTTTGCATTGCAATTATTTAATTCCTATATTTATTTAATTATTACCTATGCTCCTAGATCGGTTGTCCACGTTTCTACAGCGTACTCCCACGCCACAAAGGATCGTATTAAAGGAGATGTTAAAGATGATTTCTACCAGAGTCCAATACCTCCTGAAACAATGATACAACTCGCTAAAAGTGTGGGTGACGATAAACTTGATGCCATGATCGAACCGTGAGTATATGATCGCACAAAATTGCTATTTGCTGTGGTCATATGTATCAAAAATACTGTGTCCCATTTTCTATTGATCGTAAATGACTAGCTTCAGCTCGGTTAAATTAAAACGCGTTTATATTATAAGTTGGGCATGACCTTCCAATTAAAGGTTTGTTTTGATGTTTCATAAATAATACAACAACTATTTACATTTTTATTTTCACTTTTAAGATTTATGGATCAATGGCCAAATAGTTATGCAATCACAAAAGCAGTCGCTGAAGAGCTCGTCAGAGTCATGGGAGAAGGCTTGCCTATTTGCATCGTTCGACCAGCAATCGGTAAAATATGCGTAACAATAAGAAAGCCAAGTAATCACAACAAAAGAATTGCAGAAACTACCTTAAGGGCATGGCCCCATGTCTACAGTACGGCGCGGCGTCGTGCCGCAACGCGGTGCCATGTACGGTGCACCGCAATTTATTGCTGTTGCTTAGTTCGCATGTGTTAATATCTCCGTCTTCCGGCGCGGCAGCGTGCCGTTACACGGCGGTCGGCTCTGTACCATAGACATGTGGCCACGCTCAAGTCTATTCCAATGGCAGGAGGTAAAATAAACATTGACCATGAATTGATCATTTGACATCATTGGCCAAGATCTAAGATTATCTGCGGTATTCATTATGGATAAATGACGTTTTGAATATAAGCGTTGTTATCAGAACTTTCGAATTAAAATAGATATAAACAGTTCCCTAAAATCGTGTTGTTTTATACATAAAAATGTATTAATAAATAACTGATTACAGTACATAATATAGTAGAACAATTATCAAATCGCATGAAGTATATAAATCTAAATTTTTATACTCCTGACATTGGAATATTGTAAACGAAATACTCATAGTGGATAAGAAGCATATTTCGTAATTATCATCACAATATACATATATTTCCGAATGTTTATTCAAATAGTTCAGCGATTGCTTTCTGTTATCTTTAGCCTTTATAATTACTGATAACGAACTTAACAACAACGTTATTTACCAAAGCTTGTTGCATTCCACATATTACTGGGATTTGATTAAATTATTTGATCAGCGTTTGAAGCTTCTGTTTCATTAGTTATCCTGTATTATCCGATAAGAAATACGATACATTCCTTGTAAGAGGTTAAAGAATATCGTATATACACTCAATTTAGTCGTATATACTAGTTTTCAAGTTAAAACGTACATCTGTACATCATGAATTATACGGAATTTGTTTTATTGTTTTGTGGTTTTCTAATACGCAAAAGCAGAGAATTTTAATTAACATAATTAATTTGGTAAAATATGACTTAATTCTTAGTTATTTGCTCATATTTTACCTCATATATGCAATCAGGCAATCGGCATAGACTCTACTAACACAAACAACTAGCGTACTGCCAAATATGTTTATATACTAACTCTTCATTTATCACAGACAATTAATTATTTAATATTTTACTAACCAAATATTCCTAACAAAAACATGCCTTTTTCTTCCAGTGGTATCTGCGTACAGGGAACCAAAGCTTGGATGGGTTGACGTTAAAAATGCGTATGGACCAAGCGGGGTGAGCAGCCACCGTTTATATATACTAACAGTCTTATAATTAAAGCTTATATTAGATTAGATCTGATGTGCCAAAAACAAATCTATATAAATAGATGTTGGTGCATCTTGTTGAAATTAATAGACTTCGACACCGTTTTAATGGTCACTTAAAAAATTGCATGTACATGTATTTTTCATTGAGAGAGAGAGCTGGTTCCTCCTGACTGGCCTAGGCCAGTCTGGGTACCGGCCTCAGAGTTGCCCCATAACCCGGACTGTTCCTCACCGGCAAGTTGTCTTGCCATTTAATAAAATTTAATTTTATTTATTGTAATTTTATTGAGAAAGTTCCTATATTATACATTGTTATAACACGCCGCTAGATTGCACCCATTTCTGATCAATACGCTTAACTTATGTCCACATCGATTTTCTAGATAATAGTCGGTTGCTGATATTTTATCTCAACTTCAATTTTTCCTCAAAATATTTAAGACGAATCTTTTTTACCCGATCTGAGAATAAGTTTTATTAACGATGGATTTCCCCAATTTGCCTCCTCCACCCATGAAAGCCTATTAGTGATAACGATTACATCTGCCCTGCGAAGCCCAAAAATATATGCCTAGAAGTTCTATCATTATTCTACTTATTTAATTTTACTAGGTGGTAGGACTTTGTGTAAGCCCGTCCGGGTAGGTACCACCCACTCATCAGATATTCTACCGCTAAATATCGACTTAGTATTGTTGCGTTTCAGTGTGAATGGTGAGTGAGCCAGTCTATTCACACGGGACATAATATCATAACATCTTGGTCCCAAGGTTGGTGGCGCATTGGCGATGTAAGGAATGGTTAATATCGCCAATGTCTATGGGCGTTGGTGACCACTTTTCATAAGGTGACCTATTTGCCCGTTCGTCTACCTACGACATAAAAAAAATAACTATTTTTCAGATAATACTTGGACTTGGACTAGGCGTTATACGGACTTTATTGGCTGACAACATAAAAATCGACTTTGTACCCGTGGATATCGTCACCAATACAATGATAACTGCAGCGTTGGAGACACACGACAGATATATATAGCAGGAAACCAACAGCCAATTATTTATACAGTTAGTGGCAAAAGAAATCCACTGACTTTCTGTGAGTATTTTAGGAAAACGAATTATATCGCAATAATGAATGACGACTTGTTGCTATTTTTTTTTCTTTTATTAAATTTTGTAATCAAATTTTTAACTGTGTAAATTTTGTAAGACCATGTTTAAAATTAACTTAAAAATACCTATTAAAATTGATAACACTTATTATTATATATTTACTGGTGGTAGGGCTCTGTGCATGCTCGTCTGGGTTTTTCTTCTTCTGCCGCAAAACAGCAGTACTTGGTAGTGTTGTGTTCCGGTTTGAAGAGTGAGTGAGCCAGAGTAATTACAGGCAGAAGGGACATAACATCTTAGTTCCCAAGGTTGGCGGCGAATTGACGATGTAAGGAATGATTAATATTTCTTACATCGCCAATGTCAATGGGCGGTAGTGACCACTTAACATCAGGGGGCCCATTTCCTCGTCCGCCTACCTATAACATAAAAAGAGTACTTTCCATATTACAGGGGAACTTGTGGATGTCGTGAATAATGAAGGAAGAGCTCTTATACCAACAAAAGCATTATGGTATTGTGGCGCATTTATTACCCCATACAAGTTTCTGTACTTAATACTAACACTGATATTACATTACATTCCTGCTGCTATAATTGATGGATGCTGTTTGTTGGTTGGACAAAAAGCAAGGTATTATTATTACTAATGTACGAGTGTCATTCTTATAATAAAAAAGACTCGATGAAGAAAAAATCCGTTGACGCTATGATTTTCTTCTTGACCGATTTTGTTAGTGATATATAAAATCTTTAAAAATTAGCAAATTATCTATGATCTTTTTATCTTTTTACTGGTGGTAGGGCTTTGTGCAAGCTCGTCTGGGTAGGTACCACCCACTCATCAGATATTCTACCGCAAAACAGCAATACTTGATATTGTTGTGTTCCGGTTTGAAGGGTGAGTGAGCCAGTGTAATTACAGGCACAAGGGACATAAAATCTTAGTTCCCAAGGTTGGCTGCGCATTGGCTATAAGCGATGGTTGACATTTCTTACAATGCCAATGTCTAAGGGCGTTTGGTGACCACTTACCATCAGGTGGTCCATATGCTCGTCCACCTTCCTATTTTATAAAAAAAAAGATCTCTGTGAGGAATATGTCAAAAGTATAAAAAATTTAAATTGTCTATGGTCTCATTCCAATATCGTTGATTACAGTCCACCACAAGGCTACGTGTGAGTAGGGTCTATGTCAGTCACAATTATCACGTAAATAATATATAGTGGAATAAAAAAAAAAAAACAAAAAAACTAATAGTATCAAGCCGAGATGGCCCAGAGTAAAAATGCGTGAATCTTAACCGATGACCGTGGGTTCAAACCAGAGCAAGCACCACTGAATTTTCATGTGTTTAATTTGTAATAAAAATTCATCTCGTGCTTTACGGTGAAGAAAAACATCGTGATGAAACCTGCATGTGCCTAATTTCACTGAAATTCTGCCACATGTGTATTCCACCAACCTGCATTGGAGCAGCCTTGTGGAATAAGCTCCAAACCTTCTCTTCAAAAAGGGAGAGGAGGCCTTAGCGCAGTGGGACATTCACAGGCTGTTACCATACCACCATACCAATAGTAACAATAATAGCGTTAAAAAAATGTCTACGTTTAAGTAGTCAATGCCTAGTCTAGTGGATAGTTAAATAAACAAAACAAAGAACATACTATACCTATGTGCTTTGTTTTACCAAGCATATATAGTACAATAATAGTCTCCTATGTATCACTGTTCATACGGACACAAACATAAACAATATACAAATATTTCTTACTATTTTCATTTATTTGTAATTGAAGTCATAGATTATTGAGATTATTGTAAATCCTTGTTGCAAAGTATAATTGTTGTCTTTTTATACGTATGTACGAGTACAGTACTATTACGTATTATATCATATAAATTAGGAGAATGATTTTAAATGTTTGATATGTTTTTTAATTTTTAGGTTATTAAGCGAGCGAGTATTGTCGCGATAGGTGTTGGTCCGGTTGGAGACGGCTGTTGAACCAATGCCGGGGGAAACTGTATTGACCTGCCGGTCAGGGAGACCCGAAGAAACGGCTGTTCCGCTGGCCGCCCGTGGCATAGTACAGGGGCCCGAGCGTGCCTAACCAGCTCGTGAGGCTGCCCCACCAGGCCACGCATAATCTCGGGGTGGACCGTCGTGCCGGTTGGTGACCGGTAGGTGGGGTCCCGGCGGCCACTTCCGGGGGGGTTCGGGGGCCCTTCCGTCCGGCGGGTCAGTGTATTTTTCCTTTTGGCAACCACTTGGGGAAACACGCCTCCACACTTTGCCCATCCCTATCGTGGCAATACATCGCTCGCTTCACGTCTCTTTTCCATTTAATTTCTCCCAAATGGCGCAACAAAAAAGAAATAACGGTCGTACAGCGGTGCTCACCCCCACCATACCCTCGCTGTTTGAGGTCGAGTTCTCTAACATCCGAGGACTCCACACTAACCTCAACGCTGTCCACCACCATCTCGAGACAGCACGGCCAGCAATGTTGTTTCTCACGGAGACACAAATACTCCGTCCTGCATTTACCAGCTACCTTAATTATCCCGGCTACACGCTTGAAGAATCCTTCAAAGCGAAAGCCGGAGTATGCTTGTTCGTCAGGACGGATGTTTGCTGTCACCGACTGCGCTGCTTGGAGGACCCCTCCTTCTCCATGTTGGTGGTACGTGTGGACCTGGTTCGTCAGAGCCGAGTCTACGTGTGCCTCTACAGATCCCACAATGGTGACTTGGAGACAAGCCGACTATTTGACCATCTTAGTCGGGTGGCAGATGCTGCGCAAGAGCAATTTCCTAACGCGGAATTGGTGTTTTTAGGGGACTTTAATGCTCACCACGAATCCTGGTTGAAATCCCTCAAAACTGACCATGCTGGAAGGACTGCTCATGCTTTTGCTCTCACACATGACTTGACCCAACTGGTTGATCAGCCCACCAGGATCCCAGACATTGATGGGCAAGCACCTTCTCTACTGGACCTTCTGCTGACTTCTCACCCGGTGGAATATCAGGTTGTGGTTCAGGCTCCTCTTGGCTCTTCGGATCACAGCCTTATTTCTACCAGAGTGCCACAGGCCAAGCTGCCGCCACTAGCGGTATGCAAACGTCGCGTTTGGCACTATAAGTCGGCGGATTGGGACGGTATGCGCGATTACTATGCGTCGGTCCCTTGGAAGGAACGTTGCTTCAGTGGGAATGACCCGACAGCTAGTGCCGCTGCTGTTGCTGGCGAGATCATGCTGGGAATGGAATACTACATTCCTAGCTCAGATCTCGTCAGTAGGAGTACGCGTAACCGTTGGTTCACTCGTGAATGTGCCGATGCTGTATCATCTAAGCAGGCGGCATATCGCAAGTGGATCAACGGCTGTATTAGCGGGGCATCTAACATTGACTCACTGAAAGCAAACTATAATAAAAATTCCAAGTCCTGTAGAAAGGCATACACGAGAGCGGATGCACAGCGCATTGTACAGATTGGTCATGACCTTGTTTCGCATCCTAGGGGCTCCCGTAGCTTCTGGCGTCTGACCAAGTCTGTGCAAAACAATTTCTGCCAACCTTCGCTGCCACCGCTCAGAAATCCGGACGGATCGCTAGCTCACAGTCCGCAAGAGCAAGCTGATCTCCTGGCTAAACTCTTTGCCGACTATTCCGTCATCGATGATTGTAGTGCACTGCCACCTACAATACCTGCATGTGGCCATACGATGCCTGACATTAAAATCAGGCAACGTGATGTGCGTGCGGAGCTGCAATCACTTGATGTACGGAAAGCTAGCGGTCCCGATGGAATACCAGCCATAGTGCTGAAGAAGTGCGCAGCGGAGCTGTCTCCTATGTTAACGCGCCTGTTCCAACTTTCTCTCTCTTCGGGAAGTGTGCCGGAGGCTTGGAGAAGAGCTAATGTGCAAGCGGTTCCCAAAAAAGGGGATCGGTCTGACCCGGCAAATTATCGGCCAATAGCTATCACCTCAGTACTTTGTAAGGTGATGGAACGGATTTTAAACAACCAACTGATCCATTACCTAGAAGATCACTCTTTAATTAATGATCGTCAATACGGGTTTCGACCAAAACGGTCCACAGGTGATCTTCTAGCGTACGTAACGCACCTCTGGGGTGAAGCTATCGACAAGCATGGAGAATCGTTGGCTGTCAGCCTCGATATCTCCAAGGCTTTCGACAGGGTCTGGCACAGAAGTCTTCTCTCCAAGCTGCCGGCATATGGTCTGCCTGCTCAGCTATGCACCTGGATTGCCAGCTTCCTACACAAGCGTAGCCTTCGTGTTTTAGTTGATGGTTGCGCTTCACAATTCTATGTAGTGAATGCTGGGGCCCCCAGGGATCTGTGCTATCTCCCACACTCTTTCTTTTGCATATCAATGATATGCTCTCCCTTGGGAACATACATTGCTATGCAGATGATAGTACAGTGCATGGTGGATACCACGGACGCGCAGTGGCTGGGCGGACGGAAACTGAGGAGAGGCGGGAGAATCTTGTCATTGAACTCGATAGGACGTTAGAGCTCATCGCCAAATGGGGCTCTGATAATCTTGTTGAGTTTAATGCCAAGAAAACACAGGTATGCGCTCTCACGGCGAAAAAGTCAACATTTTCCCCTCTTCCCTCCCTCTGTGGTACTCCGCTGGTGATGCAAAGCAAAATCGCCATGCTGGGGATTGACGTTCGCTGCGACCTTAGTCCAAGGGATTACATCGAGGCTGTTATAAAAACAGCTTCACGGAAACTCAGAGTTCTGAACAAGGTGCGGCGCTTTTTCACGCCACAACAACTGTGCCTGCTGTACAAAACACAGGTACGGTCTTGCGTGGAATATTGCTCGCACCTTTGGGATGGCTCCGCTAAGTACCTACTTGAGGCCTTGGACCGGTTGCAGCGACGTGCCGTACGCATTATTGGCGACGTAAAGGTCACAAACACCCTTGAACCTTTACAATTGCGTCGTGAGATAGCAGCACTGAGCGCTTTCTATCGACTGTATCACGGCGAGTGCTCTGAGGAATTATTCTCTCTAATTCCTGCTTCCCCCTTCCTTCTTAAGTCCACGCGAGCTGGTTCTCGATGTCACCGCCTTACTGTGACATCAATTCCATCGCGAACAAAGAAATTTGGCAACTCCTTTCTTTGTCGCACTTCCAAAAAATGGAATTCCTTACCAGCTCACGTGTTCCCCTCCTCTTACAACCCGGGTTCCTTCAAACGAGGCGTGAAGAGGCATCTTGCGGGCCGGCAAGGCGATGGCGGCTAGTGCAGAACGTTTTTCCCGTCTGTACTGGCCGTCGTCGCGTTTGGACTCTACTACCACTTACCATCAGGTGGAGTAGAGTCATTTGCCCTCCCGGCGATATAAAAAAAAAAAAAAAAGGTATACAATTTGGTGCAATCACTTTCTTCGGTTTTGACAATTTACAAAAACAATGAATGGAACTTCCACGACGCGAACACTCTGAGTCTACACAACAAGTTATCGGAAACTGACAAAGTAATATACAATTGTGATATTTCGTCTGTAGACATGAAGGAATTCGTTTTAGTTTGGTGTTACGGAGTTATAAAATATATCGTAAAAGACGATATGGAGAACAGAAGTTACGCCTTACGGAAACAGTCGGTGTTGAGAGTTGTACATTATATAGTATTCCCATTGTACTTGTACGGGTTATTTAAATTGACGTCGACTGTTATTATATTTACATATTTTGTTATTGTTGTATTTTGTAAATACCTACTTGCATTATTTTAAATTGTAACTTGATGATACATGGTGTTGTGAAAATTGTGTGAAAAATAAAAAATCTGTCCCTCTGAAATTCTTGTTATGAAGATTTCGAACCAGTTAAAAAATAATAATTATCTATGGGATCATCGTACCTACCTACTTTTTTCATAAGTCGTCTCGTAGACTAAGAAACAAATCTCTGTCTACGAGTCTCTACATTTGACAGTGCACCACTGTCACTGATTTAAAATGGACATATTGTCAAATTTAATAGCTGCTGCAATAGATACGTAATATAATACCTTTGAGAATCCTTAATTCCCATCCAACTATTGCTCCAGATATTATGAAATAAATAGTATCATAGTAAGTATACTTTGTGTTCTTCCAGTGTTTACTTAATTACGAAAAAGTACTGAAGTATCATCCTCTAAAATTGTTACCCAAGGGAAGAATAGAAAAAAGAAAATAAACTATTGTCGGATAATTTCGATATCGATATATCACGTAGAACATAATTATTATAAAATAGTCTGAAATATATTGTAAATTTATTGATACAAAATTAGAATTAAACACATATTGTCTACATTTTAACGTTACCTATTATTTTATTAGTTAAACACGTCGAAACAACAACAATGAGAGCTTGTGGAACCGAACCAAAAAACTAATAATAGAGTCTGCTTCGATCTCTGGATCTTCAGCTGCAACATACAAGCGACAGCACTGGATGTCAGATAATACCTTAAAACTTGTCGAACGGAGACGCACGCTAAAGTCAACAGGTGCAGGCGTTAATGACTTAAACAAACTGTCGGCACAAATTCAAGCAGGTTGCAGAAAGGATTATAATGAAAAATGCAAAATCTTTGCAAAATATGTCAGGAAATCGATGCTCATGCAAATAGACATGAGTCTAGAGATCTCTACCATAAAATTAGATCCATCACAAAGACACTTCCTTCCAAGACCTGGGCCATTGAAGATAGTAATGGTAGAGTAGTCAATGAGCTAAACCATATAACTGACGTTTGGAAGAGATATTGCCAGTCCTTGTTCCAGGACAACCAGTCGAAAAACTTTCCTGATACAGAGCCCGGAAATAAAAACCAAGAGCCAGACATTCTTCGATCGGAAGTAAAAGCCGCCATTATGCTTCTAAAGAAGGGGAAAGCCACAGGAAGAGATGCTATACCGATCGAAACTATAAGATCCTTAGGCGACATAGGTGTCAATATCTTCCACAACATATGCAACAAGATATGGTATTCAGGAACATGGCCAACAGAATTGTCTCATACGGTTTTCGTTCCTTTGCACAAGAAGGGTTCAACTAAGAAGTGTAGCAACTACCGCCTTATAGCCCTCATATCTCATGCTAGTAAAATCCTGCTACACATAATCAATGAACGACTGAAGAACTTTCTGTCCAAAGAAATAGCACCAGAACAAGCTGGTTTTGTAAAAGGAAGGGGTACACGTGAGCAGATCCTCATTGTTCGCCAGATAATAGAGAAGGCACGAGAGTTTAACAAGCCTACTTATATTTGCTTTGTTGACTTCTCAAAGGCATTTGACTCAGTAAAATGGCCCAAGCTATGTAGGGTGTTACTGGACATGGGTACACCGAAACACTTAGTTCATCTTCTTAGGCGTTTTTACGAAGATGGGACTGCATCCGTGCGGGCGGTGATGTTTTATCTGAAGACTTTCATCCCAGCGCTGGAGTCCGCCAAGGATGCATAATATCACCGCTCTTTTTTTTTTTTTTTATAGAATAGGAAGGCGGACGAGCATATGGGCCACCTGATGGTAAGTGGTCACCAACGCTCTTAGACATTGGCATTGTAAGAAATGTCAACCATCGCTTACATATCCAATGCGCCACCAACCTTGGGAACTAAGATTTTATGTCCCTTGTGCCTGTAATTACACTGGCTCACTCACCCTTCAAACCGGAACACAACAATATCAAGTATAGCTGTTTTGCGGTAGAATATCTGATGAGTGGGTGGTACCTACCCAGACGAGCTTGCACAAAGCCCTACCACCAGTCTTGTTCAATGCCTACACAGAACTGGTAATGCGCATTGCGCTTGAGGACTGGAGTGACAGTGTTGCAGTTGGTGGGCGCAAGATTACAAATTTGCGCTATGCCGACGACACGACCTTGTTTGCGTCTGACGCACTGAAGAAACGGCTGTTCCGCTGGCCGCCCGTGGCATAGTACAGGGGCCCGAGCGTGCCTAACCAGCTTGCGAGGCTGCCCCACCAGGCCACGCATAATCTCGGGGTAGACCGTCGTGCCGGTTGGTGACCGGAAGGTGGGGTCCCGGCGGCCACTTCCGGGGGGGGTTCGGGGGCCCTTCCGTCCGGAGGATCAGTATATTTTCCCTTTTGGCAACCATTTGGGGCAACACGCCTCCATACTTTGCCCATCCCTATCGTGGCAATACGTCGCTCGCTTCACGTCTCTTTTCCTTATTTTTCGAAATGGTAGCGCAACTAAGAAATAACGGTCGTTCAGCGGTGCACACTCCCACCATACTCACGCTGTTTGAGGTCGAGTTCTCTAACATCCGAGGACTCCACGCTAACCTCAACGCTGTCCACCACCATCTCGAGACAGCACGGCCAGCAATGTTTCTCACGGAGACGCAAATACTCCGCCCTGCCGACACCAGCTACCTTAACTATCCCGGCTACATGCTTGAAGAATCTTTCAAAGCGAAAGCCGGAGTATGCTTGTTCGTCAGGGCGGATGTTTGTTGTCACCGATTGCGCTGCTTGGAGGACCCCTCCTTCTCCATGTTGGTGGTACGTGTGGACCTGGTTCGTCAGAGTCGAGTCTACGTGTGCCTCTACAGATCCCACAATGGTGACTTGGAGACAAGCCGATTATTTGACCATCTTAGTCGGGTGGCAGATGCTGCGCAAGAGCAGTTTCCTAACGCGGAATTGGTGTTTTTGGGGGATTTTAATGCTCACCATGAATCATGGTTGAAATCCCTCAAAACTGATCATGCTGGAAGAACTGCTCATGCTTTTGCTCTCACACACGACTTGACCCAACTGGTTGATCAGACCACCAGGATCCCAGACATTGATGGGCAAGCGCCTTCTCTACTGGATCTTCTGCTGACTTCTCACTCGGTGGAATATCAGGTTGTGGTTCAAGCTCCACTTGGTTCTTCGGATCACGGTCTTATATCTACCAAAGTGCCACAGACCAAGCTGCCGCCATCAGCGGTATGCAAACGTCGCGTTTGGCAGTATAAGTCGGCAGATTGGGATGGTATGCGCGATTACTATGCGTCAGTCCCTTGGAAGGAACGTTGCTTCAGTGGGAATGACCCGATAGCTAGTGCCGCTGCTGTTGCTGATGAGATCATGTTAGGAATGGAATACTACATTCCTAGCTCAGATCTCATCAGTAGGGGTAGGCGTAACCGTTGGTTCACTCGTGAATATGCCGACGCTGTATCATCTAAGCAGGCGGAATATCGCACCTGCGTTAGCGGGGTATCTAACATTGACTCACTGAAAGCAAACTACAATAAAAATTCCAAGTCCTGTAGGAAGGCATACACGAGAGCGGATGCACAGCGCATTGTACAGATTGGTCATGACCTTATTTCGCATCCTAGGGGCTCCCGTAGCTTCTGGCGTCTGACCAAGTCTGTGCAAAACATTTCGGCCAACCTTCGCTGCCACCGCTCAGAAATCCGGACGGATCGCTAGCTCACAGTCCGCAGGAGAAAGCCGATCTCCTGGCTAAACTCTTTGCCGACAACTCCGTGATCGATGATTGTAGTGCGCTGCCACCAACAATACCTTCATGTGGCCACACGATGCCTGACATCAAAATCAGGCAACGTGATGTGCGTGCGGAGCTGCAATCATTTGATATACGGAAAGCTAGCGGTCCCGATGGAATACCAGCCATAGTGCTGAAGAAGTGCGCGGCGGAGCTGTCTCCTGTGTTAACGCGCCTGTTCCAACTTTCTCTCTCTTCGGGATGTGTGCCGGAGGCTTGGAGAAGAGCTAATGTGCAAGCGGTTCCCAAAAAAGGGGATCGGTCTGACCCGGCAAATTATCGACCAATAGCTATTACCTCAATACTTTGTAAGGTGATGGAACGGATTCTAAACAACCAACTGATCCATTACCTAGAAGATCACTGTCTAATTAATGATCGTCAGTACGGGTTTCGACCAAAACGGTCCACAGGTGATCTTCTAGCGTACGTAACACACCTCTGGGGTGAAGCTATCGACAAGCATGGAGAATCGTTGGCTGTCAGCCTCGATATCTCCAAGGCTTTCGACAGGGTCTGGCACAGAAGTCTTCTCTCCAAGCTGCCGGCATATGGTCTGCCTGCTCAGCTATGCACCTGGATTGCCAGCTTCCTACACAAGCGTAGCCTTCGTGTTTTAGTTGATGGTTGCGCTTCACAATTCTATGTAGTAAATGCTGGGGTCCCCCAGGGATCTGTGCTATCTCCCACACTCTTTCTTTTGCATATCAATGATATGCTCTCTCTTGGGAACATACATTGCTATGCAGACGATAGTACAGTGCATGGTGGATACCACGGACGCGTAGTGGCTGGGCGAGCGGAAATTGAGGAGAGGCGGAAGGATCTTGTCATTGAACTCGATAGGACGTTAGAGCTCATCGCCAAATGGGGTTCTGATAATCTTGTTGAGTTTAATGCCAAGAAAACACAGGTATGCGCTCTCACAGCGAAAAAGTCACCATTTTACCCTCATCCCTCCCTCTTTGGCACACCGCTGATGATACAAAGCAAAATCGCCATGCTGGGGATGGACGTTCGCTGCGACCTTAGTCCAAGGGATTACATCGAGGCTATTATAAAAACAGCTTCACGGAAACTCGGAGTTCTGAACAAGGTGCGGCGTTTTTTCACGCCACAACAACTGTGCCTGTTATACAAAACACAGGTACGGTCTTGCATTGAATATTGCTCGCACCTTTGGGATGGCTCCGCTAAGTACCTACTGGAGGCCTTGGACCGGTTGCAGTGACGTGCAGTACGCGTTATTGGCGACGTAAAGGTCACAAACACCCTTGAACCTTTACAATTGCGTCGCGAGATAGCAGCACTGAGCGCTTTCTATCGACAGTATCACGGCGAGTGCTCTGAGGAATTATTCTCTCTAATTCCTGCTTCCCCCTTCCTTCTTAAGTCCACGCGAGCTGGTTCTCGATGTCACCGCCTAACTGTGACATCAATTCCATCGCGCACAAAGAAATTTGGCAACTCCTTTCTTTGTCGCACTTCCAAAAAATGGAATTCCTTACCAGCTCACGTGTTCCCCTCCTCTTACAACCCGGGCTCCTTCAAACGAGGCGTGTAGAGGCATCTTGCGGGCCGGCAAGGCGGGGACGGCTAGTACAGAGCATTCTTCCCGACTGTACTGGCCGACGTCGCGTTTAGACTCTACTACCACTTACCATCAGGTGGAGTAGAGTCATTTGCCATCCCGGCGCATATAAAAAAAAAAACAAAGGACTTCTAAAAAGTTTTCATTATTAATGAAATACATAGATACGATGATACTGACAAAATTTGTAAACACTGATACTGATTTTATCATTCTACAGACAATAATTTACTGTGCCGCATGGACAGCTGCTAAATGTAATGGAGCAAGAATGACATTCTCAAGACAAAACAACCATCAAAACAAATTATTTAGAAATGCAAGGATGACATTCTCAACACAAAACAACCATCAAAACAAATCATTTAGAAAACCTAGCTGGCAAAGAAGATAAGAAAATAAAGTAAGTAAATTTCGAGTCAATATAGGCAGGTTAACGCAATTTATTAGAGGAAATAAAAACCGAAAAGTAGTAGCTGCAGTAGAACTCATAAAGACACAATATCAATCATACGCACAATATGAAAATACAAACACGCATATAGAACACTTCTTAGATACCTTAAAATAGAAACTCAATGCAGCAGCAGCAGCAGTAGACTTAAGAGATATTTGAGGTGTACTGCCCGTAAAATAGAAAACAAAACATTTGCTAACAATGAAAAAATCTTCTATAGAAATTTATTATCTAATGCAAAGATAATGAGCAAAATCTAGAAATACCTACCCCTGAAATATTTCGACAATTCTGGGCTAAGACATGGGAAAACCCCATAGAACATAATGAACTTGCAGACTGGGATAACGAAATAACTATACATATTCCAGAGATGGAGTTCAAATTCATACCAATAGAAAAATTTATAAATGTCATCAAACGAATACACAATTGGAAATCCCCAGGCTCAGACAATATTCACAACTATTGGTACAAGAAATTTAGTAGCATACACTCATACATACATAAGTACTTTACATTCATTCAATCACCACATTTACTACCGAAATATATAACACATGGAATCACATACTTAGTACCTAAAGATAAACATGATAACACAAATCCAGATAAATACCGACCAATAACTTTCTTACAAACCATATATAAAATTTTATCAGCTTGCATAAGTGAAGAAATATACAATCATTTAACTAAACATAATATATTAGCCGAACAGCAAAAGCGGTGTAGAAAAAATAGCCAAGGTTGTAAGGAGCAGCTTACTTTTGATGCAATCATTTTAATTAGTGCGGTAAAATCAAAAAAAGATATCCATACTATGTTTATTGATTATCAAAAAACCTTTGATTCAGTCCCGCATAGCTGGTTATTGTATGTCTTAAAATTGTATAAAATAAACCCAACCCTCATATCATTTCTTCAAAATTCGATGCAAAACTGGCAAACTGTATTAAAAATAAAACAATCGTCCATGAAATCTCTAACTACTGAACCAATCCGTATCGAACGAGGAATTTTTCAAGGAGACGCTCTAAGCCCCCTCTGGTTTTGCTTGGCCTTAAATAAAAAAAAACTAAAACTAAAACCTTTCCTCTTTCACTCTTGTTAAATAAAACCCATACAGGATTCACACTTTACGGTAATAACACCCAATATAACTTATCACACCTCATGTACATGGATAATATAAAACTTTACGCCACTGACAAAAACACGCTGCTTGAGTAAGCAAGCATTACGGAACAGTTCTCAAAAGATATTCATATGAAATTCGGAGTCGAAAAGTGCAAAATTCTGTCAATCTCGAAAGGAAAAATCCTTAATGATAGCTACACACTCGAAACTGGTGAACAAATTGAACCAATGGATGAACTAAGCACATATAAATACCTTGGTTTTAAACAATCTAGGCATATACTACAAACTACGACAAAACAAGAACTGCTTACAAAATTCTTGCACCGATTAAATCTCGTATTAAAGACACACCTTAACTCTAAAAACACAATAAAAGCTATTAACACATTTGCCATACCCTTACTTACGTACTCTTTCGGAATAATACAATGGTCAAAAAGTGACATAAAAAAATTGCAGCCAACTATAAACACTCACTTCACTAAATATAGGAAACATCATCCAAAATCTTTAATTCAAAGGCTCACACTACCACGCAAAGAAGGAGGAAGGGGATTAATAGACATACAAAATTTACACAATAAGCAGATACTCTCACTCAGAGCATACTTCCATGATAAATCCGAGCACTCACCTCTACATAGACACGCAACAGAAATAAACAAAAAGCTTACACCATTAAACCTACATGACAAAAACATTCAAGTAAACGAACATATCATAAGTACACAAAAACAAATGTTGGCAAAACGCAATGGAAAGCACAAACAGTAAACATAGTCCCAATAGTCCTATCATCCACAGCTATCGTGCCAAAATCCTTGACAGAAAGTCTGAACACCTTACAAATGCCAACATATATCCTCCATATACTTCAAAAAGCCGTAATCCTTAACACCTGCCGTATCACCCGAAAGTTTATATCATCATCCACTTTATAACGCTTGTCTGCAGCCCGCGTTTTAGGTTTAAACCCTTCGAAAGAAGAGAAACTTTAAAAGTTTAATAGAAATAATAATAATAATAATCGTAATTTATTTGCATGAAACATAGTTTTACAGATGTTCTGATTTCTTTATAAGAATCTCTCATCTCATACATTTCGCCCACGATAGGCACGCAAAAATATTCATAGATCATACCAATTGTTCATTAAAATAATTATATTAATATATGTATAAAATGATAGGTATATAAAATAAAAATTAGTTTAATATTAACAATAATTAATTAAATGAAATGATTTACTTAAGTTTATACATTTAAGTGCATAGTTACATAATTAATAATAAAATATACATTTACTTTATTTAAAATAGGTAGACATCCTTAGATTCGCCTTTCGGACGTCGTTGAGCGTGGTTGTGTTTTTTTCTGCGATAAGATTGTTCGAATTGATGAATAAACGACATCTGGCTTTGTAAACTGGTTTTGTTATCTCTAATGCGACACATATGGACATTCTTGCTTGGTATATGGACTTTTGTTTCGCGTATTGATTGGTTTTGTTGTTTTGAATTAGGTCTTTATAGACCTTGTTTTTTGTTATAGTTGGTTGTTTTTTTTTTTTTTTGCGTCGTTCGATTTCGATTTTTGTTTGTTGTTTTCGGCAATGGATGTCGACACTGAGGTATCAGCCGCAATTTGATAGGTGGCTTCATCAAGAAGTTGAAGGAATCGGCAGCTTCTCTTCAGAGCATTGTGGATGCTCTGGCTTTAAGAACCGAGGCGGAGGAAACCCGTCGGCTTCGCGCCGACAATAACCGTCTTCGTAAGGAATTAGAGGGCCTTAGGTCAGAACTGAAGGCCCATCGCCGCGAGTTTAACGCAGCAGCAAATGGGTCGGCAAGTAATTTAAGTGACTCGCAGGTTGTGGAGGAGCTCAAAGCCTCGATTATTTCGTCAATCGGGGTTATGCTTAACGCTCGGCTAGCAGGGATTGAGGAGCGCCTCCCCCCTGCAAAGATTCTTCGTCCACCTCTAGCGGCGGATAAAAGGCCTGTTGTGATGCAGAATACAGCACCAACCTACGCACAGGCGGTCCACCTGGCCCCTCTGCTGAAACCCGCACCGGCACCTAAGCGGGTGACTCCAGCCGCCACGCAGGCATCGATCGTTGCCCCATCGAGCGCTATGATTGTGCCGAAAAGGATTCCGCCACAAGTGGTCCAGGAGACGTCCTGGTCCACAGTGGTTAAAAAGGGAAAGAAGGGGAAGAAGACTGCTACTCCGGCAGAAGTCACCGCCTCAGCCACACCGACAGTGTCCAAGGTGCTACAGGTGGTCAAACCTAAGCTGGCAGCACCTCGCACGGCTGCAGTAATCGTCACATTGAAGCCGGAGGCGCAGGAAAAGGGCGTGACTTACGCCCACATCCTGGAGCGGGCCGAGCAAGGCGTTAAGCTCCAGGATCTAGGGATCTGCGGTGGACTCAAGGTCAGAAGGTCGGCAACGGGAGCCAGGGTCTTGGAACTCCCGAAGGCACAAACAGAGCAGGCGGAGAAGCTAGCCGTGAAGCTCCGCACTGTGCTGGATGGAGTGGCCAACGTTGTGCGGCCTGTGAAGCGGGTGGACCTCAAGATGACGGGTCTCGATGACTCCGTCACAAAAGAGAAGGTGGTGGCCGCAGTAGCACGCGCAGGGGACTGCTCCCTAGAGGAGGTTAGCTGTAGGGATATGCAACGTGGTCCCGGTTATATGGGGATGGTCCGGGTGACGTGCCCCATTACAGCAGCGAAAAGGCTGTCCGAAGCTGGTCGCTTCCTGGTTGGGTGGAGCTCGGTCAAGGTGTGCGTGCTGGAGCAGCGCCCTTTGCGCTGCTTCAAATGCATGGGCCTTGGTCACACTAAGGCGCTCTGCCCATCTTAGGCGGAACGAGGGGGACTTTGTTACCGGTGTGGTGTCGAAGGCCACAAGACAGATACCTGCACCGGAAAGTTGTGCTGCGCTGTATGCACAGATGCCTTCCCTCCCATAAACATCTTACCCCCCCTACTGCGCTCGCCAACACGCCTGCCCAGCGCGGCGAGTATGGGCAAACCCCTCCATTAATGGCAGATGCGCCCAAAAAAAGGCCCCCAGTTACCGGCAAGCCCGCTAGGCCCGACCAAGGTAGCGGTCGCGGTATCGGCAGGGCAGGGGGTGCTAAGAATCACCGGTTCACGGCAGGCTACCGTATAAAACGACTGAACATGGCAACGTATAATGGACGCTCGATGAGGCTGGACCATCACCTCGCCGAATTAGAAGTAGAGTTAAGTCATATAAACTGGCATATACTGGGGTTATCTGAAGTCCGAAGACAGGGGGAGGACACGATAACTCTAGAGTCCGGTAACTTACTCTACTTCCGCGAAGGTGATAACCTCTCCCAGGGTGGTGTTGGTTTTCTAGTCAAAAAGGATCTCATTAACAGCATTGTGGAAATCAGTAGTGTGTCGAACTGGGTAGCGTACCTTGTCCTAAAACTTTCCGACAGGTACTCCCTGAAGGTCGTACAGGTATATGCGCAAACTTCGACATACTCTGATGATGTGTTCGAAGCGATGTACGAGGACATCGCAAAGGCCCTCAACGACACCTCGAAGGCCCACTACAATGTTGTTATGGGAGACTTTAATGCTAAAGTGGGAGTACAAGATAGCGGTGAATCGAAAGTCGGACCTTACGGCTTGGGCTGCAGAAATCACAGGGGGCAAATGCTGGTAAACTTTCTCGAAGCGCAGGGGCTTTTTTTGATGAATTCTTTCTTTCAAAAGAAGCCTCAGAGGAGGTGGACCTGGCGAAGCCCCGATAACGTGACAAGGAACGAGATAGACTTTATCATTTCGAATAAAAGGCACATATTTAGAGATGTTTCAGTGATCAACAGGTTTAATACCGGAAGTGATCACCGCTTGGTTCGAGGCACTCTAAATATCAACTTAAAAGCCGAAAGATCGAGAATGATGAGGTCTACTCTCCGACCTACCATGCTCCAAGCTGCTCAAGGCTCCGAAAAGTTCCAAATGGAACTTCAAAATCAATTCACCGCGCCCCATGCCCATCCCCCCTTTTCCCCGTCCCTCAGTCGCCTCTTACGACACCCACGGGATGAGATTGGGGGAGTACTATTCTAAGCCGGTACTCCACGGCAAATTATTACATTCATAGGGACATAAAATTTTGCCATCCTTTAAATCTTTCATAGCCATTTCTATTCCTTCTACAATGCTTGTTACATCAGGTTCTGTTAAGTATATCATGTTTTGAGGTAAGACCTCAGGTATACCCCCTACTTTTGTCGACACAACTTTTAATCCACATGACGCTGCTTCCACAATTGCCATACAATAAGCCTCAGTTAAAGAAGTGTTTAAAAAAATGTCACCTTTGACTAAAACATCCCTAACTTCCGAATTCCGAATGCTTAAGACTACCTAGCAATGTAACACAATGTTGAAAACCTTTTTGCTCTCTTACTTCTTGTAGTAACCACATTTTTGGACCATCACCTCCAACTATAAACCTGATATTAGGATATTTTGGACACAATGCAGCAATGACAGCAGCCATTAGATCCACACCTTTTCTATAAACTAATCTTGAAATTATAACAATGGTTATGACATTTGGGTCTCTTTGGCTTGGGTCTGGTGTAAAGGTATAGGCATCAACTGCATTAGGTATAACGGAGACTTTATGAGCTCTAACTTTCGCCCTTAAGACTGTATTTTCGATCGAGAACCGACAAGGAAATTAATTCACTTATATTAAAAGCATCCCTAGTTAACCATACTTTGGGGATAAAGTTTTTGTAAACACTGATATTTCTAACTTAATAAAAAATAAAGTTACCCAAAATTATCCATTTACTAATGTTGAATGAATCATCAAATTCATTAATTATTCATTCATTCAATACATTCTTGGATTTTTAAATATTCATAATTTTTTTTTATCTATTAACCATTTTTTAAGTTTAGACCTGAGTAACTTTAATGGTAACTCTTTTAAGCTTTTTGGTATATTATTAAATATTTTGATGCACATTATGTAGGAATTTTTTTGAAAGAGCACAGTGGCAACGTAGTATCAATAACCTAGTAGGATCTCTTAATCCAAGCTTGCTTCTTTCACCTGCTTTTTCGAATAAATGTGGATATTTTTTTACTAACATGACTACATCCATTATATACAATCCGGCTAGTGTTAAGATTTTGTTAACTTTAAAAATCGGTCTACATTAATCTAAAGGTTGAATTCCAA
Source organism: Nymphalis io (assembly GCF_905147045.1). NCBI lineage: Eukaryota > Metazoa > Arthropoda > Insecta > Lepidoptera > Nymphalidae > Nymphalis > Nymphalis io. The sequence goes on from NC_065914.1 coordinate 2,994,012, forward strand.
AAATTGCCTGTACACACTTTTTCTGACAGATAAAAACGTTATTAAAATTAGTAGAATTGTCCCATAAAATTAAGCCATAATTTAATAAAGAAACAGCATATCCATAATATGCAGTGAGAGCAGCATTTTTGCCAACAGTACGTTGTAGTTTGCGAAGAGCATATACAAACTTATTTATTCTAGAAGTAAGATTACTTATATGCAGTTTCCAATCACAATGATGATCCAATTTTACACCAAGGAATTTTACATCATTGTTTTCCACAATAACCAATTTTTAGTTTTATTTTTTTGTTTTAAAATTTGAAAATTGGACAAATCGCGTTTTTGATATGTTGGCGCATAAATCATTTGATTCTACCCAAGACAACACTGATTCGACTATATTATATATATATTCACTATTCTAGTCATAGTCTACAGATTAAGAGTTTTTGAGTTTACCTATTATATTCACTAATTCCACATTTGATGTTGGATACAAGAATATGCTAGCACTAACGTCGTTTATTGCAAAAGAATGCTTTGGTTTATTATTTGCTAAATTTCTATTTTTTGTGATATCTATAAAGTGCTCATTAAATATTTTTTGCGATTTCCAATGCGTCATCAATTTTCTTGTTATTAAAGATAATGTCGGTAAATTCATACAAATATTTTTACAATATTTTTTATTTTTTGTTATGTCCCATGTCGCTTTACTTTTGTTATTTGCAGTTTGTATATATTTATTATTATCTTTAGTTTTTGAACAATTGATGCATGATTTTAGTATTTTAGAATAACTATCATATGTCTTTTTTAGACCTGCTGATTTTTATTTATAGGATAAGAATCTTAACTTTCTTTTATATATTCAAGAATTCCTAATATCCTTTGTTATCCATTTTAATTTTGCAACGTTAGAATTAATTTTTAATTTTTTGTAAGGGAAAGCAGAGAAAGTAAAACATGCTAAATATTTCATGGAAATTATTAAAAGCTAAGTTCAAATTATCATCTGCTTCAAAAACTTCCGACCAAGCCATACTTTGTAATGAATTTTTGAATATTTTCTTTACAATAATTGTTGCGTCTAAATATGTACCAGGAATTATTTTTTTGAATTGGATTGTTTAAAGATATTTGTATTATTTGGCATGTATCATGATCTGAAAGATTAGACTGTTTCGAGATTGTTTCAGCTTTGGTAATATTCGTTGCAATATTATCTATGCAAGATTTTTGTCGTGTTGGCTCATTTATGCTTAATCTAAGATTATATTCTAATAGAATGTTTTTAAATTCTTCTGTGATTTTATTGTTTTTTAATACATCAATGTTAAAATCACCTGCCAAAATTATAGATTTTTTATCTTGTTTGGTAAGCCTACTTAAAAATGAGTTAAGTTTATTAAAGAATATATTTATGTTTGAGTTAGGTGTTCTGTATAAGCAAATAATTTGATATTTCAGGAGAGGTATATCTACACCACAGCATTCAAATATTTTTTCTGTTGACATATCACGGCATAGTTGTATTAGTTTGCATTCTAAGTTTTTATTTAATAGTATACAGACTCCCCCACGCTTTTCCAGTTTTCTACAATAAGTTGATGCTATATTATAGTTACGTAGACTAATATTGTGTTCCTCACCTTCTTTAATAAACGTTTCAGTAAAACAAAGTGCATCGACATGAAAATAGCTATTTTATAATTCATTTAAATATAATTCAATCAAATCTAGTTTATTTAATAGCCCGGCTATGTTTTGATGTAAATTACGTTTACGATAGCCGGAGGATTTGAGAAAAACCAAAGTTTCTACTAACACTTTAATTAATTACTAAATATTATATTTAACTTAATCCCAAGATACAATACTGCCCGATGCTGGATGCAGATATTGAATCATACTTAATATACAATATAACTTAATCCTATGAAACAATACTGATCGTTACTGGATCACATATTGAATAATACATATAATTATGCCATTCTAATATATAGTGCTGAACCTAGAACCCTATTTCATTTACTTACTATTTTATCACTTAATACAAATATTTTTCCAACTTCAATTCAAACCAAAAGTTCAGCCCGCGCACAAACTACACATTTGCGACTTTGACGTTAGTTTGACGTTTGTAGGAACACTCACCATAGACTAAAGTGTAGGTTTTTTCTAAGTACATTGTAGAGTGAGCGATCGACTTACTCGTGTCAATTTGGCTACCACTTATCGTTTTCTAAATTCGCTTACGCTGAGGCGCTAACCATTGTAGAAAGAGATTCGATATGAAACGAAAGTAACTTGGCTAGGCACGCTGCACTAAAAATGAAATTCCTATTAACATAAATATTCTTAACCAAGATCATCTTACTAAACTTTTTATTAAACCAAGTAAATTCAAAGATGGAGGAGCTGCTATATTGGAAGATATAAATAAAATCATCATATACTTATAGAAGGTATAAAAGTTATTATTACTATATTTAAAAATAAACTTCGTCTATTAATTCGTTCATAATTAATATTAGATAAACAAAATATACCAGATGAACACAATCCATGACCAATTATTAGAATATAAGAACCTATAAACCCGAGGTTGTTTATAATTGCTCATAGATAAAGTTTTATTAAAGAATTGTGGCAAGTCTGTCGACAAGTCTACTAAGTCATTAGAAGTAGAAGGTTTTAAAGTCATTTTATCATCTCCATCCGTCATAGCTAGCATATAGCATGTCCCAAATATTAATTATTTGCGACAATACAATTAAGACTTCAAATCAAAACTTTACAAAGTTATAAACTTGGCGTTCAAATTACATAAATACTTAACAATAGTATTTAGTACAAAATTATTATATTGTAGAGTCAGTCGAAAAGACCGGCAACAAAGGGGCACCGGGCTATAAAAGAACCCCTCTCGCCATGATGGGCCTCTTTTTGTTCCTGAAGATTGGAACTCTAATTTCACCCACCTAAGCTGTGTCGTAGTGGTATATTTCTCTGTTAATGTTAAACAGTCATTTTCCGTTACTAATTTAATTCCTTTGTTTCTTTATTTAACTTTTAATTTCCGTTATTTTAAAATCCACTTCTGGTTCCTATCCTTGTAATTCTTGACACGTATCGTGTTTTGCACCAGTGTTTGTTTTAATATGTCGAGTAGACCGCGGTGTCTTCGTTCTCGTAGCCGAACTCGCCGAAATTCTTGTGACAAGTCCAGTGATAGTGATAAACCCCGTTCACGAACAAGGTCACGGGCACCGGTGGTGCATAGGTCGCGTAAAAAGCGTTCTAAAACGGAAAAGCTACAACGCTCGTTAGACGTAATTTTTGCAAGATTAGACATGATTGAACAAAATGGCGGACGTACTGGTGTTAGAAATACGGAATCTGTTACTGCTCAACCTTCAGTTTCTGAAAGTGAATTAAATTGTGCTCAATTGAATGATACGAACGTGTGTGTAACTAATGGGAAAAAGAAAAGTTTACTAATTAATTGTTTACTATTGTCCTTATTGACAGTATATCATTTGATTTACTGTCAATGTTTGATTTACTGTCGATATTTATCGATGATAAATCGTTTTGAATTAATCGAACTGTTTTTTTTTATTGATAATTCGTGCTTGCGTATGAGCGTGAGTATTATGCATGCATATTTCCAGTTTTGTTCTTATAAATGCAAAATATACTGTCAGCAGAAAAAAGTTGTTGTTTTAAAAACTACAACGTTAACGGTTAGCTACGTTTTATGTTATTTATGTAAGGATGTAATAAGGATTTCCGAACATATTTTTTAAATATGTCGTTATAAATTAATAAGTTATTTTTGAACGTCGTGTTCAAGTTATTTATCATTAATTAAAAATTAAATAGACATATTTAAGTTTTTTTTAAAGAATATGTAGGCGGACGAACATATGGTCCACCTGATGGTTAGTGGTCCCCACCGCCTAAAAACATTGGTATTGTACGAAATATTCACAATCCCTTACGTCACCAATGCGTCACCAATCTTAGGAACTATGTGACATCCCTTGTGTCTGTACACTATCTCACTCATTCGGTATTTAGGCGGTAGAACATGCCATAAGTGGGTGATACCCACACTGGGTTTTAAACCACTAAGTGATCCACTGAATTCTAATAATAATGAGTTGTTTATATACGTATATATATATATATATGTCGCGGATTCAAATGGATCGCCATTTAATGGCCGCAATTGTCGTCCAATAATTTATTAAATTTTTGGATTTATTAAATCAGTCAGTGCGCACGTCCGGCGCTGGCGCAGTCCTGAGAGCAAGAGACCAAGAGACCAAGGGGGTCGCTCGACAAAATGATTACACGCGCTACTGACATATTCCTTTATATTTTATATTTCCATCAGTCGGCTACATAATAAAATAGGCACCAGTCTTATATTTTTCACACTTGACGTCTGACAACCGACCAACCTACAAGACACATATCATCATCACATACATCACGTTGTGTGGTGTTGCTATTCTAATAAGTGACGTCGTATTCCCGCTTAAATTTATTATCTCTGACATATATATATATATATATATATTATAATTGGAACCATTATCAATTGTTTACGCGTTTGTAATATTTAGAACACTTTACCTTTACGACGTTTGCGGTTATAACACATTTTATGTTGTAATTTATTTGTAAAATGTTTTACAGAACAAGTTCATTGTTAAGCGTGACTGTGTATCTGATTGTGGGTGGCAGTTATATCGATGGTGAGGTAGATTTAATCTTTTAATTATAAGTATGTATTATTGAGGAGTGATCAATTACGTTTATTATAAAAACAATAAAAAGTAAAAAAAAAAAAACAAATATTTTTTGAAATTTGTCATATTTACTCTTTGACGTAGACGCTCATTAAGAACGGACTTTACGCCAATCCTATCCGTAATACTTTTTTCTTCTTATCGTGTGAAGCTAAACAGATTAGCTAGTATTTTAATATAAGCGTTGCCTTATTCGCCTTTTTTTTAAGAGATCAGTCACCATTTGTGACTATGACGCTGTTAGTTATACAATACACTTATTTCCTTAATTGTAAACATTTGTTGGTTAATTTGTATAATATTTTCGCCTCATTGCTGTTAGAAAATGTCATAAAAGTTATACATTTATCAATAGTTAACGTAGTTTTTAAAGTAAATACGCAATTGAGTTTAATGCCAGTTGGTCCGCTATCTCATTGCCAGTTATTTCAATATGTGATGGTATCTACTGAAAAGACACAGATTTTGTGGTTTTATTTAATTTATCAATTTGATCTAGGATAGTGTAGGCTATTGAAATACCCCGATAACTGGTGGTCATTTAGTCAAATGCTGAAGAGCACTCTTGGAGTCTGTTAAAAATACGAAATTCATTAAATAGCGCAAAATGAGAATACCTTTTTCTGGTAAATTTTTTAACATTGTGTATGATATACCATCACAACCAGGAGCCGTGTCAGTAGCCTTAATAGCTAATAAAATCTCTTGCATAGAGATAGGAATTTTTAAACTGCTGTTGTGAATATCAAAATAGGGCTTGAGTGGCAAAACATAATCGGGGGTTAAGGATTTTAAAACATCGTGAGTCAGTTGTTCATCAATTCCATCGCGAACAAAGAAATTTGGTAACTCCTTTCTTTGTCGCACTTCCGAAAAATGGAATTCCTTACCAGCTCACGTCTTCCCCTCCTCTTACAACCCGGGTTCCTTCAAACGAGGCGTGAAGCGGCATCTTGCGGGCCGGCAAGGCGAAAGCGGCTAGTGCAGAACGTTTTTCCCGTCTGTACTGACCGTCGTCGCGTTTGGACTCTACTACCACTTACCATCAGGTGGAGTAGAGTCATTTGCCCTCACGGCGAATATAAAAAATAAAATAAAAAACAATATATGACTTTGTAGTTCTATAGCTTTTAATCCAACGCATACGTTGCCACAATTCAGTTGAGGAAGAAGTTTGA